>NC_084634.1:20351493-20558993 GCF_033978795.1 Nerophis ophidion
ATATATATATATATACATATATATACATATATATATATATATATATATATATATATATATATATAGAGAGAGAGAGAGAGAGAGAGAGAGAGAGAGAGAGAGAGAGGGACCAGACTTCCGAATCCTCCTTTACATGTTTAGTGTATAAGTATTAACTAAACAACTGTTTAATACAAGCACATTAAAAACTAGTTTAGTGTTTAAATATTAAATACATGTTTGGTGTATAAATTAAATCTATATATATATATATATATATATATATATATATATATATATATATATATATATATATATATATATATATATATACAGAGAGCGAGAGACAGAGAGAGAGAGTAAGAGAGAGAGAGAGAGACTTATTAAGAGGGAACGTGCGCCCTCCTGTGGACTTTTGCTGCAACTGCACACTCAAAGAAATTCATTACTTCCAAGTGTGCCTTATTTAGTGTCCCAGACTTCACATGTTTAGTGTATACATTTTAATTAAACAGCTGTTTAATGTATGAATATTAAATACCTGTTTAGTGCATAAATATTAAATACCGTATTTCCTTGAATTGCCGCAGGGCATATAGTATGCGCCTGCCTTGAATTACTGTCGGGTCAAACTCGCTTCACAAAATAATTAGCTCATGCTTAGTATTACCGCCTGGTCAAACTCGTCATGTCACGGGTGTCACTTCCTTGTCATCATTTTCAAAATGGAGGAGGCTGATTTCTATCATTTGAAATCGCATAAAGGGAAGAAGATTAAGAGCTTATTCAGTAGGATTTAAGGTCCAAGCTATTGAATATGCTAAAAAGAACAGTAAGCAACTATGTATTATTAATATACCGGTACCTGTGGAGAGGGTGGAGCCGACGGTCCGACAGACAGGCAGGGCACGCTGGAGCCCAGCTCAAGAGGAGACGGCGAGCGAGCGGAGAGGATGAGCGGAAGAGCGACTTGGACTGAGGTTTTATTGAAAAATAAATAAAGTCAAACTGCTCAAGCCATTTCCTTCCTTGGTGGTCCTTGCAACCCGCAAGACGACAGCTTGAGACCGTCACAATACCATAGCTGCGTGCAGCGTGTGTCAAATATGAGTCATTAAATGACTCCCGCCTCCTGGTGGTAGAGGGCGCTAGTGATCCTTCTTGCGACTACTCGGCTGCAGAAGAAGTGAAATGAGTGACGTGATATGTGCTGGGACGGATATGACGGAACTTTTTAGGATGTATCACTCCTATGCTGGTTATGTAAACAACCGGGCTGAAATAAAGCATGTTCCAGTCCTAAATACCCAGTGTATTATTTATACAATAACACTTCATGGTGGCAGTGGTGGGATAAAGAGATCACCCACGGAGCAGAACGGGAGGGGGAGTTGTCTGACGATAATTCTTTCGTCGCCCGGGAGGAGCCGAGCTAACTGATAGCAGCGGCCTGCACGTCGCGAACAACCCAAACGAGAGCGCGGTATGGCTACACACCGATCCGACCATGAACTGGACCAGCAAGAGTGAGCAGCGTGTGTTTATTCAAATAAAACAGTTTTCGAAACTGGAATTTCAGTCGAAGCAGGAGGTAATAAAGGAAGTTCCCCATCGAGACTTTTAAAACTGAAGAAAGATAAGGAAGACTTCTTTAGACAAATTATCGATGCTTTTGATCAGAAGGAGCTGGCATGGACTATATTCATAAATAAAGGTAAGACCATAACTACGTTTTTTTTCAATTAAAAGTAGTTTTCATGATGGTATCCTTACATCACACTCAAATGTTTACTGCATGCCTTTGCTAAGTGCCGGAGTGAGAGGTTTTAAAAAATTTAGCGCATGCTTACTTTTACCGCATGCCTTTGGTAAGCGCAGGAGTGAGAAGAGCTTTTAAATTAAATAGCGCCCCGGCGGCAATTCAAGAAAATACGGTAAATGTTTAATGTATAAATATTAAATACATGTTTAGTGTATAAATAATAAATAAATGTTTAGTGTGTAAATATTAAATACATGTTTAGTGTATCAAAAAAAAAAAAAATATATATATATATATATAGAGAGAGAGAGAGAGAGAGAGAGAGAGAGAGAGAACCAGACTTATTAAGAGGGAACGTGCGCCCTCCTGTGGACTTCTGCTGCAACTGCACACACAAAGAACTTCATTACTTCCAAGTGTGCCTTATTTAGTGTCCCAGACTTCCAATTCCTCCTTTACATGTTTAGTGTATAAGTATTCATTAAACAACTGTTTAATATATGAATATTAAAAACTTAATTAGTGCATAAATATTAAATACATGTTTTAGTGTATAAATTATATATATATATATATATATACATATATATATATATATATATATATATATATACATATATATATATATATATATATATATATGTATATATATATATGTATAAAATATATATATATGTATATATATATATATATATATATAGAGAGAGAGAGAGAGAGAGAGAGAGAGAGAGAGAGAGAGAGAGAGAGAGAGAGAGAGAGAGAGAGAGAGAGAGAGACCAGACTTATTAAGAGGGATCGTGCGCCCTCCTGTGGACTTCTGCTGCAACTGCACACACAAAGAACTTCATTACTTCCAAGTGTGCCTTATTTAGTGTCCCAGACTTCCAATTCCTCCTTTACATGTTTAGTGTATAAGTATTAATTAAACAACTGTTTTAATATATGAATATTAAAAACTTAATTAGTGCATATATATTAAATATATATTTGGCGTATAAATTAAATATATATATATATATATATATATATATATATATATGTATATATATATAATATATATATATATATATATATATAGAGAGAGAGAGAGAGAGAGAGAGAGAGAGTTAGAGAGAGAGAGAGAGAGGGACCAGACTTCCGAATCCTCCTTTACATGTTTAGTGTATAAGTATTAACTAAACAACTGTTTAATATATGAATATTAAAAACGTATCAAGTGCATAAATATTAAATACATGTTTAGCGTATAAATTATATATATATATATATATATATGTATATATGTATTTTTATATGTATATATATATGTGTATATATATACATGTATATATATATATATATATATATATATATATAGAGAGAGAGAGAGAGAGAGAGAGAGAGAGAGAGAGAGAGAGAGAGAGAGAGAGAGAGAGAGAGAGACCAGACTTATGAAGAGGGAACGTGCGCCCTCCTGTGGACTTCTGCTGCAACTGCACACACAAAGAACTTCATTACTTCCAAGTGTGCCTTATTTAGTGTCCCAGACTTCCAATTCCTCCTTTACATGTTTAGTGTATAAGTATTAATTAAACAACTGTTTAATATATGAATATTAAAAACTTATTTAGTGCATAATTATTAAATATATATTTGGCGTATAAATTAAATATATATATATATATATCCATTTTCTGGCGCCTATCTCAGCTACAATCGGGCGGAAGGCGGGGTACACCCTGGATAAGTCGCCACCTCATCACAGGGCCAACACAGATAGACAGACAACATTAACACTCACATTCACACACTAGGGACCATTTAGTGTTGCCAATCAACCTATCCCCAGGTGCATGTCTTTGGAGGAGGGAGGAAGCCGGAGTACCCGGAGGGAACCCACGCAGTCACGGGGAGAACATGCAAACTCCACACAGAAAGATCCCGAGCCTGGATTTGAACCCAGGACTGCAGGACCTTCGTATTGTGAGGCAGACGCACTAACCCCTCTGCCACCGTGAAGCCCCATATATATATATATATATATATATATATATATATATATATATATATATATATATATATATATATATATATATATATATATATATATATGTATATATATATATATATATATATATATATATATATATATATATATATACATATATATACATATATATATATATATATATATATATATATATATATAGAGAGAGAGAGAGAGAGAGAGAGAGAGAGAGAGAGAGAGAGAGGGACCAGACTTCCGAATCCTCCTTTACATGTTTAGTGTATAAGTATTAACTAAACAACTGTTTAATACAAGCACATTAAAAACTAGTTTAGTGTTTAAATATTAAATACATGTTTGGTGTATAAATTAAATCTATATATATATATATATATATATATATATATATATATATATATATATATATATATATATACAGAGAGCGAGAGACAGAGAGAGAGAGTAAGAGAGAGAGAGAGAGACTTATTAAGAGGGAACGTGCGCCCTCCTGTGGACTTTTGCTGCAACTGCACACTCAAAGAAATTCATTACTTCCAAGTGTGCCTTATTTAGTGTCCCAGACTTCACATGTTTAGTGTATACATTTTAATTAAACAGCTGTTTAATGTATGAATATTAAATACCTGTTTAGTGCATAAATATTAAATACCGTATTTCCTTGAATTGCCGCAGGGCATATAGTATGCGCCTGCCTTGAATTACTGTCGGGTCAAACTCGCTTCACAAAATAATTAGCTCATGCTTAGTATTACCCGCCTGGTCAAACTCGTCATGTCACGGGTGTCACTTCCCTTGTCATCATTTTCAAAATGGAGGAGGCTGATTTCTATCATTTGAAATCGCATAAAGGGAAGAAGATTAAGAGCTTATTCAGTAGGATTTAAGGTCCAAGCTATTGAATATGCTAAAAAGAACAGTAAGCAACTATGTATTATTAATATACCGGTACCTGTGGAGAGGTGGGAGCCGACGGTCCGACAGACAGGCAGGGCACGCTGGAGCCCAGCTCAAGAGGAGACGGCGAGCGAGCGGAGAGGATGAGCGGAAGAGCGACTTGGACTGAGGTTTTATTGAAAAATAAATAAAGTCAAACTGCTCAAGCCATTTCCTTCCTTGGTGGTCCTTGCAACCCGCAAGACGACAGCTTGAGACCGTCACAATACCATAGCTGCGTGCAGCGTGTGTCAAATATGAGTCATTAAATGACTCCCGCCTCCTGGTGGTAGAGGGCGCTAGTGATCCTTCTTGCGACTACTCGGCTGCAGAAGAAGTGAAATGAGTGACGTGATATGTGCTGGGACGGATATGACGGAACTTTTTAGGATGTATCACTCCTATGCTGGTTATGTAAACAACCGGGCTGAAATAAAGCATGTTCCAGTCCTAAATACCCAGTGTATTATTTATACAATAACACTTCATGGTGGCAGTGGTGGGATAAAGAGATCACCCACGGAGCAGAACGGGAGGGGGAGTTGTCTGACGATAATTCTTTCGTCGCCCGGGAGGAGCCGAGCTAACTGATAGCAGCGGCCTGCACGTCGCGAACAACCCAAACGAGAGCGCGGTATGGCTACACACCGACCGACCATGAACTGGACCAGCAAGAGTGAGCAGCGTGTGTTTATTCAAATAAAACAGTTTTCGAAACTGGAATTTCAGTCGAAGCAGGAGGTAATAAAGGAAGTTCCCCATCGAGACTTTTAAAACTGAAGAAAGATAAGGAAGACTTCTTTAGACAAATTATCGATGCTTTTGATCAGAAGGAGCTGGCATGGACTATATTCATAAATAAAGGTAAGACCATAACTACGTTTTTTTTCAATTAAAAGTAGTTTTCATGATGGTATCCTTACATCACACTCAAATGTTTACTGCATGCCTTTGCTAAGTGCCGGAGTGAGAGGTTTTAAAAAATTTAGCGCATGCTTACTTTTACCGCATGCCTTTGGTAAGCGCAGGAGTGAGAAGAGCTTTTAAATTAAATAGCGCCCCGGCGGCAATTCAAGAAAATACGGTAAATGTTTAATGTATAAATATTAAATACATGTTTAGTGTATAAATAATAAATAAATGTTTAGTGTGTAAATATTAAATACATGTTTAGTGTATCAAAAAAAAAAAAAATATATATATATATATAGAGAGAGAGAGAGAGAGAGAGAGAGAGAGAGAGAACCAGACTTATTAAGAGGGAACGTGCGCCCTCCTGTGGACTTCTGCCGCAACTGCACACATAAAGAAATCCAATATTTCCAAGTGTGCCTTATTTAGTGGGTGGTGGTTTGTTAACATGTTTAGTGTATCAATATTAAATACATGTTTAGTGTATTAATATTAAATACATGTTTAGTGTATCAATATTAAATACATGTTTAGTGTATGAATATTTAATACATTTTTGGTGTGTGAATATGTAATAAATGTTTGCTGGATGATTATTAAATACATGTTTGGTGTATAAATTAAATATATGTTTCGTGTATGATTATTTAATACATGTTTGTTGGATGAATATCAAATTCATGTGTAGTGTATGAATAATACATATTTAGTGTATACATAGTAAAAATTTGTTTAGCGTATGAATATTGAATACATGTTTAGTGTATGAATAATACATGTATTGTGTATAAATATTAAATACATGTTTAATGTACAGATATTAAATACATGTTTAGTGTACAAATATTAAATACATGTTTAGTGTATGAATATTAAATACATTAGTGTATAAATATTAAATACATGTTTAGTGTATGAATATTAAATACATGTTTAGTGTATGAATATTAAATACATGTTTAATGTATGAATATTAAATACATGTTTAGTGTATAAATATTAAATACATGTTTAGTGTATAAATATTAAATACATGTTTAGTGTATGCATATTAAATACATGTTTAATGTATAAATATTAAATACACGTTTAGTGTATGCATATTAAATACATGTTTAGTGTATGAATATTAAATATATGTTTAGTGTATAAATATTTAAAACATATTTATAGTAGGAATAATAAACATATGATTAGAGTATAAATATTAAATATTTGTTTAGAATATGAATATTGAATACATATTTAGTGTATGAATATAAGTGTATTAGAAACGTAACTTTTGTAAAAAAAAAAAAAAAAAAAAAAATTCCCTAGGCCTCCGTCAGTCGTAACGACTATGGATACTGCGCCAGTCCAGAGGTGAAGTTTAAACTCAGCGACAACGCCTGCTGTGGCTGATGAGTGGGATGTGGGAGAGGCAAACAGGGCTGCATTTACTGCAGATGTAGCTGGAAGGCACAACTGCAGGAGTGCTTGTCTTCCGCTTGGTTCCATTTTCATTGGCTGTGGCATGGATCTTTTCCTCGCCAGTCTTCAGCTGTTTGTGAAGGACACTGCGCCATTTGCTGCGGTCAGCCGCTACATCTTCCCAATGTTCAGTGTTTATGTCCAGGGCTTTCATGTCCCGCTTGCAGATATCTTTGAAGCGTAGTTTCGACCGGCGAACAGCTCTCTTGCCAGAGGCAAGTTCGCCATACAGGATCTCCTTTGGGGTACGTCCATCCTCCATACGGCACACGTGGCCGAGCCAACGCAGCCTGCATTGGCTGAGCAGCGTGAACATGGTAGCAAGACCAGCGCGTTGGAGGACTTGGGCATTCCTCACCTTGTCATTCCAATGGATGCCGAGGATGCGGCAAAGGCAGCGCATGTGGAAGGTGTTCAGTTTGCGCTCCTGTTTGAAGTATGTTGTCCATGTTTTGCTGCCGTACAGAAGAGTGCTGACAATCCAGGCGTTGTACATTACCATCTTGGTAGGAGTTGTCAGCTTCCGGTTCTCCCAGACGCGGGTTGTGAGGCGCCCCAGGGTTGTGGCAGCTTTGCCGATACGTTTGTTGATCTCAACATCAAGGGACAGATTGTCACTGATGGTGGATCCCAGGTAAGTGAATCGGTGTACGATTTCGAGTTGGTGCTTATCGATTGTGATGGCTGGTGGAGTGTCCACTTCCTGACTCAGCACATTGGTCTTGTTTAGGCTGATGGAAAACCCAAAGTCTTTGCAGGCCTGGAAGAATCTGTCCATAAGGACAGATTCAGTGTGCGAAATGACGGCAGCATCATCAGCAAAGAGCATGTCCCGTATGATTGTCTCACGGACTTTGGATCTAGCTTTAAGACAGGCTAGGTTGAAAAGTTGGCCGTCAGATCTTGTACAAAGATACACCCCTTCTGTTGCAGTCTTAAAAGCATGTTTGATGAGCAGGGCAAAGAAGATACCGAAAAGGGTAGGAGCAAGGACGCAAACTTGCTTGACTCCTCTCGTAATGTCAAATTAACCATCCAGTATGCTACCCTCATACTGGATGGTTGCCTTCATGTCGTCATGGAAATATCTCATGAGGCTATGGACCTTTGGAGGGCATCCAATTTTCGGTAGATGCTGAAGAGCCCTTCTCTGCTAACCAGGTCGAAAGCCTTGGTCAGGTCAATGAAGGATATGCACAGGGGCTTCTGTTGTTCCCTGCATTTCTCCTGTAGTTGGCGTAGGGAGAATACCATGTCCCGCATTGAGATTCCGGGTAAACGCGCTCAGCAAGTTTCTGAAGCCGCACAAGTATAACACGGGCATAGAGTTTTCCTACCATATTCAGGAGGGAGATGCCCCTGTAATTGTTACAGTCGCTCTTGTCGCCCTTATTTTTGTAAAGGGTGACAATCTTGGCATCTCTCATGTCCTGCGGCACGGCTCCCTCTTTCCAGCACTGGCAGAGGAAATCATGCAAAGGCTGCAGGAGGGTGTCTTTACAGCTCTTGATGAGGTCTGGGGGGATGCCATCAGTACCAGGTGCTTTGCCAGTCGCTAAGCTGTCAATCGCTTTGTGAAGTTCAGCAAGTGTTGGTTCAGCATCTAATTCCTCAATGATGGGCAGCTGTTCAATGGCATCAAGGGCTGAGGTGACTACAGTGTTTTCCCTGGAGTAGAGTTCTGAATAGTGCTCTACCCATCTGTCCAACTGCTTGCCCATGTCAGTGATAACTTCCCCGCTGGTGGTCTTTAGGGGGGCTGTTTTGCTCTGTGTTGGGCCCAGAGCAGCCTTGATGCCCTCGTACATCCCTCTGATGTTACCTGAGGTAGCTGCAGACTGGATGGATTCACTGAGTTGTTGCCAGTATTCATTGGCACAATGTCTTGCAGTCTGTTGCACTTTGCTTCTTGTAGTTCTCAGTGCTTGCAGAGACTTCTCATTTGGGAAGCGTTTGTATTCAGTGAGGGCAGCACGCTTTGCTGCAATGACAAGGTCATCTCGTTGGACTTGGCAACAAACCAGTTGCTGTTTTTGAAGATCCTCCTCTCAAAGGTTGCAAGGGCTGTTTTCTGAACGACCTACCTGAGGTGGCCCCATTTCTCGGAGGCGGAGTAGTGATGTTGTTCTTCAGATAGGATGTTGTTGAGGGACATGGCAAACTCTTGTACTTACTCTGGAAGATGCATGCTGGTGGACTCAATGTGGGGCTAGCCTTTCTGTTTGGAGTTGTGAAACATTTTTGGTTGTAGCTTGATCTTGCAACAGACAATTGAATGGTTGGGTTCGCAGTCTGCGCTGGGGTAACTATGAATAACAAGCACAAACTTGAGCTTGTCGGATCAGGATCATGTTTGGTTGATGCCAATGCTTTGAGCGGGGATGGCGCCATGTCACCTTGTGCTGTGGTTTCATCTGAAAGTAGGAGTTGGTCACGCAAGGGTTATGGTAGGAACAGAACTCCAGTAGCCGTTGCCCGTTCTCTATGACCTTGCCAACTCCGAAGTGTCCAAGACAGGAAGGCCAGTCATGGTCAGCAGCACTCTCGCATAGAAGTCACCAAGGATGATGAGATGTTCCTTGGGGGGAATGTTCTTGATGACATCATTCAGGTTGGCATAAAATGCATCCTTCACTTCTGCTGTAGACATTAGAGTGGGGCCATATTCGCAGGCTAGGGTCACTGGGACATTAGAGGTGTGGAGATGGAGTGTCATCAGGCGTTCGGATCCTTTGTCTCCGTTACGACTCGGAATAAGGAGAGGACCTAGATGCAGAGAGGAAGTTCAAAAAATAAAGCTTTTATTTTGAAATGACTTTTTACCTCCAGAGCAAATAGTATTTCACACGAATAATCAAAATACGCGGAATATAATTCAGAGAAAAATGTAAATCAAAATCACTCCAAAAAATAGGAGGAATCTCTAATCTAAGAAAAAACTAACAAAAGTAGAATAAATATAAGAAATAACCAAAAGCGCTCCAACAGGAGGAAAAAACAAAAATGATTTACATATATACATACACTAAATAGGAATAAACAAAAAAGACTCAATCAAAACACAAACAATCACTAATTAGGTGGTTGAAGGATAACAAAGGGTGCTCGAAGGAGGAAAAAGGTAAACTCAAAATTACAGCAACATGACTGCTTGATCCAAAAAAGAAAACCAGAAAAAAAGGGCAAGACAAGGAGATAATCATGGACATGGGCATGGAGGCTAGAAAGGCACATACGACGAGACGATTTGGCACAGGACAAGAGGAGGCGTGAGCTTAAATAGGATACTGTATGGGGATACTGGGAAACAGGTGGAAACAATCAGGGGTCAGGGATGACGTCAGACTGGTGACACAAGAGGAATGGCCCGTGATCTGAAACAGGAGGATAGCTTTTCAAAATAAAACACGTAAATCACAAGACAGAAAAACCAAGACAAGACTTCCTTCACCGCGGTGTGACAGTCTCCTGGTTCAACCATCTTTAACAAGGTGTTCCTGACAGCGAATCCAACTCCATGTTCTCTGCGGTCTCCGGTACTCTTTCCTTGCCAGAAGAAGCTAAAGTATTTCTCCTTGAGGGTTCCCGAGTGGGCTAGGCGGGTGTCTTGCAATGCAGCTATGTCTACCTGGAGTCTCAGTAGCTCATTGTTAATGACAGCCGTTTTCTTTTTTTTTTTTTTCTAGCATCACTGATGTATTGGAGATCGTTTGAGTGTCCGGATGTCAAAGTTCGGACATTCCAGCTTCCCAGTTTTAGGATTGGGCACCTGGTTTTCATACATTGTTTCATGCTTGGTGCAGGTCTTGCAGTCTGCTTGTCGTTTTTTTTCCTAATCACCATGCACCTAATGTGGCGGGACAGAACCTAATAGGCTGGGGGCTGCCCAGCTTAATTCGGGCAGGAGCTGTCCAATGAAATTCAAGGATCTCTCCTTCCGTCGGAGCATTGTAATTTATAACCGGCAGACTGTTGCTTCCCGTTGTTTCCCGTTGTTTCCACGCTATGACACGAGGCTGGAGTGACCTCTACAGGGCGCAAGCCAGGGCAGAGTAGTATGGAGGTCATGCTGTTGCCTGTGCAGCAGGACCCCCCCTCTTCACACTGATGATGGATCCAAAGAAGCAGCAAGAGCTGGTACAATTTGGCACCAACAGTGTCGCAGGAGTTGCCAGTGCACCGCTGTAGTCAGCAGTGGACCACCTTAGGGTCTCCGTCTCCTGATTTTTTCCCTCAGGGTTTACTCCCGAAGCCTTCCCCAAGAAAGGTATGCCACAAGGCAGGGGCGGTTTGGATCTGAGTTTTCCTTTTCCTAGATGGGTCGCCTTACTGGGCTGACGGGTCCTATCTATCCATGCAGCAGGTTGTATTGGGTTACATTTGACCAGTAGCAGGGATAAGACCTGACCTGACAATAACACAATGAAAATAATAAGGGAGTTATTATTAATTGGAGCGAGTATAAATTGGCTTGTGTGGACGTTTCCTGCGTCTCGCCCGGCCGGCTACTTCTGACCACAGTATCACACAGCTCAGGATACAGGTTTGACACAGTATTTAATACATCTTTTACTTTACACAATTGTCCATCTTTCCAGCTTTTCAGCTGTCCCTTGTTCGTCTCTCTGCCTCTCTCCTGCGTCCTCATGCGTCCCTCTCCCGTTCATGGTCTCCAGCGCTGCTAATAAAGGGAACAGGTGATTAGATAACTCCTTCCAGCTGAGGTATCCACTCACCTGTTGGCTGCTTCATAGCCGGCCCCTGCACACACCCCGCCCGCAGGGGACGCGTGGAACACGCCCCTCTCCACATGCCTCCACCGCCAGACACAGGCCGGGCACCTGTCCGGCCGTGCCCACTCCCCCTCACCCTCCCTTCCAATAGCGGAGCGAGAGAGGAAGTTGGCCACGGCCATCTGCGCTCCCGGCCTATGGACCACCCGGAAGTTGTAGGGTTGTAATGCGAGATACCACCGGGTGATAAGCGTATTGGCGTCCTTCATACGGTGGAGCCACTGGAGAGGTTTGTGATCTGAGCAGAGACTGAAGGCCCGTCCCAGCAGGTAGTAGCAGAGGGCCCCGACCGCCCACCGGATGGCGAGGCACTCCCTCTCCACCGTACTGTACCTCGCCTCCCGGTCCGACAATTTCCGGCTGATGTAAAGTATGGGGCGATCGACGCCCTCCACCCGCTGGGTCAAAACGGCCCCCAGTCCCCGGCCCGACGCGTCCGCCTGCAGACAGAAGGGAATGTTAAAATTTGGCATGCGCAGTACCGGCTCCTCACAGAGTGCTTTCTTTACCTCCTCAAACACCTGCTGGCACCGCTCCGTCCACTGGACCTGGTCTGGAGCACCCTTTCGGGTGAGGTCTGTCAGTGGGCTGGTCAGGTCCGCAAACCGGGGTAGTAGCCCGCCAGTTCCAAAAACTGCCTCACCTCTTTTTTAGTCTTGGGGGGTGGACAGGCCGCAATTGCTGCCGTCTTGTCAACCTGTGGCTGCAGCCTCCCCCCCCCCAAGTGGTACCCCAGATACTGTACCTCCCTCCGGCCAACCGCGCACTTCGCCGGGTTGGCGGTGAGCCCTGCCCGCCTCATGGACTCGAACATCGCCCCCACCCGCCGTAGGTGATCTTCCCAGCTGATACTCTGGATGATAACATCATCCAGGTAGGCAGCCGCGTATGCAGCGTGGGGTCGCAGCACCCGGTCCATGAGGCGCTGGAACGTGGCAGGCGCACCGAACAACCCGAACGGGAGCGTCACAAACTGGTATAAACCTTCGGGAGTGGAGAAGGCCGATTTTTCCCGGGACACCGGTGATAAGGGAATCTGCCAGTAGCCCTTGGTTAAATCCAGTGTCGTGAAAAAACGAGCAGTGCCCAGCCGATCCAGAAGCTCGTCGACCCGAGGCATTGGGTACGCGTCAAAACGTGACACCTCATTCACCTTGCGGTAATCCACACAGAACCGCACGGACCCATCCTTCTTCCCTACAAGAACAGTAGGGCTGCACCATGCACTCTGGGATTCTTCTATTACTCCTAACTCCAGCATGGTTTTTAATTCGTCCCGCACTATTTTGCGTTTGTGCTCGGGAAGCCTGTATGGCCGAGACCGCACCGTAATCCCCGGGCTGGTCTCAATATGATGTTGGATGAGATCCGTGCGCCCGGGCTGCGAGGAGAACACATCTGCATAGCGCCGCTGTAACTCAGCAACCTCTGCTCTTTGAGCCAATGTGAGCTGGTCATCACAGGGAAGAGGAGAAGAAGAAGCAGAGTGCGGGATCTCTGGCCTCAACTCCTCATCCTCTCTCACTACCGTCACCATGGAGACAGGCTCGGCCTCCCTCCATGCTTTCAGTAGGTTTACATGGTAAATTTGTAAGCCTCCACCTCTGTCCGAGCGCCGAACCTCGTAGTCCACATCATTTACCTGCCGTGTGACCTCAAAGGGTCCTTGCCACTTTGCTAGTAATTTTGAGCTGGAAGTTGGGAGTAGTACAAGTATTTTTTCTCCCGGTGAAAATTTTCTCAGCCGGGTTCCCTTGTTGTACGTACGCTGTTGCCGTTGCTGGGCGCGGAGCAAATTTTCGCGTGACAAGTGCCCCACCTGGTGGAGTTTTGCTCGCAGGTCCATAACGTATTGTATTTCGTTTTTACTGCGGCTTGAATCTTCCTCCCAGCTTTCTTTTATTAGGTCCAATACGCCGCGCAGCTTCCTGCTGTATAACAACTCGAACGGTGCAAAACCGGTAGAGGTCTGGGGTGCCTCCCGCATCGCAAACATTAGGGGATCCAGCCATTTATCCCAATTAGGTTTGTCCTCGTGCATGAACTTACGGATCATGGTTTTCAGCGTTTTATTAAACCGTTCCACCAGCCCGTCAGTTTGTGGGTGGTATACACTGGTGCGGATCGCTTTAACCCCCAATAACCCGTACAGTTCCTGTATCGTGCGTGACATAAAGGACGTGCCTTGGTCCGTGAAAATCTCTTTCGGGATTCCGACGCTGGAGATGACCGTGAAGAGTGCTTGCGTCACACTCTTGGCAGAGATGGAGCGCAGAGGCACTGCTTCGGGATACCGCGTTGCGTAATCCACCAGAACTAACACAAAGCGATATCCCCGTGTGCTTGGGTTAAATGGTCCGATGAGGTCCATCCCAATTCTTTCGAACGGGACCTCCATGAGTGGTAATGGGCGCAAAGGGGCCTTCGGGACGGCCACCGGGTTTACCAGCTGGCAATCCGGACAGGCAGCACACCAGCGGCGTATATCTGCCCGGATGCCTGGCCAATAGAAACGGACCGTGACCCGATTGAGTGTTTTCTCGTACCCCAAGTGGCCAGCGAGGGGATTGCAGTGCCCCGCCTGGAAAACCATTTCCCGGCGGGGTTTTTGCACCAAAAACTGGGTGGACTCCTCACCTGTTTGAGTGTCACGTCTCACTCTATATAACCTATCCCTAATAATCACAAAGTGGGGGAATACCTGCGTTTTCCCCGGACGCACCAGCTGACCGTCTGTGCAAACCACCTGGTCCCAGGCCGCGCGCAAAGTTTCATCGCGGGACTGCTCAAGGCGAAAATCCTCCGTGGACCGCCAGCGGAGGGCCGGTGGGGCCTCCCGCGAAGCCCCTGCCGGTTCCCGCCTGTCAGTGCCGGATGAATCCGCGTCGCCAGCGAGTACTGCGCGGATATTCCCCTGTCCTACAGTCCGTGAACGCATCCCCACACATTTTGTCACTAACTGGCTAAACCCCAGCCAATTTGTTCCTAAAATTATGGGATGCGTAAGGTGCGCGCTTGCGGCAACCTTAACATTATGCTTTTGACCTTCATGCCAAATTTCCACTGGCACAATCGGGTACTCGTGCACATCCCCATGAATACACCTAATTCTTCCCAGTGTCGCCTGCCTCAACACCCCGGGTCGAACCAGGTTTTGGTGCATCATGGACTGTTTACAGCCCGAATCCACCATCGCCCGGCATGTACTCCCTTGTATTCTTACTGGGACACAGTACGTCTCCCCCGGATCGGGGGCGGGTGCTGGGACCCCGACAACCCGCATCACATGCCCCACCTCCATTAAGGAGCACTTCCGGCGAACGTGACCGGGTTGACCGCAACCCCAGCACACCGGCCCGGGTGTCTGATGTGCACTCTGTGAGGGAAGCCCTCTCTGGACAGCGCTGGTACCCTGAAACTGACAAGGAGAAAGCAGATTATATCCCCGGTCCCCCCCCACCCCCCTTGTTGGATGTGTGTGTGTGTGACTGGGTGCGTGGGTGCGTGTGTGCGTGTTCGAGGAGGGGACCTGCTCCATGCTTCCAGGTCCTCCGGCCAGGTGAGGGCGCTGCTCCAGTGTCATCCCGTCTGGTGGCGTGAGTCGTCGGTGAAGTGCTGGGAGGGCCTTTTCGGCTGCTTTCGTCGTCGCTTCCCTCTGGACCGCTAGGTGGTCCTCGGCCAGTGTCACCGCTGTTTTCACGTCGGCAGGGCAATGGCACCTCACCCACGCGGCTGTCTTGAGCGGAAGGGCGTCGACGAACTGCTCCAGCAGTATTCCCTCCACCTCTCCGGGATCCCGCCCATTCAGCTGGAGCCACCGGGCCGCCGCGTCTCGCATCTGCTGCGCCAGGACGAAAGGGCGGTCCTCTTTGCCCTACTTCATTGCCCGGAACTTCCTTCTGTGATCCTCCGGGCTGCTGCTGACCCGATCCAGGATGGCGTGGCGCAGGTTTGCGTACTGCTTCCGGGTGGCTGACGGGAGACTCAACGCCGCCCGCTGCGCCTCCCCCACCAGCAGCGGCAGCAGCTTCACTCCCCACTCTCCTCGCGGCCATCTGCATGAGGTCGCTGTGGCCTCGAAAACGTCCAGAAACGTGTGGGGATCTTCTGCCTCCCCCATTCGCTGCATGTTGGCTGCTGCTCCTACCGTGGATCTGTCCATCAGCTGCTGGATCAGCTGCGTCTGTTGCTGGCTTGCTGCCGATACCTCGGCCAGCACTTGCCCGAGCGCCTCCAGGGGTGATGTGGTGGACATCGTCGTGGTTCGCTTAAGTTGGGTGCCAGTTGTGGACGTTTCCTGCGTCTCGCCCGGCTTCTTCTGACCACAGTATCACACAGCTCAGGATACAGGTTTGACACAGTATTTAATACATCTTTTACTTTACACAACTGTCCGTCTTTCCAGCTTTTCAGCTGTCCCTTGTTCGTCTCTCTGCCTCTCTCCTGCGTCCTCATGCGTCCCTCTCCCATTCATGGTCTCCAGCGCTGCTAATAAAGGGAACAGGTGATTAGATAACTCCTTCCAGCTGAGGTATCCACTCACCTGTTGGCTGCTTCATGGCCGGCCCCTGCACACACCCCGCCCGCAGGGGACGCGTGGAACACGCCCCTCTCCACAGCTTGCTATGCCGATGACATTTTAGTCTATCTCGGGCAACCAACATACCCTTTTCCTAAATTAATGCAATCTTTAGAACAGTATGGTCTATTATCAGGATATAAAATCAAAATAGGAAATCAGAAGCAGTGACCCCCTGTTATGGCAAACAGTCTTTTAAATACCTGGGCATAATTCTATCAAAAGATCTTAAAAAATTATCAGTACACAATTATCTACCCATACATAAAAACATAAAAGATGACTTAGCACGATGGAACTCAATTCCTTTTTTTTGCCTTAGCTGTAGAATTGATTGTATTAAAATGAATGCACTTCCTGTCAGAGTTATTTGTTGACGAACCCCAAGATGCAGAGATGGAGGCAGGCATGGAGTGAGCAAACATGATTTAATAAAGATACTAAGACAAAATCAAACAAAGGGTTCAAACCAAAAGCGCGCACGTGGTCGGAATAACAAACTAAGAGAGCTAGCACTGGGAGCTAGAAAAACAAAAAGGAACTTTAGCATGGAAGCTATAGGATAACAAACAGAAAAACTGGAAATAGCTATGGCTAACAAAAACAGCTTACCGCTACGACGACCAGGAAAAGATGTAGCACAACAGGTAATATCTGAGATGATGCCAGACACGACAGGTAGCAAAGACACAAGAGTGACATGAGGTAACGACAATATAAATGACAATACAATGATCCAGCAACTGACACAAGACAAAGGAGTCACAAATAAGAGCCGGCTGATTGGCAACAGGTGTGGCCAGATGCCAATCAGCCGCAGCTAAAGGGGAACACATCACTCAGGGAACAAGACAGGAAGCTGACAAATTAAGAGCACAGGAAATACTAAAACACAGGAAACAGACAAATGCAGAGGAGAAAACTAAAACATAGACAAACTGTCAGGGGCAAGCCTGACACTTCCAAGACTGCTGTACCTATTTCAAACCCTACCAATAGAGATCAACAAAAAACAATTCAGCTTCATGTAGTATAATGAAAGATTAAAAAATGCTCAGTTTTGAAACTATTAAAAGGACACTTTTTTTTTTTTTTTTAGAAAAACCCAGACTTCTATCGATATCTGCAGTTGCATCATTTTGTTAATATGAAGGTGAAACATGTAACACAGTCAAGACAAGCATATGTTTAATTGAACTGTTTACAAAAGTTTACAATTCAGAAACTATTGATAGAAGTGTTTCATGCTTGTATAAGAAATCATATTCAACTTTATATATTAAAACAAAATGGGAGAAGGAAGGAGGGATAACTACATCTGAGGAAGAATGGACAATGAAATGGAGATATCAATGGACTTGTAGCAGCTCACCCAAGTGGAGAGTTTGGCTGGGAAAGTTTTATTCCACCTTCTCAGAAGTCTCAGTATGATAACAACTCCCCTGCCTGTTGGACATATTGTGGGAATCTAAAGGCAAACCACTAGCATGTTTTCTGGGACTGCTCTGCCATAAAGGACTATTGGAAAGAGATACACCAAGCTCTACAGGATATTTTCAAATCACCCCTTGAAAGTAACATTCTGTTTTTCACACATCGCACCTCAGGATTGGCTGAAAAAGGAGAAATACTTCATGAATATCCTACTAGTGGT
Organism: Nerophis ophidion; assembly: GCF_033978795.1. Lineage (NCBI taxonomy): Eukaryota > Metazoa > Chordata > Actinopteri > Syngnathiformes > Syngnathidae > Nerophis > Nerophis ophidion. Next base: position 20,369,584 of record NC_084634.1, read on the forward strand.
TTGTAAAAAGAGCATTACCAGGAAATGGATATTACAGGAGAGCCCAACTTTGAAGAAATGGATGGAAATCACAATGGACATTTATAAAACACAGAAGATAACAGCTTTTATTATTTATAAACTAGAGAAATGTACTTCATACTGGGAATACTGGGTTGATTATGTCACGCCACATAAGACTAATTTTATGTTTTTCTAATTAGTGATTAAACTGTTTAAAAAAAAAAAGATTACTCCCTATATGTATATAGTTTTATCTGTTTATATTATTTGTTATTAATATTATTATTACTTTGTTTTTTGTTTTCGTTTTTTTGCTGTCTTTCTTTTTTTGTGGGGGAGGGGTGCAGGTGTCATCGTTGGGAAATAAACAAAAAATAATATGTTGATCTTTCGGGCAGACAATAGATGTATGATGTATGCACATATGATGTAATGGATAACAATGTCAGCTGATGGATGTCCATGAAAAAAACAATAATAATAATTTGTAAGTAAAAAATACATTTAAATGAAATAAGAGTAGTTGTAGTAGTGACTTCTGTCATGCGGACTGTAGCCTCCACATGAGAGAGAAGTGAGAAGAAGATTGTGTGAATCCTGCCTTCCAGTCCCAGTGTGCTGACATGACACTAGATTGCTTCTCCCTCATTATCCAGCCTGTCAATCTTGGCTCAGCTCATTTCTGACACTCCATTTGTCACATCTGGCAAATTTTGTTCACATTTTGTTTGTGTTTTCCGCTGTTTAATGTTTGAATTCCTGTCCTGTGCTTTTATTTTGGTGGCTCTCCCAGTTTTGTTGGTGTTTTCCCGTGGCAGCTTCACTTCTGTCCCCGAGCATTTCCCCTCACCTTTTTTCTGTTTGCAATCAAGACTATTTCAATTGATCCTCTTGCTACCTTTGTTGTCCGGACATTATTCTTTGTTCACGGGTGACTATCCTTTTAGATGTCAAGCTCGAGTACGCACATATTTTGTGGACGCCGTCTGCTCCACATTTCCTGTGAGTGTTTTGCTGGGTTTCAGCGGTTTGTTTTGTTGTCTTCACAGTTCCCTGTTGCTCTCGGTTTTTGTTCGTTTATCAGTAAACATCACTTTTTTTTACTGCATGGTGCCACCTGGTTCATCTGCATCAAATCTTTCCCTATTTCCGATTTTTGGTGAATTCTTGTGAAATTTCCACTGTCATGTTACTCTTTAGGGCTTCACGGTGGCAGAGGGGTTAGTGTGTCTGCCTCACAATATGAAGGTCCTGAGTAGTCAGGGTTCAATCCCGGGCTCAGGATCTTTCTGTGTGGAGTTTGCATGTTCTCCCCGTGAATGTGTGGGTTCCCTCTGGGTACTCCGGCTTCCTCCCACCTCCAAAGACATGCACCTGGGGATAGGCCCCTCCCACCTCCAAAGACATGCACCTGGGGATAGGTTGATTGGCAACACTGAATGGTCCCTAGTGTGTGAATGTTGTCTGTCTATCTGTGTTGGCCCTGCGATGAGACAGCGACTTGTCCAGGGTGTATGCCACCTTCCACCCGATTGTAGCTGAGGTAGGCAGCAGCGCCCCTCGCAACACCAAAGGGGAATAAGCGGTAGAAAATGGATGGATGTTACTCTTTATAGTTAATTAGAAAATTAAGAAAATATTTACTGAGTCCTGCTGCTAGTTCACTTTTTGTGGAGTCATTTTGCTACCTGTCAAGTAGGGAATTTGTTCTTAAATATATATAAATAATCCTTAATATTGGAAGGCATAGTGATTAATTTATTTAGCAGAGCATTAAAACTTGAATCCGACAAAAAAGTAAACACAAATGCTGTCTTCCTCGCTGCTAAAACATGATAGCAACATGTATCTGCTAGCCCCCACTTCTCACAATGTGGCGAGGTAGATCTATAAGAGGCACTCTAATATGGTACTTAAATCTCTATTTTTAGTCTTATTATCGAGGAATATTGAGGTCACACTTATATTAGAAAAATTTATGTCAAAGTTTCGTCCAGTATTCTGATGATGATGATGATGATGATGATGATGATGATGATGATGATGAATCTGTGTCCAAACTCAGAGTCCAAATTTTGTTAACAATTGTATTACTTCATATTTTTAATTGGAGAATAACATCAATAAAATGCAATGGAAAAAATGTGTGGAAAAAAATGAAAAAATTAAGATGACCTCTCTTTAACAATGGAAAAATAGAATAAAAATTTTGCAACATATATAATATTCATCATGCACAAAAGTGCACTAATAGCTTGTTTTAAAATGTCTCTGACAATCTTGCACTTTCTGCTTTGGAAATGACATGAATGTTTGTGCCACTGCTTAATAAATACACTTTTGCTAATTTGACTTAGTTGTGGTTTCCCTCTCTGCATGAAAGTTTAAAGGTAGCATATATGAATGCAGTATGAAGAAGAATGTTTGAATGTAGACACATAGAATCATCATACTGCTGTGATTATATGCATCAAGTGTTCATTCAAGGCTAAGGCAAAATATCCACATATATATGCTGTATCGTGATGTGGACTAAACATATTGAGATATTAATAAAAGGCCATATCGCCCAGCCCTAGTTAGAATGGGATTTATTTTGTGTAAATATATCAACCGTTGTGTCTTTCATAATGATTGTGAAAAATAGAAAAAAAAACCCAAAAAGTGCAGTTCACCTCTAAATTCCAGTGATTATATTCAAGACTTGAAATGTATGAGCATGAAGTGATGAAGCCTACTTGGATGAGAGGACAAAGGTCTTGTAAGACAAAGTGAAGAGTCCAGTTGTGATGGATTGAATGCCCTGAGAATAAAATGTTGTGCTTACTTGGACTGTGATGAAGCTGTGAGGACTCAGGTGGTTTGTCTTCATGCTCTTCAGTCTTCACAGAGACAACAGTCAGTGGAAACTTGCTGACATCAGCCTCCTCCTGCCCTACAGGACACTCTCCCTCCTGACTCATCCACACTTCCTCCTCTTCCTCTTTAATGTGAGAGGGCTGCTGGACGTCTGTTGGGTAAATAAGTAAATAAGATAAAGAGAGAATAGAAATAGTTTTGAACTGACACTGTTAACACAATGACATTATTTGTGTTCTTTTGTGTGTTGTGTTAAAAGTGTGTAGCAAAACAACCAATGAAAATACAGGAAATACCCATTTGTTTCCTAAAATAATTCAAAAGTGGTACAGTGAGTACAAAAACAGACTTGGAAATTTAATGGGGGGCAATTTGAAAAGTTTTTATAAATACGAGGCATCATTGATTGAAGCATTCTTAACTTCACTGATGTAAAGTGTGTAAATATTTAATTCTGTATACGGTCTATTACACATAATCTTTATCTCTAAACTTAACGATAATATTTTAATGACATTGTCATTAACATAACTTCAATATAATGGAAATAAAAAAAAATCTAATACCAAAATCACTTAAAAAAAACATTCATCGTTTGTTTTTGTTATCATGCAAAATACGTTTTGGTGGTCATTTTGTTGGCTGGGCCAAAAGGAACTTTTACCAAAAGCATGTTTTACTATGTGCTTTTTTATGGAGTATCTTCATTAACAATTCCTCTTTTGGTATTGGAGACCATCTACGACACGCTGAAGGAAAGTCAGTCACCTTTATGTTCTTTTAATAAATCAAGTGTTGACTACTTTGGTTATTGAAAATAAATGTTTACTTTCACTTATTGATGCATGTAGGTCAGAGTCAGGAAGGGAAATTATTAGATTTGATTACAGTATAAAATGTACTTGGTGAGTGTGTGAGTTTTGCGTAAACATGTTGATACAGGTTTACATCTTCTTGGGGACTGGAACACAGATATGTCCTGAAAGGATGCACCCATTTTTAAAACCTTCACTAAGCTGTGCCACCAACATTGTCTCACTTAGCTCATTAAGCAAACTACCAGGGTGAGTGAGTCCTTTTAAACCTTCATAGACCTCCTTGTTACTTCTGACCAGTCTCAGATCACCACAAGTGGAACTACTGTATGCGGCTTAAGTGATCATTCCATCAATTTTTGTACCTGCAAAGAACATAGAACCGAGGATGACGGCCACAAAACAAGCAAAGCTACAATCCTCAAGACCTAAACTAGCAAGGCTTTCAATGACAAACTGCCAAATTAAGACTCGCCCAGGTACTTGCAGTTCTAGGTGGAGTGGGTCTTTCAGGATGCTCTCTGCTTTCCTGAGACAGCGGGAGCTGTACAGGTCAGCCAGGGAGGGGAGGGGGCATCCGATGATCTTCTGGGCGGTCTTTATGACCCTCTGGAGCGCCGTTCTCTCTGCGGCCAAGCAGCTGCTGAAGCACACGCAGATGCAGTAGGGCAGGATGCTCTCAATGGAGCACCAGTAGAATGACATCAGCAGTTCCTGAGAGAGGTGCTTGTTCCTCAGTATTCTCAGAAAGTGCAGTCTCTGGTGTGCCTTCTTGATGGTAGCCGTGGTGTTGGTGCTCCTGGATAGGTCGTCGGCCAGGTGGACTCCCAGGAAGCGGAAGTCAGAGACCCTCTCCACGCTGTTATCGCTGATGATCAGGCTGAGATTGAATTTTTTTTCTCCCCCCTCCTCCCCTGTTTCTCCCTTTTTTTGAAAGGGGCGCCGGAAGTTGTCAGACCCGTCAGCGATCCTGTTCTGTCTCCCTGTAATGTTGGTCTGCTCTTGAATGGGATTGTGCGGAAAACTTTCTTTTCTTCCCCTGGAATTATTAAAGTATTTCTGATTTTGATTGTGTTTTTATTGGCCGTCTTCAAAAGTAATGATTTTTCCGGTGCAATTTCTTAAATTTTGATTCGCCGAAAGTTTTATCAGTCACAAATACTGCCTCAGTTTGCACTCCGACAACTTTACCGTGAGGGGGCTGTCAAAATAAATACTTTAGAGAGACAACAAAACTTTGCTAATTAGTACTAATAATCTACATTGATTGAGACATTGCTGGACAGCAGAGAAGTTACTAAATCCAAATAAAAGTTGAATATATTTTTTAAAGATATCTGGCTTGTATCTTCAGTAGAGATGTTAATCGCTGAGAATTTATCGATATGATACCCTAATTGATATTCCTTATTGATACCAGTATTTATCGGTACTACATGTCATTTGTGGAAATACAAAAGTCAAAAAAAAGGCTTTTTATATAGCATTCCTATTAGCACAAGAGGTTGAACACCTCCAACATGATTTTCTGTAACATCAGGGAAGTTGTTTATCAACAGCTGTTTATTTGAAGTCTTAAAGAAGTCAACTATGTGTGCAGTACAGGGTGAAATCTTCTCTTCTTGTCAATAACACACACATCAAACTTTTGTTGCTTCCTTATTTGTCATTATTCAAAGCTGATTGTAATGTGTAGCAGCGGCAGCTGAACTCAATGTGACAACGTGTCATAGTTACCTCAGTCAGCTGGAATTAAAAATACAAATAGTTGTGTCTTTAATCCAGAATTTTCACGGTCCTCATGGACAACATAATTAGGAACCAGTATTAATTAAAAAAATGGTACTTTGTGTACATCTCTTATCTTCACCACTAAACCTTTGAAATATGCTGACATATGTGCTGCTAAAGGTAAATAAACAGTAGCCATATTGAATGTTTGCCTTCATTTGACCACGTGAGGTAAGGAGGACGGCCTCTAGGTCACATGGTTACACCCCAGCAATTACACTGTTGATGATTGATGAGCATTCATTTTTAAATGGTGGTGATAAAAAGCAAATATATCTCCATCTTTAGTCATAAATGTGTCCCCCGGATGAACATGTGTCACAAACATTGTATTAGATGATATGTGGATGTTGTGCTTACTTGGACTGTGATGAAGCTGTGAGGACTCAGGTGGTTTGTCTTCATGCTCTTCAGTCTTCACAGAGACAACAGTCAGTGGAAACTTGCTGACATCAGCCTCCTCCTGCCCTACAGGACACTCTCCCTCCTCTTCCTCTTTAAAATAGGGGGGCTGTGGATGTGTGAAACTGTCCCCCTGCAGATGAGGGAGACATTCTTCTTGGTGTTCCATCAGCTGATGGATGTCTACAGGACACAAACAAAACACATTTTAGGGACGGCGTGGCGCAGTGTGGAGAGCGGCCGTGCGCAACCCGAGGAGCACGGGTTCAAATCCCACCTAGAACCAACCTCGTCACGTCCGTTGTGTCCTGAGCAAGACACTTCACCCTTGCTCCTGATGGGTGCTGGTTGGCGCCTTGCATGGCAGCTCCCTCCATCAGTGTGTGAATGTGTGTGTGAATGGGTAAATGTGGAAGTAGTGTCAAAGCGCTTTGAGTACCTTGAAGGTAGAAAAGCGCTATACAAGTACAACCCATTTATCATTTATTTATTTTAACTACTACAGGACTGTCTCAGAAAATTAGAATTTTTTTATAAAGTCCTTTATTTTCTGTAATGCAATTAGAATTTTGAAAATGTCATACATTCTGGATTCATTATACACCAACTGAAATATTGCAAGCCTTTTATTATTTTAATATTGCTGATAATGGCATACAACTTAAGAAAACTCAAAAATCCTATCTCAAAAAACTAGAATATTTCCTCGGACCAAGTAAAAAAAAAAAAAAGATTAATAAGAGCAAAACAAAATCAAACATTTGAAAATGCCAATTAATGGACTCAGTACTTGGTTGGGAATCCTTGTGCACTGAATACTGCATCAATGTGGTGTGGCATGGAGGCAATCAGCCTGTGACATAGCTGATAAATGGTAAATGGTTCTACTTGTATAGCGCTTTTATACCCCTTTTTAAGGAGCCCAAAGCGCTTTGCAACTATTTTCCACATTCGCCCATTCACACATACATTCACACACTGATGGAGGGAGCTGCCATGCAAGGCGCTAACCAGGACCCATCAGGAGCAAGGGTGAAGTGTATTACTCAAAGACACAACGGACGTGACTAGGATGGTACAAGGAGGGGATTGAACCAGTAACCCTCTGATTGCAGGCACAGCCACTCTCCCAACTTCACAACGCCATCAGCTGAGATGTTATGGATGCCCAGGATGCTTCAATAGCGGCCTTTACCTTATTTGTATTATTGGGTCTGGTGTCTCTCAGCTTCTTCTTCTTCACAATACCCCACAAATTCTCTACGGGGTTCAGGTCGGGGGAGTTGGACAGTAATGCCATGGTCAATACACCAGTTACTGGTGGTTTTGGCACTTTGGGCAGGTGTCAGATCATGCTGGAAAATTACATTCTAATCATATAGCTTTTGCACACATAAATAACTTGTCAAACCTGCCAGCTAGCAGGCTAGGTTAACAGCGTCAGTAACCATGGTAACTGACTCTGACTTTGTCTTACCTCTCTTGTTTTTGGAGGTAAAACTCTCGAGCTTTGCATTCTCAGAACTTTGCACTTAACCTGCTCTCTGGAATATTCCCCCGGTGACTGTGTAAGTTTTGTGTAAACATGTTGATACACATTGTTACAAACATCAACCTCTCATAAATATTGTGTGTCTGACAATCTCTCCTTCTTATCAACAATGTAAAACAATCAGTGCATCATCCTCACATGACAATTCATCTTCCTATAGACAATCTATTCAAGATTTGTGTTAAAAATAAAAATAAAGTTAGTAAAGATGTGAGGGTAAGAAGTAAACAAACCTGTTCTGTGTAACACAACTTGATGTTTTTCATGTTGTCGCTCCTTCTCCTCTTTTGTTGGACAAAGTTCCTCCTCGTACTCTGCTGTCGTTCTTTGGCACATTTTCACACAATCACAACACTTTACACTCACACTTGATCTCTACTTAGTGATGTGTTTTGATCACTTCCGCCTCTCTTTGTTAGCAGCTAACAAGCTAAGCTAACTAGCAGGCTAAGCTAGCTCGAGAAGCATCAAAGTGCGCTCAGACTAATACAACCGGATGCAAACAGTTATTAACGATGTTTACTCTATTTACTAGAGTGTAATAAAGGACATATATGTGTACATGGAGGCACAGATTAAGAACACTGAACTGTGACGACTGCAATAAGGTCTTCACCGTCAGACGCCATCTTGCTTTATCCTCGCCGTGTTTGGTTCGCGCGCAGTGTTGTCAGATCTCGCGAGAGAAACAAGTAAGCAGATCTTTTCCAAATCTCGTGAGAGGAATAAGTACAACCAGCTTTCCACCACCGGTAAAACTATTGTATTATATACTATTTACTTATTGTGAAAATAAAAGTAAACTTGTCCATTTCTAATTTTCAAAACAGACATCAAACTTATTTTCCTAAAAATATTAAAATATTTAACAATGTATTGAAACAACGTATCATAAAGAAAGAAAAAAAAGAAACAAAATAAAAATTACACTCATGATATTATTTTTGTCTTTGATGTTAATCGTTTTTATAATGTATTTTAGAATGTGGGAGGTTGTCATGTTCTTTCTAAATTTCCTCTGGCTTTATATATTATATCTATCAATCTATATAATATATATATATATATATACGTATATATATATATATATATATATATGTGTGTGACGTTTGGGTGGCATCGCCGCGTGTGTTTGCGTTCTCGTGGTGCAGCAGAGATGGAACACAGCGTTGAGGTAGGAATGATGATTTATTCCTAACTACAAGAACAAACTAATAACAGAAATACTGGCACATAGGCACTAAAGACAAAACAAACAGAACTAGCGTGGAAGCTAGAATGAACAGAAAGCGCTAGTATGTAAACTAGGGACAAGTAAACAAACAAAATAGCATGGAAGCTAATAGGGTGAAAAAAGATAGTTACCACAATGCGGGAAGAGAGATTTCACTTGTTGCGTGAAGCAAACTATAGTCCGAGAACGAATGACAAACAAGGGCGGTCTTAAATAAGGAGATAACTAATTAAATCAGGTGCGTGACGACAAACAAGAAACAGGTGACACTAAATGAGTAACCATGACAACAGAAACCAAACAGGAATTGCTACCGGGAACCAAAGACGTCGAATACAACACAGGATGATAACAAAACAGAAACAAAACCAGAATATGACATGGTCCAAGACGTGGACCATATATATATATATATTTATATATATATATATATATTTATATATATATATATATATATATATATATATATATATATATATATATATATATATATATATATATATATATATGCATGTACAGGCAGTTTTGTCTGTGTTTTCTTCCTAGGGGGCGCTAGAGCACAATTTGTAGTTTTGGGGTTAGGTTTTTTGATTAAATTGCAATGTTCGCCAGTCCTGATTTGTATGTCAAATTTGGTGAGTTTTGAAGCATGTTAAGGGGGTCAAATTATAGCTCAAAGTTGCGGAATAATAATAAAGAAAGAAAGAAAGAAAGAAAGAAAGAAAGAAAGAAAGAATAAAACGCTAGAAATTCAATAGGGTCCTCTGTCCCAAAGGGACATTTGGTCCCTTTTAATGTCAACTTCCCAAAGTTGGGTTATGGTTATTTATCTATGTCCGCGTCTCTTTGTTAGCTGCTAACGAGCTAAGCTAACTAGCACAAGACTGATTGATTGATTGATTGATTGAAACTTTTATTAGTAGATTGCACAGTTCAGTACATATTTCGTACAATTGACCACTAAATGGTAACACCACAATAAGTTTTTCAACTCGTTTAAGTCAGGGTCCACGTTAATCAATTCATGCTAAAACCAGATAAAGTGCGCTCGGACTAATGTATCCGCTGACAAACAATGACTAACAACGTTTCATCTACTACACCACATATATGTGTACATGTATGCACTAAATACAAATAGAGAAACAATAATGGCCAGTGGCCACGTTTAGGCCTTCCCTGTCAAACGCCATTTTGCTTTTTACTCCTTCGTTTTATTTGGATTTCCAGCAGACTAGTAGAGCATCTTAGGCCTCTACAGCTTCTTAACGCGACTTCTTCGTCCTGTCCTATGGTCCATACTACTGTACATTCTACGTGAACGCCCCCACTTCTCCCAGTGTGGCGAGTTAGAGTACTGCTGAGGCATTGAACTGCAAGTTGACAAAATATCGCCCCCTACCTTGAGGCAGAGGTACTTGCTGCCTCATGGCCTGCCTTTTCCCTGAGGCAACAAGCATGCGCCCCCTCGTACACACACGGCCAATGTACACTGTGTGTAGCCGTGGAGGCTCCGCCTGTGTCTGCCTCACTTCTCGTATGCTGCGTTGTTTTGATCAGGAAACATGGAATTTCCGCAATTTTGACCATGAAAATTGTCAAAATATACAGGAACCACATCAAAATCACATAGAAATTATAAACCAAAAGAGAAAAATTAAAACTTATTTTATTTTATTATTTTGTTTTGGAACATCTCATGGTTAAGCCACCTGGCAGGTGAGGCACAGCCTCACTTGCCTCCCTGACAGCACGTCACTGCTAGAATGACAGTAGATATAGTCGACTCAAATATAAAGTATAAAAGATAGTCTCTTTAAAATTGATATGAAAGCAGGTTTATCCAGACTATTGTACCTGCAAAGTATTTCTTAAACAAAAGTAGCATGATCTTAAGCCTTTGCTCGGTTTGAAATGTGAAAGATTTGGCCATTCCCGTGACATTAATGAGATTTTAAAGGACTTGTTGATGTTGATGTGTTACAAACCTCTTCCTTGTTTATAAGCTACATACAACATCAACTGTTCTTTGTTCATGCACATCATACATATCAATAAAGTGTTTGGATGTATTCATTAAATCAATGAATTGTTGGTTGCCAAAAAGTGATGCAAAGTAATATTTTGAGGCCGACACATCTCATCTGTGCATAAGTGACTAGAATAACTTGGGCAAACTTTTTAACTGGCAGGCCATATCCATCACATGTAGGCTTGACAACTCTCAGAGAGAATAAGTGGGAGACATTTTGTTGGCATGGTGATTTTTCTGTTTGTTTGCTTGTTTTTGCCTTCTTTATTTATGAATGTCAAAAAAAAGGTTTGTAGATTATCAAAACAACTTTCCGTTCTCTGAATTCCCAGTGAACAGACGACAGCTGTCTTTGTTGCACAAAGCCAAAGGCTTGGAAAATTACGCTGTGTACGATGGGAGGAGACGGGAGAGGTTGTCTATTGTGATCCAAGACTTGCCCAAGCTCGATCCAAGACCAGTCCAAGCCCGAGGCATCTTTTTCTTTTGTGTTAATGGCTGTTTACATAGCCCCCATTCCTTTAGAAACAGCTGTTGTTATGTAAACAGGGAATATCCAAATAAAGGAGGAGACGTGAACCTTTTTCCGTGAGAGCGTGGGTGACACTGTAAGAGGTTACAGGTCAACACGTTTCTCCTCAAATTGAGCAAAATTGAATTCTGTCTCTGTTTATTTCCTTGCTTCCTGTGTTGTTTAATAAATGTCATTAATGTTTGAACGTGACAATGTGAAAAACATGTTTTACTATTTAACTGAAACCTGTATTTAATTAGACACGTCTTGGGGTAATAAGAACACATGGTCATAAAAACATGATCAAATAATTCATGCTGGAGTGCAAAATAACACTCCAGAGGGGGGGTTGGCCACATTTGAGGTCCTCTCCAAGGTTTCTCAGAGTCATCATTGTCACTGGCGTCCCACTGTGTGTGTGTTTTCCTTGCCCTTATGTGGGTTCTTCCGAGGATGTCGTAGTTGTAGTGGTTTGTACAGTCCTTTGAGACATTTGTTATTTAGGGCTATATAAATAAACATTGATTGATTGATTGATTAACAAAATTAAATCAGTAAATGTCTTTCATTTTCATCCCATGAGAAGTCGCCACAGCACAACAATCATAATGATTCAGATCAAAGTTTACCTTCCCATCCTGACCTGGAATCGTACCCACACCCACTGTCACACACAGCAGATGTGTATACCATTCCACTACTAGCATCAACAGAACAACAGGTGAATTACGTTATTTGATTCTCTTAAATTTGCTGTGATTTCTACCAAATATTGTATTTTAATAAAAAGCTCTGTCCTTCATTCATTCTGTTGACATTTGACAAACTATTTTTGATTGTCACTTTTCGGACATGGTAAAGGCTTAATTAAGATCATTTAATACTAGTTTTGCATGACTGCAAGCAAGAAGTGTTATCATGTGTGTAATGACAAAGCACCTCCAAAACAGAATTGTATATAACAAGTTTTTACTGAATAAAACCCCCAGAATGTACATGAAACATTGTACACATAAAACACTGAATATCAAGAGTATATGAACGGCCTACCTTGTTTACTTCCCAAATGACATCCTCGGCATGTTTGGCAATCAAGCAAAAATATGATTATGCAAAAAGGAACGGAAAAAACAGCAAATTGTTTCAAAAAATATAAATATGTGGGGCGGTATAGCTCGGTTGGTGGAGTGGCTGTGCCAGCAACTTGAGGGTTGCAGGTTCGATTCCCGCTTCCACCATCCTAGTCACTGCCGTTGTGTCCTTGGGCAAGACACTTTACCCACCTGCTCCCAGTGCCACCCACACTGGTTTAAATGTAACTTAGATATTGGGTTTCACTATGTAAAAGCGCTTTGAGTCACTAGAGAAAAGCGCTATATAAATATAATTCACATGTCACATGTCTCACAATATTTTGCAATGCTTTGTCATAAAAATCTTGTGTCACTGTCCCCCTCCGTCACACTAACTGGTAAGGTTGGCTACCCAATTCCGTACTTTTGTACTTACGGTACTATCAATTCACGTAAAACCAAACTGTCAAGTCAAAAGACAGAGCAGCACAAACACCACTGATTTGCAGAGCACACTCCAGGCCTGAAGGGGCAACAGTGAGAGCTGAGGGCTGAACATCTCCACCTGCTTCCACCAGATTGGCTTGATTGAGTTCACCTGTTCACCTGCTCAGAGCACATGCTTAAAATGTTTGAGCTTCAGTCAGTCAGCCCTTTTGACATGCTGCTGAGAGGAAGGAAGACAGCTCTTGTGTGGACTCAGAAGACGCAACTAGTGAGAAAACCAAAGGAAATAAATGTTTGTTTGGACTGAGGGGAATGTTTCAAGAAAATAATTTCACTGGGGAAATGTTTAAAGGAGAAATTTCACTGATGTTTACACATTGTTTAAGTTGACTGAAAGTAAATTTAAAAGTTATCAGTGATGTTTAAGTTTATTCTTGAAATGTTTGAGTTTAATTTCATTCATATTATTGGAAATGTTTAAGTTTATTCTTAAACCTAGTCCCTATCAGTGGGAATGAATTTTGTTTGGATTGATTTAAAAAGAAAGCAAATAATGTATTTTGATGTATGTTTATGAAACAGTGTTCTTTTTTTTCCCTGTTTGATTAAGGTCATCAACCTAATCACCCTAATCACCCGAATTGCCCTAATCGCCTATCCTACTATCCCACTAATCGGCTATTCTACAATTCAGCTAATCAACCCACCACTAATCAACTATTCTACTATTTAACTACAGACTATTCGACTATTCATTCATTTCATCCATTCATTTACGCCGAAACCCAGTTTATTTGATTGCTTCAAATCAAATATCAATAAATCACAAGGAAAGAAGATTGAGTTGTCCCTTTGTGTCCTTTTTGAGTCCCACTGGCCCTTTCAAGTTTGAGCACGGCTGCAAAAAAAAAAACCTGAAGAACTTGACACAAACGGTGCCATAGTTGGATACCTATGTTGCATGTGACGTCATGTCCGGTTTCAGACTGGTCATGACTGCTTTCAGACTAAACACGGGCTCACGTAAACAATCATTCAAGCAGCACTCAGGCCGGACTCAGCCAAACTCCCTCTAAGTCACCTTGCCATTTTCGACTGTGCTTAATAGAAAAACGCTCAAACTTAAAGTAATGCGACACTCTTTCAAAATGCGCTCGCTTAATGGTAATTTACAGAGGATTTGCCAAAGACAGGCATGAAGGATTTTACATGGCGATTTCAACACCTTGGAATTTGGTAAAGGAAACAACAATTAAGATTATAGTTTGAATTTTACAGTTTTGTGTAATGAGAACTATTTTTACAGTATTGACAGTTTGTAGGGCGCAACTTAACTAATTATTCTTCCTGGAAAAAAAGCTACTTTCTAGTTTGACAACATAGCATAAACAGTTACAGAGTGATGCCATCTAATGGTCTTGGAAGTGCAATTGCATTGCAAATGAGACTAATGTCATCAGAAAACAAGATATAACAACTGGACAGCAGTTCTCATAATCAACGTTCTTAAATGTTACATCAAAAACAATTAACATTAACATACAACAGTACTGAAAAAATGATACTAATGTTGCAAATTATTGTTAAAAATAATGATGAGATGTGACACAAGGTGATATTCACTGATAAGCAGCTGTCTATTGGTTTGAAAAGGAAAGAAGAAATCCTTGTCAATGTGATGACATCACAACTACATGGACACAAAGATCAACATCAACATGATTCACTGGCAAAATATTGTTGAAAGATGCAGATTGAAGGTGTTTTCTCAGCCAAAGAAGACATCATGTAAATTGTGCAGATGTGAAAGAAAAGTCCAAGTGTGATGAGGTCCCTCAGCGATGGAGACATCTCTCTGTGTTCCAGTGCACAAAGCATCCTGGAACAGCCAGGCGGCTTAACCATGAGATGTTCCAAAACAAAATAAGTTTTAATTTTTCTCTTTTGGTTTATAATTTCTGTGATTTTGATGTGGTTCCTGTATATTTTGATAATGTTCATGGTCACAGCACGTTCCCAACAAAAGCAGGTGCAGATGTTAGCATGTGGCAGAGTCAACATCATCTTCACACAAAGTCAGAAGAACATTTGGAGGTGCGTGAAAAAGCAAAGTCCTCACTGTGCCGTGTGTCACTCAGCCTTCAGCCTTCAGCCTTCAGCCTTCACGTCTCTCTGAGAGCTGGTTACCACCGTCACCAGCTGGCGGAGCACAAAACGCACCGTGAGCTGCTTACGCTGCTCATGCTAAGCCCACACCTCACTCTGGTGAAGGAAGTCCATCTTCATTCATATCACATCTTTGCAGCTGGGAATTCTGCTCTTCTACTTCCTGACTAGTCTAAGACTAAGTCTCCAAACAGGTTCAGCTTGGCTTCAAGGCTCATGTGCAAGCAGCCCTCCAGTGTCTTAGTCAGGTCAAAAGTTTACATACACTTGTAAAGAACATCATGTCATGGCTGACTTCAGTTTCCAATCATTTCTACGACTTTATTTTTTTGTGATGTAGTGATTGGAGCACATACTTGTTGCTCACTAAAACATTCATGAAGTTTGCTTCTTTTATGAATTTATTATGGGTCTACTGACAATGTGAGCAAATCTGCTGGGTCAAAAGTATACATACAGCAATGTTAATATTTGCTTACATGTCCCTTGGCATGTTTCACTGCAATAAAGCGCTTTTGGTTTTTGACCACTGCTGACAAAATTGGTGCAGTTCATCTAAATTTCTTGGTTTCCTGACATGGACTTTTTTCTTCAGCATTGTCCACACGTTTAAGTCAGGACTTTGGGAAGGCCATTCTAAAACCTTTATTCTAGCCTGAGTTAGCCATTCCTTTACCACTTTTGAGGTGTGTTTGGGGTCAATGTCCTGTTGGAAAACCCAACTGTGCCCAAGACAAGACCTCCAGAGACCCTACGCAGGAGTTAAGTAGATGAAGTTTGCACATGTTTTAATACACACAAACCTTTAATAGATCAGGCCCTAGATGTTCATGATCATGAGCACTCATCAAAAATTGGCTGTGATACTTTCTATTGTGTGGGCTTACACCAGTATCAAGCTACTCCTGATGGAGGGAAGCTTTTATTTCCCTGCTAAACTTGTAACAGGTGTCTACATCACACCTTCAAACAGCAAGTTTGCAAGTTGACCCTTACAAAGATACCAACAATCCAGAATGTTGATGCTAACAGAAACAGAAAGTCATTATATTGATTATAGCTGACAAAAAGGTGTATAACAAAGATGAATAAATGATATTAATAACTTCAACTTACAAAGTGTGTGAGTGATGCTTCTTCACCACTGCTTTATTGTTCTAGTTTCCAAGAAAGAGAAGATGTTTTACTTAGCAGCTGGATGGTATTGGGCTGAAATGAAAGAGAAAGCAGGTGAAATTCACATCTCATGAATAACGGCAGAGACTTTTTGGCATCTTCCTGAAAGAGGAAACATTTGTGTCCCTCACCTTGTCTGCTTGGGCGACGCATGATGATGATGAAGATGATGATGATGATGATGAGGGGGGTGGGGGCCGCCAGGAGGAGCACCACAGCGAGGACCGCCAGCGTGGCAGTGACGCTCACGTTGCCTGTTGGTATGGTATGATTGATTTGTTTGACAAGTCACATGAAGGAACATCAGGTGCTTCCATTGACACTATTCAACATGTCCTAGATGTGTCTTTCTCACCTTCATGGCTTGCTTCTTCTCTCCAGCTTGGTGACCAGGTCCTCCTTCACGCCAGACAGCTGGAACACACATTCCTACTTGCCCTCCACCTCCACCCACATCTGGAAGGTTCTGTCGTGGTTGGGGAGCAGCTCTCCGTGCTCCACCTCATCCAACATCTGCTTGCCGTCTTTCCTCCAAAACAAGTCGCCATGCAGCTGACCGGAGAGGATGGACTCTTCTGGAGGAGGAACACCTCTGGAAGCTCTGCCCAGGAAGTCACGTGTGAATGGAGGATGACGTGGAGAGAAGATGGGAGGCAAAGATGGAGATAAATTGAGAGAATAAAGGTAAAGATGGAGAAAAAAAGGAGACAATGAAGGTAAAGATGGAGAAAAAAGCAGAAAATGGAGGTAACGATGGAGAGAAAAGGTGAGAATGAAGGTAAGGATGGAGCAAATAAAAGGTAAAGAAGGGAAAATGAAGTTAAGATGGAGAAAAAAAAGAGAATGGAGGTAAAAAGAAAGAGAAAAGGAGTGAATGGAGGTTAAGATGGAGAGAAGAGGCAATGATGAAGGTAAAGCTGGACAGAAAAGGTGGAAAGGGAGAATAAAGGTAAAGATGGAAAGAATGGAGGTAAAGATATATAAGCCTTGAAAACAAATTGAAATCACATTTTTCAGGACCTTACTCGGCACCAAAACTCTCCAAATCTAGCCACCAAAATATGAGCTAGTTTAGGAGCCCCGAAGCCAAACATCAAATATTAACTCTTGAAAATGTGAATGATTGTGCCCCTCGCCCCAGATTCACGTATCGCCGGGAACATCACCAGCGGCGTCTATCATGACAGGAGGAACGTAAAAGTCTCAAGAAGCCATATTTGAAACCCAAAAGGAAGTCAGCCATTTTGGTTTCCGTCAGCCATGTTGAAGGCAGGAGCTCTGTGCTCTTGTATCATCCTTTTGTGTTTCCCTCTTGTTTTCATGTGTTATTATATTTTTTTGCCTTTTGGTCCGGGACCCTTTGGGACTGTGTGACAAGGGGTGGCACTTTCGTGACCTCTGTGGTGCTTTTTTTGTGGACTTCTGGATCTGCCTCCCGGGAGCCTTTTGGCCATGGAGACCAGCTGCTGGCTCTCTGCCACACCGGAGTCGCTTTGGAGAGACTGGAGGAGATGCGGATGAGGGGACAGGACTGCGGAGCTGGCACTGAGCGCTGGGACGGAGAGGCTTCGCGGTGTCTTGGCTGGGTGAGCAGGTGTCGGACACCTCAGTCTCCTTGGACGTATCATCGCTCATCCATGCGGACTGGACACTGGCCGAGAGTGGAGTCGGCTGTCCTGGTTGCTTTGTTGGGTCTGCTCCTGTCTCTGGCCATCCTCCCTCCACCCCAGCGGACGATGGCGTGGAACACCGCAGAGGCCACCACAGTGGATATGTTTCTTTTACTTTTTATTCATAGCTGTATGTAGAAGTGTCTGGTTGTATCTGCTGCTTTAATGTCTTTAATGTCATATGTGTTCTTTGATGTTTGATGTTTCCCTCTTACACACATGGAAGAGGGATGTGTACTATGTTGTTGTTGGTTTTTTTTGTTTATTTTTTTTCTCTTGGCCTCAGTCTGCACCCCCTCTCCAGGGCCCAGGCTAAGACCGATTTTTTTATTTTATTTTAATCTTCTATCCCCCCCCCCCTCCCCCCTTGTTTACCTGTATCTCATCTTTTTTTGTAAGGGGCGCTGGAAGCCGGCAGACCCGTCAGCGATCCTGTTCTGTCTCCCTGTAATGTTTGTCTGATCTTGAATGGGATTGTGCTGAAAATTGTAATTTTCCTGACGGAATAAATAAAGTACTATCTAATCTAATCTAATAAGGTTCTATTCAAATGTAATACAAGTAATACGTAAGACTTTATTTGCACAATTAAGTAGATTTATTTTCAGGTGAAAAAGATGCCACCTCACTAAAAAGATTAATTGTTTAATTATTTATTTTCCATGCATTAATTTAGATCCAGAACAAACATTTTTATATATCTTATTATATTATAATCATTACTATAATTGAATGTAAGTTTGTGTAAAATATTTTCACACAACAAAGTGTGAATACATGTTGTAATGTGTGGGGTTGAGTTATAATTGATATAATACAATTAGGTATGGCAAATGCATTTTGTTTACTTGCCAACTATTCAAATTATATTTAATATGCATATTTATATAATATCATGTAATATGACTTCAACATTTCTTATGTTAAAATAAGAGTTTATTTGCTAACCAGTTCTACTTCTGAGTATTTTTTTATTTTTTTTATTGAACAATTAAACATACATAAACAATGTTTAGACACATTACGGTACTTTCAATACAATATGAGTCTGTGTTTGTTTAATATTTTACACAGCAATATATAAAAAAAAACATCACATTAAATCCAATCCTCCGACAAACAAAACCCGTTAAAGAAAGTAAAAGTAAATATGAGAGACCATAACAATAAAATTTAATCAAAAAAATATAAAACCACTTAAATTATTTCAGTAAATATAATAATTTAAATGTTTTTTCTATTTTGTACAATCTTCCAAGACTGAATGAATAAATTGAAAACATTAACACAATGTGAGAATTTGGATTTCACTTTAAGAAAGAGACTTTTGTTGATGAGAGCAAATGTTTTACACTTTATAAAAATTGGAATTAATTCACAACACGATCCTGGACTTAAAATTGGTTTTATGACAGAGCTCCTGCGACATCACGTTCTGTGATATTTGAATAGCTCGGTTGGTAGAGTGGCCGTGCCAGCAACTTGAGGGTTGCAGGTTCGATTCCCGCTTGTGCCATCCTAGTCACTGCCGTTGTGTCCTTGGGCAAGACACTTTACCCACCTGCTCCCAGTGCCACCCACACTGGTTTAAATGTAACTTAGATCTTGGGTGTCACTATGTAAAGCTCTTTGAGTCACTTGAGAAAAGCGCTATATAAATCTAATTCACTAATTCACAATGTTTTGTATGGAAATAGATTATCTAGGAGTAAACGGGAACAATAATAAAAACACGTGGAAGGGTACATTTTAATAAATCAGGCAGTAATATCGCTACAATTTCTAGCACTTTCACTCTTGTCATTGCAATGAATGTCGCACGGGGGCGCCACTGAACCCCAACATTAAAGCTTTGTTTGATATACTTTGAATTTATTTTTGAAAAACAAGACACTCTTTTATATCACATTGTATTTCAAATAAATATTACGTAAAAGAAAAGCATGGTAACAGTGACAGCAGGCAATATCTTATATAGAGCTACCTCTTCGTCCACTCGGCTGTGACGTCATTCCCAGCTTCCGGGGTAAACGGAAGACATCAGAAAGAGCACATCGAAGGAGAAAGACGCTAATAAGTCAGTCTTATTATTTGTTCTCCCGTTTGAAATATTTATGGCCTATAAAATACATATTTGATTCTTTAGTAGAGGATAAAGTGGTCTCGATGCGCTAGAAGCACTGTGCCGCTTCTCGTGCTATCTTTGCTTGTTAGTTAGCTTAGCTCGCTAGTTAGCTTAGCTTGTTAGCTGCTAACAGAAGACACAGAAGTTATCAACACATCGCTAAGTAGAGATCAAGTGATTGATTGATTGATACTTTTATTAGTAGATTGCACAGTAGAGTACATATTCCGTACAATTGACCACTAAAAGGTAACACCCGAATACGTTTTTCAACTTGTTTAAGTCGGGGTCCACATTAAGTGTGAGTGTAAAGTGTTGTGATTGTGTGAAAATGTGCCAAAGAACCATAGGAAAGTATGAGGACGAATTCACACAGTACTTTGTAGAAAGTAGCATTTAAAATACAAATAAATGAAAATATAATTTCAAATAGGTAAAAGGCTATGTATATTCCGAGTTATAAGTAGCCACAACCTGTAATGTATTTTCTTTTTGATAGGGACTTCCACATATTGGTGGTAAAGCAGGCAAACAAATCAGAATTTTTTTTTGGGAGTGAAATCTGTGTTGAATGTGATTTGTACAACTACCTGGTTTTATAATGGTCAATATATTTTGAAGTATCTAGACAGGTACATGGGTATGTTAGTGGTATGGTGTATCTTCTACACCAGACCAACTGCAAGAAGATGTACTCTGTCGGCCACCAAGAGCCTCCCCATGTTAAGGAAATGGTTGGCGGAAAGGTGAGCCCGAGATGGACGGTTGAGTAGAAGCCCAATCATTTGGTTTTGGGCTGTCTGGAGTTTGTTTTTCGGGGCTTTTAAGGCGTCACGGTACTAAACATGAACTCCGTAGTCAAAGTGAGATTAAATGAGTGCTTGTGTTAGAGTCTTAAAGGGGAACATTATCACCAGACCTATGTAAGCTTCAATATATACCTTGATGTTGCAGGAAAAAGACCATATATATTTTTTAACCAATTTCCAAACTCTAGATGGGTAAATGTTGGCGAATTAAACACCTTTCTATGTGACGTGTTAACGTGACGTCACAAAGGGAGTCAGTCCGCCATTTTCTCAAACACATTACAAACACCAAGTCAAATCAGCTGTTATTTTTCGTTTTTTCGACAGTTTTCCGTACCTTGGAGACATAATGCCTCGTCGGTGTGTTGTCGGAGGGTGTAACAACACCAACAGGGAGGGATTCAAGTTGCACCACTGGCCCAAAGATGCAAAAGTGGCAAGAAATTGGACGAAATTTGTTCAAAATACGAGGGTGTGGGGAAAGCCGACGAAATGGTCAGTCGTTTGTTCCGCACACTTTACCGACGAAAGCTATGCTACGACAGAGATGGCAAGAATGTTTGGATATCCTCCGACACTCAAAGCAGATGCATTTCCAACGATAAAGTCAAAGAAATCTGCCGCCAGACCCCCATTGAACGTGCCGAAGTGTGTGAGCTATTCAGGGACAAAGGACCTCGATAGCACAGCAAGCAATGGCGGCAGTTTGTTCCCGCAGATGAGCGAGCTAAACCCCCTGGATGTCTTGGCTCACACCGCTTCTACCGAAGATGATCAAGTGAAGAATATGGGCCCTAGTTTCCCTGGCCTGCCGACATCAACTCCAAAACTGGACGGATCAGCTTTCAGGAAAAGACAGCGGATGAGGGTATGTCTAAAGAATATATTAATTGATGAAAACTTTGATTACTCACGGTTTTACGTAAATTAATATGCATGTACTGTGTTTACCAATAATTTAGCTTAAAAGCATTAATTTTTTTCAATCATTCGAGTACATTCGGGTAGTCTTGTGTAATGCAGTATTTTGTGTCTATTTGGGTATGGTTAACCTGAGTGAAGTCTCCCCATTATTTTGTTACAGGTGTTACAGGACATGTTTTCGAACTCTTATCAACATTCGACTGAAGAGGATGATTATCAAACTTTTTCAAGAGCGCATATTGGAGTTCAGATATACCCTGATGTGAAGTCTAAAGGTAACATTTAATGTTCGAGTACGCTGTGGAATACTCATGATACTGGAGATGGCAAATAGTACAAGTAAAATACTTATCGCAATGATGAATTTATATTTCACAGGTGTCCAGGTATTTCCACCCACCAGCGGGGTGATCCTGTTATGTAAGAACTAGGGTTGTACGGTATACTGGTATTAGTATAGTACCACGATACTAATTAATCATATTGGGTACTATACCACCTCTAAAAAGTACTACTTCTATGAGTACATCAATATTTTTAGGCATCACAACATCTTCTTTCATTTAAAAAAAAAAAAAATGTATGTTTATAAACTAAGAAAATATGTCTCTGGACACATGAACACTTGAATATGACCAATGTATGATCATGTATACCTGGTATCAGATTGATACCCATATTTGTGGTATCATCCAAAACTAATGTAAAGTATCCCAACTACAGAAGAATAAGTGATTATTAAAGTGTAGATGGAACATGTCGAAACAGAAAATAAGCAGATATTAACAGTAAATGAACAAGTAGATTCATAATCAATTTTCTATCACTTGTCCTTTGTAATTTTGACAAAATAATAGAATATAAATGACACAATATGTTGCTGCATATGTGAGCAGAATACATTAGGAGCTTTTGTTTGTTTACTTACTACTAAAAGACAAGTTGTCTTGTATGTTGACTATTTTATTTAAGGACAAACTTGCAATAAGAAACATATGTTTAATGTACCCTAAGATTTTTTTGTTAAAGCCAATAATGCAGCTTTTTGTGGTCACTTTTATTTAGAAAATTATCGAAATACATTTTGGTACAGGTCCCGGTACCAAAATATTGGTATCAGGACAACACTAGTAAGAACGGAACTCGTTGGTCGATTCTTTGACTAATTTAGTAGTAATGTTTTCACTGGAGAGATTAGTCTTTACGATGCAGCCAAGATAGGTAATCTCATTTTTGTTTGTTATTATATTGTCACCCACTTTGACTGTGAAGTTATCTACTTTTCTGAGGTTAGGATTAGGAATTGACCCAAAGACCTGTGTACTTGCAAGTACCGGGGAGAGTCTTATTTTGGCAGTTTGTCATTGAAAGCCTTGCTAGTCTAGGTCTTGAGGATTCTAACTTCGCTTGTTTTGTGACCGTTAGCCTCGGTTCTATGTTCTTTATGGGTATAGAAAATGATGGAGTGATCACTTAAGCCGCATGCAGTAGTTCCAGTTGTGATCTTAGACTGGTCAGAAGTAACAAGGAGGTCTATGAAGGTTTAAAAGGACTCACTCACCCTGGTAGTTTGCTTAATGAGCTAAGTGAGACAATGTTGGTGGCACAGTTTAGTGAAGGTTTTAAAAATGGGTGCATCCTTTCAGGACATATCTGTGTTCCAGTCCCCAAGAAGATGTAAACCTGTATCAACATGTTTACACTAAACTCACACACTCACCAAATACATTTTATACTGTAATCAAATCTAATAATTTCGCTTCCTGATTTTCACTTACATGCATCAATAAGTGAAAGTAAACATTTATTTTCAATAACCAAAGTAGTCAACACTTGATTTATTAAAAGAACATAAAGGTGACTGACTTTCCTTCAGCGTGTTGTAGATGGTCTCCAATTCCTAAAGTGGAATTGTTGATGAAGATACTCCATGAAACAGCACATATTAAAACATGCTTTTGGTAAAAGTTCTTTTTGGCCCAGCCAACAAAATGACCACCAAAACGTATTTTGCATGATAACAAAAACATACCATGAATGTTTTTTTTAGTGATTTTGGTATTAGGTTTTTTTTTATTTCCATGATATTGAAATTATGGTAATGACAATGTCATTATAATATTATGGTTAAGTTTAGAGATAAAGATTAGGTGTAATAGACCGTATAGAGAATAAAATATTTACACACTTTACCTCAGTGACCCAATCAATGCTGCCTCGTACTTATAAAAACTTTTCAAATTGCCCCTCATCAAATTTCCAAGTCTGTTGTTTGTACTCACTGTACCACTTTTGAATAGTTTTAGGAAACAAATAGGTATTTCTGTGTTTTTATTGGTTGTTTTGCTACACACTTTTAACACAACACACAAAAGAACACAAATAATGTCATTGTGTTAACAGCGTCAGTTCAAAACTATTTCTATTCTCTCTTTATCTTATTTACTTATTTACCCAACAGACGTCCAGCATCCCCCTCACATCATAGAGGTAGAGGAGGAAGTGTGGATGAGTCAGGAGGGAGAGTGTCCTGTAGGGCAGGAGGAGGCTGATGTCAGCAAGTTTCCACTGACTGTTGTCTCTGTGAAGACTGAAGAGCATGAAGACAAACCACCTGAGTCCTCACAGCTTCATCACAGTCCAAGTAAGCACAACATTTTATTCTCAGGGCATTCAATCCATCACAACTGGACTCTTCACTTTGTCTTACAAGACCTTTGTCCTCTCATCCAAGTAGGCTTCATCACTTCATGCTCATACACTTTAAGTCTTGAATATAATCACTGGAATTTAGAGAAAAACTGCAGTTTTTGGAGAAATGTTTTTTATTGTTCACAATCATTATAAACGACATGACTATATATATATATATATATATATAAATATATATATATATATATATATATACATACACATACAGCACATTCTAATTCATAAATGTAAATACAAGTCTACATGCAATGGAGCCAATGAGAGGTCCTCTATAACCATCCAAAAAGTGCCAACAATACTACATTTGCATTTTGAGGTTTGGATACCAACCAAGTATTAGTGATATTGTTATTATGAGTGCTAACGCAAACAAACTATTTATAGCTTGTGTGTCTATGTTGACATCACCGGCTGGTGAGCTCCTTCCTTGCCTCGGTGCTGGTGAAAGATTATTCCAGATCATGAATCGTGCCTCTCACCTGGATAGTAGAAGGATGAGGACATACTCTGACAAGTTGTTACCCTTTTGAAAGCCAGTTGAGGCCCGAATAGGTGCTTGGCTTCACCCCCCATATCGTGCGACGATTATGAGTCTTTCTCCATCCAAACGAGAATATAACAAGAGTCTATCAGTCTGCGTCATAGTGACAGCAGACCTTGTACAGTAAGTGGTATTTTAGAAAGTAGGTTGGCTCTCATGAAGTCTGCAGTGTGTAATATTCAGTGATGTTAAAAAAAAAAAAAGCAAATGTAGTGATGCTTTTTTGAAAGTAATGCGCTAATAAGCTAAAATGTGTAAATATTCCATCTTTTTAAAAAAGTACCTGTTACTAAATGACATATATACCTACTGCATGTACATAAAACCTTAATGGAGGTGTTTGGATGCTTTTTAAGTTATTTGTAGGCACAATCAATCAATCAATGGAGTGGGGGGCAGAGGAGAAAACGAAAAGAAAAGAAACGGCAGATCAACTGGTCTAAAAGGGGATCTATTTAAAGGCTAGAGTATACAAATGAGTTTTAAGATGAGACTTAAATCCTTCTACTGAGGTAGCATCTCGAACTGTTACCGGGAGGGCATTCCAGAGTACTGGAGCCCCAATGGAAAATGCTCTATAGCCCGCAGACTTTTTTTGGGCTCTGGGAATCACTAATAAGCCGGAGTCCTTTGAAGGCAGATTTCTTTCCGGGACATATGGTACAATACAATCGGCAAGATAGGATGGAGCTAGACTGTGTAGTATTTTATACGTAAGTAGTAAAACCTTAAAGTCACATCTTAAGTGCACAGGAAGCCAGTGCAGGTGAGCCAGTATAGGTATATATGTATGTATATATGTATATAAAGGTATATACAATATAGGTATATATGTATGTATATAAAGGTACATACAGTATAGGTATATATGTATGTATATATGTATATAAAGGTACATACAGTATAGGTATATATGTATGTATATATGTATATAAAGGTATATACAGTATAGGTATATATGTATGTATATATGTATATAAAGGTATATACAGTACAGGCGTAATATGATCAAACTTTCTTGTTCTTGTCAAAAGTCTAGCAGCCGCATTTTGTACCAACTGTAATCTTTTAATGCTAGACATGGGGTGACCCCAAAATAATACGTTACAGTAATCGAGACGAGATGTAACAAACGCATGGATAATGATCTCGGCGTCGTTAGTGGACAATTTGGAGCAAATTTTAGCGATATTACGTAGATGAAAGAAGGTCGTTTTAGTAACGCTCTTCATGTGTGACTCAAAGGGTGGAAGATAATACCCAGATTCTTTACCTAGTTGAGTTTTTGAGTTTGAGTTTATTTCGAACATGCAAGCATACAACATGATACATCACAATTTCCAGTTTCTCTTTCCAACATGTTCGAAAAGGAGGAGGAAGAAGCAGAGCTTATTTAATCCTACCCCTTTTCTTTACATAACAGTTGCTAAAACTTTTGTTCACTTCCTGTTCTCAATGTATTCACAATGTATACTCCATAAGTAATAAGTAATCACAATACAAATAAATAAATAAATAAATAATTGCTTAAATTTTAATCCATACGATGAGATAAGTCAGATTACTTTGAAAATGAATGTGTGAGTAAAATCAGAATTTTTATCATGGTTCTTCATTTTTGTACTTTGTTAACACTTCCAGTTTGAAGAGTTTCTTGAAATGGATCATATTAGTACATTGTTTGATTGCTTTGCTTAATCCATTCCATAATTTAATTCCACATACTGATATACTGAAGGTTTTAAGTGTTGTACGTGCATACAAATGTTTTAAATTACATTTTTCTCTAAGATTATATTTCTCTTCTTTTGTTGAGAAGAATTGTTGTACATTCTTGGGAAGCAGGTTATAGTTTGCTTTGTGTATAATCTTAGCTGTTTGCAATTCCACTATGTCGTGGAATTTCAGTATCTTTGATTCAATAAATAAAGGGTTTGTATGTTCTCTATATCCAACATTATGTATTATTCTAACTGATCTTTTTTGTAACACTGTTAGTGAATGAAGTGTACTTTTGTAATTATTTCCCCATATTTCTACACAGTAACTCAGATATGGTAACACTAGTGAGCAGTAGAGAATATAAAGTGATTTTTGGTCTAGAAAATATTTGGCTTTATTCATTATTGATGTATTTCTTGCAACTTTATGTTGTATATTTTTTATGTTGTATATTTTTTACATGAGATTTCCAGTTCAATTTATCATCAATCATTATACCTAGAAATTTGGTTTCATTTACTCTTTCAATTTCTATTCCGTCTAGTTGCCTTGTTTAATTGTTTGGTTTATTATTAGTGGTTTAAAGGCCTACTGAAATGAGATTTTCTTATGTAAACGGGGACAGCAGGTCCATTCTATGTGTCATACTTGATCATTTCACAATATTGCCATATTTTTGCTGAAAGGATTTAGTAGAGAACATCCACGATAAAGTTCGCAACGTTCGGTGCTAACAGAAAAGCCCTGCCTTTACCGGAAGTCGCAGACGATGACGTCACATGTTGATGGCTCCTCACATATTCACATTGTTTTTAATGGGAGCTTCCAACAAAACTTCGATTCGGACCGAGAAAACGACAATTTCCCCATTAATTTGAGCGAGGATGAAAGATTCGTGTTTGAGGCTATTGACTTCTACAAAAAACAAACAAAACAAAAAAACAAGTTAAAAATGAAAAACGCGACTGCATTGGGACGGATTCCCATGTTTTTAGACACATTTACTAGGTTAATTCTGGGAAATCCCTTATCTTTCTATTGTGTTGCTAGTGTTTTAGTGAGTTTAATAGTACCTGATAGTCGGAGGTGTGTGTCCACGGGTGTGTTGACGCCAATATCTGAGGGGAGTCGACGGCAGCTATGGACAGCACAAGCTCAGCTTTTCTCCGGTAAGGAAGCGACGTTTTAACCACAATTTTGTCACCGAAACCTGCTGGTTGACATTCCGTCGTGATTCATGTTTGCTTGACCGCGCTCTGATCCATTGTAAAGTTTCACCTCCAGGAATTTCAAACAAGGAGTCACTGTGTGTTTGTGTGGCTAAAACTTCCCAACTCCATCTTTCTACTTTGACTCCTCCAATATTAATTGGACAAATTGCAAAAGATTCAGCAAAACAGATGTCCAAAATACTGTGTAATTATGCCGTTAAAGCAGACGACTTTTAGCTGTGTGTGTGTGCAGCGCTCATACTTCCTAAAAACCCGTGATGTCTTGCGTACACGTCATCATTACACAACGTTTTCAAGACGAAACTCCCGGGAAATTTAAAATTGCAATTTAGTAAACTAAAGCGGCCGTATTGGCATGTGTTGCAATGTTAATATTTCATCATTGATATATAAACTATCAGACTGCGTGATCGCTAGTAGTGGCTTTCAGTAGGCCTTTAACAGAACGTATACATATTTTTAAATGTCCATTTTTTTTCCACAATGACTAACTGAGATAGGCCCCTGCGCCCCCGAAAGGGACAAGCCGTAAAAAATGGACGGATAATTATATTGAATAAAAATGGTTAGGAATGAGTTTGGCGTTCATGCTTGTCACTTACTGCTGTGTCGTCCACACACTGGGAGCGTGTGCAAATGTGCAATGTTTCGGATTAAAAAAATCACATTTATTTTTCATAGTTTGGCTTGGGGTGCGACTTATACTCTGGAGGGACTTATGTGTGAAATTATTAACACATTACTGTAAAATATCAAAAAATATTTATCTTATTCACATAAGTGCCTAGACGTACCGATAGAAGATGAAGCGGTACATTGTCTACTTTGGACTTGGCAGAGTTGTTTAGAAGCGACACCGACTAAGTAGATTTCATGGGATTTAGCGATTTGGAATGACAGATTGTTTGGTAAAGGTATAGCGTGTTCTATAAGTTATAGTTATTTGAATGACTCTTAGCATAATATGTTAGGTTAACATAGCAGGCACCTTCTCAGTTGGTTATTTATGCCCCATATAACCTACACTTATTCAGTCTGTTGTTCACTATTCTTTGTTTATTTTAAATTGCCTATCTAATGTCTATTCTTGGTGTTGGATTTTATCAAATAAATGTCCCCAAAAAATGTGACTTATTCTCCAGTGCGACCTAGATGTTTTTTTTCCTTATTTATTATGCATTTTCGGCTGGTGCGATTTATTCTCCTGAGCGACCTGTAATTCGAAAAATACGGTAAAGGGAAACCAATCCAAATCCATTGCTACTCTTTATAAAGTAAAACATGCTGAATAAGACATGTCTGCATATGTTATATTATTCTATTGTTTTTCCACATTTAACATATTGTGTTGAAGTTTGGGGAAATGTTTATAAAACAAATATAGACCCAATTATTCAACTTCAAAAAAGGGTCATCAGAATAATACACAACGCGTGCTACTATGGACATACAAATCCATTATTTATGAGTTCTAATGTGTCGAAATTTTCAGATATTGTGTTTTTAAAAACCTTGGAAATTATATTTCGAGTAAAGCAACAGTCTTCCAGCTTGTATTATTAGGTTATTTCAATTAAGAAAAGAAAACTATCATTTACGGGGATATTGATTTTTGAAATAGGTAAAGTAAGAAGGAATACAAAATACAAATGTATTTCAGTTTTAGGAGTTAAATGGTGGAACAAGCTCAGTGATGAGTTGAAGACATGTAGTTCTCTCACTGGGTCCATGTGTACACTCTCAGTTACATTAACATTGATATTATACATGTGGGCCAATAGATAGAAATGCTGTTAAATGTAGCTTTGATGTGGCAAGCTACTTTTGCAGTGTAGCATGTAGTGTAGCTCGCTACAATTCTCTGAGGATAGCTTAGCTACATTTAATGGAGAGTAACTTGTAGCTTAGCTTACTACATTTTACAGGTCGCTTGCCCATCACTGTCTGTTTGGCCTAGCTCACATGTGAATAGTTTGAATACTGCAAACTTCAATACAGTAACACCTCATTTGTGTTGTATGTTCTGCAGACGTCCAGCAGGTGTCAGCAGAGAGTCATGAAGAGATTCCCTCCAAACAGCAGGAGTGGAGCTCCAGTGTGGGACAGACGGAGCTACAGGCCCCCTCCCACATTAAAGAAGAAGAGGAGGAACTGTGGAAGCAGCTTCAAATGTTGGTGGAGGATAATGATGAAGATGAAGCTCAGTCCTTACAGCTTCATCACTGTCAAAGTGAGGAGAACAGAGGGGTGGAGCTTGTAAGTCAACACATCACAGAAGCTGATGGAGAGCATTGTGAAGATATAAAGTCAGAACCAGACAGCATCTTTGCTCCTCTGTCAGACATGTACCACATGATGTCACACTCTTCTGATCACAGTGACCACATCCAACAACCTTTGGAGAGTAAAAATGACTCTAAAGGTGATACGAGACATCACACTAACAACAAACACTTTGACTGCTCTGAATGTGGGAAATCATTTAGACACAAGAGTTATATTACAATACACATGAGGATACATACTGGAGAGAAACCTTTTACTTGCTCTGTTTGTAAGAAGAGTTTCTCCAGAAAGCTTGACATGACCACACACATGAGAACACACACTGGAGAGAAACCTTTTACTTGCTCTGTTTGTAAGAAGAGTTTCTCCACAAAGCTTGTCATGTCCACACACATGAGAACACATACTGGAGAGAAACCTGTTACTTGCTCTATTTGTAAGAAGAGTTTCTCCAGAAAGCAATACATGACCAAACACATGAGAACACACACTGGAGAGAACCCGTTGAGTTGCACTGTGTGTGATAAAAGGTTCAGGTATAAGTATCAGGTCAGTAAACACAAGTGTGTAACAGTCATGGAAGCTGCAGGGATTTAAAAACACTTATAAACAGTGATTGTGCTAAATGTACTCTAATACCACAGCATGTTTAAAGGGGAACATTATTACCAGACCTATGTAAGCGTCAATATATACCTTGATGTTGCAGAAGAAAGACCACATGTTTTTTAACCGATTTCCGAACTCTAAAAGGGCGAATTTGGCGATTTAAACACCTCTCAATTGTTCGCTGTCGGAGCGATGACCTTTCACCCGTGACATCACAATGGGAAGCAATCCGCCATTTCCTCAAACACATTACACACACAAGTCAAATCAGCTCTGTTATTTTCCGTTTTTTCGACTGTTTTCCTTACCTTGGAGACATCATGAATCGTCGGTGGGTTGTCTGAGGGTGTAACAACACGATCAGGAACGGATTCAAGTTGGAATGTGCATTGATTAGAACGTCATGCTAACATGCTATTTAGGCTAGCTGTAGGTACATATCGCATCGCTATGCCTCATTTACACCTACATTTGCATCCAGCCATTCCCTCCACCCACATTTAAGGCCAAACAAACACATACCAATCGACAGATTCAAGTTGCACCATTGTCAAAAGATGCGAAAGTCCCTTGTTTGTTCTGCACATTTTACCGCCGATGCTACGACAGACATGGCACAGAGATGCGTGGATATCCTGCAACACTCAAAGCAGATGCATTTCCAACGATAAAGTCAACGAAATCACAACGGTGAGTTTTGTTGATCTTATTGACTTATGTGCTAATCAGACATATTTGTACACGGCATGACTGCCAGCTAATCAATGCTAACATGCTATTTAGGCTAGTTGTATGTACATTTGTAGCTATATTTGCATCCAGCCTTTCCCTCCACCCACATTTAATGCCAAACAAACACTTACCAATAGACAGATTTAAGTTGCTCCAGTGGTGAAAAGATGCAATCTTTGGTTAGAAGGCGATCGCCGAATAGCTTCAATAGCTATTTGCTCAATAGCTTCAGTTTCTTCTTGAATTTCATTTTTGCTATCTGCTTCCACACTCCAACCATCCGTTTCAATACATGTGATATCTGTTGAATCGCTTAAAGGGGAACATTATCATCAAACCTATGTAAGCGTCAATATATACCTTGAAAAAAAGACCATATATTTTCTTAACCGATTTTCGAACTCTAAATGGGTGAACTTTGGCGAATTAAACGCCTTTCTATTATTCTTTGTGATGTCACATAGGGAGTCAAGCCGCAATTTTTTCAAACACATTGCAAACACTGAGTCATATCAGCTCAGTTATTTTCCGTTTTTTCGACTGTTTTCCGTACCTTGGAGACATTCTGCCTTGTCGGTGTGTTGTCAGAGGGTGTAACAACACGATCAGGGACGGATTCAAGTTGAATTGCGTGGAGTCTGCATCGATTAGCACGGCATGCTAACCGATGCTAAAATGCTATGTAGGCTAGCTGTATGTACATTTGTAGCTATATTTGCATCCAGCCTTTCCCTCCACCCACATTTAATGCCAAACAAACACATACCAATCGACGGATTTAAGTTGCTCCAGTGTCAAAAGATGCGAAAGTCCCTCGTTTGGTCTGCACATTTTACCGCCGATGCTACGACAGACATGGCTCAGAGATGTATGGATATCTTGCGACACTCAAAGCAGATGCATTTCCAACGATAAAGTCAACGAAATCACAGAGGTGAGTTTTGTTGATGTTATTGACTTATGTGCTAATCAGACATATTTGGTCGCGGCATGACTGCCAGTTAATCGATGCTAACATGCTATTTAGGCTAGCTCTATGTACATTTGTAGCTATATTTGCATCCAGCCTTTCCCTCCACCCATATTTAATGCCAAACAAACACTTACCAATCGACAGATTTAAGTTGCTCCAGTGGTCAAAAGATGTACTCTTTGGTTAGAAGGCAATCGCCGAATAGCTTCAATAGCTATTCACTCAAAAGCTTCAGTTTCTTCTTCAATTTCGTTTTCGCTATCTGCCTCCACACTCCAACCCTCCGTTTCAATACATGCGTAATCTGTTGAATCGCTTAAGCCGCCGAAATCCGAATCTGAATCCGAGCTAATGTCGCTATATCTTGCTGGTCTGTCCGCCATGTTTGATTGTATTGGCATCACTATGTGACATCACAGGAAAATGGACGGTGGATTTACAGATAGCGAAAATCAGGCACTTTAAAGCCTTTTTTTGGGATATTCCATGATTGGTAAAATTTTGAAAAAAACTTCGAAAAATAAAATAAGCCACTGGGAACTGATTGTTATTGGTTTTAACTCTTCTGAAATTGTGATAATGTCCCCCTTTAATATGAATGTATATTTGATGTTGTATGTAGTGCTTCTCATCTTCTACTGTTATATGTTATCCTGGAGTTTTTAAGTTGTGTGCATGTACTGAATATCATGTATGTAGCTACTAATTTATTTGATTTTCTCATTGTTAAAGAGAGGACATCTTTATTTTCACTTGGGGGTTTTTTTCACACATTTTCTTCCTATGTATTTTTATTGATGTTATTATCCAATTAAAAGTATGAATGAATAAAATATTTAACAAAATGTGGACTCTAGTAGATTAGCAGCATTGTTACATCATGGATGTTAACTACAGCAAAACATCAACAAAGAAGAAAAAGGCTGAAGTTAGCAACACATCACTGAACTTTAGAGCCATCGTGAGTGGAGTTGCTTGTTTTTATTGCTGCATTTGTACTTATTTCACCTCAGATCTTCACTTTTATTCCTAAAGTTTTCTTCAAATATATTGTTCTGGGCTTCTAAGATTGATGTTTACTATGTGTGTGTAGTCTGTGGAAAGGGTTGTTGTCCCTTGTGGATCCATTTGTTGACTTGAACAGATACATCATCATCATCATCATCATCATCATCATTATCAAAATACAGATTTAAGCACTGTATTAGAGTGCCTCTTGTAGTACTCCAACTCGCCACACTGAGAAGTGGGGGCGATCGTGAGCTAGCAGATGCATGTTGCTATCATGTTTTATCAGCGAGGAAGACAGCATTTGTGTTAACTTTTTTGTCAGATCCAAGTGGTATTGCTCCGCTGAATAAATGAATCACTATGGCTGCCAATATGGAGGATTTTATATATATATATATATATAAAGGCCTACTGAAATGAGATTTTCTTATCTAAACGATGTGTCATACTTGATCATTTCGCGATATTGCCATATTTTTGCTGAAAGGATTTAGTAGAGAACATCCACGATAAAGTTCGCAACTTTTGCTTGCTAACAGAAAAGCCTTGCCACTACCGGAAGTCGCAGACGATGACGTCACATGTTGATGGCTCCTCACATCCTCACATTGATTTTAATGGGAGCCTCCAACAAAAACCGCTATTTGGACCGAGAAAACTAAAATTTCCCCATTAGTTTGAGCGAGGATGAAAGGTTCGTCCATCCATCATCTTCCGCTTATCCGAGGTCGGGTCGCGGGGGCAGCAGCCTAAGCAGGGAAGCCCAGACTTCCCTCTCTCCAGCCACTTCGTCTAGCTCTTCCCGGGGGATCCCAAGGCGTTCCCAGGCCAGCCGGGAGACATAGTCTTCCCAACGTGTCCTGGGTCTTCCCCTTGCCCTCCTGCCAGCTGGACGTGCCCTAAACACCTCCCTAGGGAGGCGTTCGGGTGGCATCCTGACCAGATGCCCGAACCACCTCATCTGGCTCCTCTCGATGTGGAGGAGCAGCGGCTTTACTTTGAGTCCCTCTCGGATGGCAGAGCTTCTCACCCTATCTCTAAGGGAGAGCCCCGCCACACGGCGGAGGAAACTCATTTGGGCCGCTTGTACCCGTGATCTTATCCTTTCGGTCATGACCCAAAGCTCATGACCATAGGTGAGGATGGGAACGTAGATCGACCGGTAAATTGAGAGCTTTGCCTTCCGGCTCAGCTCTTTCTTCACCACAACGGATCGATACAACATCCGCATTACTGAAGACGCCGCACCGATCCGCCCGTCGATCTCACGATCCACTTTTCCCCACCTGTGAACAAGACTCCTAGGTACTTGAACTCCTCCACTTGGGGCAGGGTCTCCTCCCCAACCCGGAGATGGCACTCCACCCTTTTCCGGGCGAGAACCATGGACTCGGACTTGAAGGAGCTGATTCTCATTCCGGTCGCTTCACACTCGGCTGCGAACCGATCCAGTGAGAGCTGAAGATCCCGGCCAGATGAAGCCATCAGGACTACATCGTCTGCAAAAAGCAAATACCTAATCCCGTGGCCACCAAACCGGAACCCCTCAACGCCTTGGCTGCGCATAGAAATTCTGTCCATAAAAGTTATGAACAGAATGGGTGACAAAGGACAGCCTTGGCGGAGTCCAACCCTCACTGGAAACGTGTCCGACTTACTGCCAGCAATGCGGACCAAGCTCTGACACTGATCATACAGGGAGCGGACTGCCACAATAAGACAGTCCGGCACCCCATACTCTCTGAGCACTCCCCACAGGGCTTCCCGAGGGACACAGTCGAATCCCTTCTCCAAGTCCACAAAGCACATGTAGACTGGTTGGGAAAACTCCCATGCACCCTCAAGAACCCTGCCGAGAGTATAGAGCTGGTCCACAGTTCCACGACCAGGACGAAAACCACACTGTTCCTCCTGAATCCGAGGTTCGACTATCCGGCGAAGCCTCCTCTCCAGTACACCTGAATAAACCTTACCGGGAAGTCTGAGGAGTGTGATCCCACGATAGTTGGAACACACCCTCCGGTCCCCCTTCTTAAAGAGAGGGACTACCACCCCGGTCTGCCAATCCAAAGGTACCGCCCCCGATGTCCACGCGATGCTGCAGAGTCTTGTCAACCAAGACAGCCCCACAGCATCCAGAGCCTTAAGGAACCCATCCACCCCTGGGGCCTTGCCGCCGAGGAGCTTTTTAACTACCTCAGCAACCTCAGCCCCAGAAATAGGAGAGCCCACCACAGAATCCCCAGGAACCGCTTCCTCAAAGGAAGACGTGTTGGTGGGATTGAGGAGGTCTTTGAAGTATTCCCTCCACCGATCCACAACATCCGCAGTCGAAGTCAGCAGAACACCATCCGCACCATACACGGTGTTGACAGTGCACTGCTTCCCCTTACTGAGGCGGCGTATGGTGGTCCAGAATCGCTTCGAAGCCGTCCGGAAGTCGTTTTCCATGGCTTCCCCGAACTCTTCCCATGTCCGAGTTTTTGCCTCCGCGACTGCTAAAGCTGCACACCGCTTAGCCCGTCGGTACCTGTCCACTGCCTCCGGAGTCCTATGAGCCAAAAGAACCCGATAGGACTCCTTCTTCAGCTTGACAGCATCCCTCACTGCTGGTGTCCACCAACGGGTTCTGGGATTACCGCCACGACAGGCACCAACAACCTTGCGGCCACAGCTCCGATCAGCCGCCTCGACAATAGAGGTTCAGAACATGGTCCACTCGGACTCAATGTCCCGCACCTCCCTCGTGACATGTTCAAAGTTCTCCCGGAGGTGTGAATTGAAACTCTCTCTGACAGGAGACTCTGCCAGACGTTCCTAGCAGACCCTCACAATGCGTTTGGGCCTGCCAGGTCTGTCCGGCATCCTCCCCCACCATCGCAGCCAACTCACCACCAGGTTGTGATCGGTAGAAAGCTCCGCCCCTCTCTTCACCCGAGTGTCCAGAACATGAGGTCGCAAATCCGATGACACAACTACAAAGTCGATCATGGAACTGCGGCCTAGGGTGTCCTGGTGCCAAGTGCACATATGGACACCCTTATGTTTGAACATGGTGTTTGTTATGGACAAACTGTGACGAGCACAAAAGTCCAATAACAAAACACCACTCGGGTCAGATCCGGGCGACCATTCTTCCCGATCACGCCTCTCCAGGTTTCACTGTCGTTGCCAACATGAGCATTGAAGTCCCCCAGTAGGACAAGGGAATCACCCGGGGGAGCACTTTCCAGTACTTCCTCGAGTGTACCCAAAAAGGGTGGGTACTCTGAACTGCCGTTTGGTGCGTAAGCACAAACAGTCAGGACCCGTCCCCCCACCCGAAGGCGAAGGGAAGCTACCCTCTCGCCCACTGGGTTGAACTCAAACGTGCAGGCTTTGAACCGGGGGGCAACGAGAATTGCCAACCCAGCCCGTCGCCTCTCACTGCCGGCAACGCCAGTGTAGAAGAGAGTCCAGTCCCTCTCGAGAGAACTGGTTCCAGAGCCCTTGCTGTGCGTCAAGGTGAGTCCGACTATATCCAGCCGGAACTTCTCTACCTCGCGGACTAGCTCAGGCTCCTTCCCCCCCAGTGAGGTGATGTTCCACGTCCCAAGAGCTAGCTTCTGTAGCCGAGGATCGGACCGCCAAGTGCCCTGCCTTCAGCTGTCGCCCAGCTCACAATGCACCCGACCTCTATGGCCCCTCCCATGAGTGGTGAGCCCATTGGAGGGATGACCCACGTTGCCTCTACGGGCTGTGCCCGGCCGGGCCCCACGGGGAGAGGCCCAGCCACCAGGCGCTCGCAATCGTGCCCCAACTCCGAGCCTGGCTCCTGAGCGGGGCCCCGGTGACCCACGTCCGGGCGAGGGAAATCTGAGTTCATTTTGTTGTAATTCCATAGAAGTCTTTGAGCTGCTCTTTGTCTGATCACTCACCTAGGACCTGTTTGTCTTGGGAGACCCTACCAGGGGGCATAAAGCCCCCAGACAACATAGCTCCTAGGATCATTGGTACACGCAAACTCCTCTACCACGGTAAGGTGGCAGCTCAGAGAGGAGCAAGGTTTGTGTTTGAGGATATTGATAGCGACGGACAAGAAAAAAAAAAAAAAAAAGTTTTAAAAAAAACGCGATTGCATTGGGACGGATTCAGATGTTTTTAAACACATTTACTTAGACAATTCTGGAAAATCCCTTATCTTTCTATTGTGTTGCTAGTGTTTTATTGAGTTTAACAGTACCTGATAGTCAGATGTGTGGGTTCACGGGTGTGTTGACGCCAGTGTCTCAGGGAAGTCGACGGCTGCTTTATGGGCGGCACAAGCTGACCTAAGAAGAGACTTTTTACCACAATTTTCTCACCGAAACCTGCTGGTTGACATTGGGTCGGGATCCATGTTCGCTGTGATCCTTAGTAAAGTTTCACCTCTGTGAATTTTAAACAAGGAATCACCGTGTGTTTGTGTGGCTAAAGGCTACAGTTTCCCAACTCCATTTTTCTACTTTGACTTCACCAATATTAATTGAACAAATTGCAAAAGATTCAGCAACACAGACGTCCAAAATACTGTGTAATTATGCGATTAAAGCAGACGACTTTTAGCTGTGTGTGTGTGCAGCGC
This sequence comes from Nerophis ophidion, assembly GCF_033978795.1. Lineage (NCBI taxonomy): Eukaryota > Metazoa > Chordata > Actinopteri > Syngnathiformes > Syngnathidae > Nerophis > Nerophis ophidion. Next base: position 20,407,597 of record NC_084634.1, read on the forward strand.
TCATATTTCCTAACAGTCTGTGACGTCAAGCATACACGTCATAATTACGTGGCGTTTTCAGGAAAAAACTCCCGGGAAATTTTTAATTGCAATTTAGTAAACTAAAGTGGCCGTATTGTCATGTGTTGCAATGTTAATATTTCATCATTGATATATAAACTATCAGACTGCGTGGTGGCTAGTAGTGGCTTTCAGTAGGCCTTTAGGTCGGGGTCTGATCATGACTAGTCATTGATATTGACACCTAAATCGCCCCCTTGTGGTGGGAAATTATAACAGTCATAACTTCCTTCCACATGCTCCAATCTTCCTGTTTTGTTTTATGGTGGGTCGAGATCATCGTCATTCTACATCCTGTACGCAAATTCAAAATGACTTTTTTCATACTCAGCACATTTTCTAACAGAATCTTGTTAATATGCTCAATAAGGTTCTATTCAAATGTAATACAAGTAATACGCAAGACTTTATTTGCACACTTAAGGAGATAAGTTTCCAGGTAAAAAAGATTAATTGTTTATCAATTTATTTTCCATGAATTAATTTAGATCCAGAACACACATTGTTATATATCTTATTATATTATAATCATTACTATAATTGAATGTAAGTTTGTGTAAAATATTTTCACACAACAAAGTGTGAATACATGTTATAAAGTGTGGGGTTGAGTTATAATTGATATAATACAATTAGGTATGGCAAATGCATTTTGTTCACTTGCCAACTATTCAAATTATATTTAATATACATATTTATATAATGTCATGTAATATGAATTCAACATGTCTTATGTTAACATAAGAGTTTATTTGCTAACCAGTTCTACTTCTGAGTATTTATTTTATTTTCTTATTGAACAATTAAACACATAAACAATGTTTAGACACATTAAGGTACTTTCAATACAATATGAGTCAATGTTTTTTCAATATTTTACACAGCAATATAAAAAACATCACATTAAATCCAATCCTCTTACAAACAAAACCCGTTAAAGAAAGTAAAAGTAAATATGAGAGACCATTCGAATAAGATTAAAATAAAATATATATAAATAAATGATAAACTTAAACTATTTCAGTAAATATAATAAGGGCTTTTTCTATTTTGTACAATCTTCCAAGATTGAATTAATAAATTCAAATCATTAACACAATGATAGAATTTGGATTTCACTTTAAGAAAGACACTTTTGTGTATGAGAGCAAATATTTCACACTTTTTAAAAATTGATATAAATTCACGACACGATTGGTCCACGCATGCTCGAAGATTACGTCACTTCCTGCATTTACAATTTGTTTTATGTCAGAGTTCGTGCGACATCACGTTCTGTGATATTTGAATGTTTTACTAATGTTTTGTAGGAAAATAGATTATCTAGGAGAAAAAGGGAACAACAATAAAAACATGTGGAATCAGGCAGTAATATCGCTACAATTTCTAGCACTTTCACTCTTGTCATTGCAATGAATGTCGCACGGGGGCGCCACTGAACCCCAACATTAAAGCTTTGTTTGATATACTTTGAATTTATTTTTGAAAAAAAATACATTCTTTTATTTCACAATTTTATTCAAACAAATATTACAGGTTATAAAAGCATGGTAACAGTGACAGCAGGCAATATCTTATATAGAGCTACCTCTTCCACCGCTCAGCTGTGACGTCATTCCCAGCTTCCGGTGTAAACGGAAAGCAGCAGAAGAGAGCAGTACTGCCTTGTAACGTCAAGTGTGCCAAGTGAGCAGGACGCTAATAAGTCAGTCTTATTATTTGTTATCCAGTTTATAATATTTACGGCGCATAAAATACATCTGTGATTCTTTATGTAAGGATAAAGTGGTCTCGATGCGCTAGAAGCACTGTGCCGCTTCTCGTGCTATCTTTGCTTGTTAGTTAGCTTAGCTCGCTAGTTAGCTTAGCTTGTTAGCTGCTAACAGAAGACACAGAAGTTATCAACACATCGCTAAGTAGAGATCAAGTGTGAGAGTAAAGTGTTGTGATTGTGTGAAAATGTGCCAAAGAAGGATAGCAAAGTATGAGGAGGAACTTTGTCCAACAAAAGAGGAGAAGGAGCGACAACATCAACTACTGGACGCTGTTTTCAAGAAACATCAAGTTGTGTTACACAGAACGGGTTTGTTGACTTCTTACTCTCACATCTTTACTAACTTTATATTTGATGAATAACACTATGCTTAATATATTGTGTATAAGAAGTTGTGTTGTCTTGTGAGGATGATGCATTCCGTCTGCTACTTGCAACGTGGTCTTGCAACCACGTGGTTGTCTGTGTTCTGTGGAATGTAACTACTAAAGATGAGTTACATATCCCAGTCCATTTGTACTACAAACTGTCAGTGGTGGAACAAGTCAGAGTTGGGCTGTGGACGAGCTCCATGACATGGCCCCCTAAACCCAGATAATAAAGGTAACTCTACCATCATTTTATAACACACACATGCCTTTCTGGGTTTACTACAAACAATCTCTAAGCAGGTTTTAAAACGTTTGCCAGCCATTTTTGCTGAAATTTTTATTTTCCCGACATTTACTTATTTTCTCACGTTCACCACAGCATCAGCCCTTTCACAGGATGTAGAACAATTATCGAAGGAGATCTGATTTTTTTTAATTTTGCCTGTCATTCACAATCCATATGTAAGACAATAACATGTTTTTATTTTGTATGCATTCTAAGTCCTAAACAAACATTAGCACAATCTTGACTATCCTAATTCTAACAATGGAGTCAATGAGAGCGCCTTTATTCCGCTCACAAATAAGAATTAGTTGATCAATATAATATAGCCAGAAGTCATTTTTTTAAATGCTATCTCTTTAAAACATGCTCTAAAAATGCATATCCTCTTGAAATATGTCTTTTAATAGCCACAAACTGGAGGATACATTTTAATTAGGACACATTTTAAATAAATAGTGTAAAGGTTTTATGGAATTTTCCAGCGTGTACCCCGCCTTCCGCCCACCTGTGAGTCCAAAAGGGACAAGTGGTAGAACATTGATGGATGGATGGGACATTATAGACAGGGCTCAAATTTTTACTTTTTAAGGTCAAGACAAGTGTTGCCTTAAAGGAGGGTTCATATTTTAGGGCACCAAGGCAAATGCTATTTTATTTCCAGTTTGTTTATTAAATGCAGAATCGCTCACATTTATTTTGTGCAATAAATCTTTAGACAATTTTGACCCGTACTTTGGGTCAAAGCATAATAATTGTGTAAATGCATCAATAAGTTCATTACGCTTGTTTAAGGTGCTTTTTTTAAAAAAAACTTTATTTTGTTAGCGCAGTCAGACCTATTATTGTGAAGGGGGAAGTGTGTTGCTGTTCTCAAAACGATGTGTGGAGGCGACAGTTGCGAGTACTGTCCTGTTTGTACATTATTCCAACATTGATGATGTCATTCACAACAACACAAGCAGATGAGATGTGTTGTGCGTTTATGGATTTTCCCTGCTAGCTTTAGCTTCGTAGTTTAGTCGCTATTTTGAATGACCGCGTGTTTAAAGGATGAATGAGTGGTCCAGAACACATTATTTTCCGGGGGCAGCAGCCTAAGCAGTGAAGCCCAGACTTCCCTCTTCCCAGCCACTTCATCCAACTCCTCCCGGGGGATCCGGAGGCATTCCCAGGCCAGCCGGGAGACATAGTCTTTCCAAAGTGTCCTGGGTCTTCCCCGTGACATCCTACCGAGTGAGGCGTTTGGGTGGCATCCTGACCAGATGGCCAAACCACCTCATCTGGCTCCTCTCCATGTGGAGGAGCAGCGGCTTTACGTTGAGTTATAAATGATAGATGGGTTGTACTTGTATAGCGCTTTTCTACCTTCAAGGTACTCAAAGCGCTTTGACACTACTTCCACATTTACCCATTCACACACACATTCACACACTGATGGAGGGAGCTGCCATGCAAGACGATAAGCAGCACCCATCAGGAGCAAGGGTGAAGTGTCTTGCTCGGGACACAACGGACGTGACGAGGTTGGTACTATGTGGGGATTGAACCAGGGACCTTGGGTTGCGCATGGCCACTCTTCCACTGTGCCACGCCGTCCCTCCTAGGTGACAGAGCTTCTCGCCCTATCTCTAAGGGAGAGCCCCGGCACCCGGCGAAAGAAGCTAATTTTAGCCGCTTGTACCCGTGATCTTGTCTTAACCCAAAGCTCATGACCATAAGTGAGGATGGACCGTAGAGTGACCAATAAAGAGAGTTTTGCCTTCCGGCTCAGCACCTTCTTCATCACAACGGATCGATACAGCGTCCGAATTACTGAAAACGCCGCACCGATTCGCCTGTCGATCTCACGATTCCCTCTTCCCTCACTCGTGGACAAGTCTCCTAGGTACTTGAACTCCTCCACTTGGGGGAAGATCTCCTCCCCAACCCGGAGATGGCACTCCACCCTTTTCCGGGCGAGAACTATGGACTTGGAGGTGCTGATTCCCATCCCAGTCGCTTCACACTCTGCTGCAAACCGATCCAGTGAGAGCTGAAGATCTTGGCCAGATGAAGCCATCAGGACCACATCATCTGCAAAAAGCAGAGACCTAATCCTGCTGCCACCAAACCAGATCCCCTCAACGCCCTGACTGCGCCTACAAATTATATCCATAAAAGTTACGAACAGAATCGGTAACAAAGGGCAGCCTTGGCGGAGTCCAACCCTCACTGGAAACGGGTCCGACTTACTGCCCGCAATGCGGACCAAGCTCTGACACTGATCATACAGGGAGCGGACTGCCACAATAAGACAGTCCGATACCCCATACTCTCTGAGCACTCCCCACAGGACTTCCCGAGGGACACGGTCGAATGCCTTCTCCAAGCATCACAAAACACATGTAGACTGGTTGGGCAAACTCCCATGCACCCTCAAGGACCCTGCCCAGAGTATAAAGCTGGTCCACAGTTCCACGACCAGGACGAAAACCACACTGTTCCTCCTGAATCCGAGGTTCGACTATCTGGCCTAGGGTCCTCTCCAGTACACCTGATTAGACTTTACCGGCAAGGCATTATTTTCCCTGACAAATGTTGCTTCTCCTAAGAATGACAACATTGCTCTTACATGTATGTCAATTTCCCTGATATTGTGCAATGAAAAGCAGATTTTGTTATATTAGCCAGTTCTGTGACACCGGAAGTCATTGTTGAAATAATATGCCTTATTTTTTGTTGAGTTCAGTGATTATTGATTGGATTATTACTTTGGGAAGGTCAGAGAAGAAGAGTCGTGGTCTTGTGAGAATTTTCTCATAGGTCACCTGCTAATGTTAGCTAAGTTAGCTGCTCATGTGTGTTGGAGTGGAGACGGCTGAGGGGAGTCGTGTATGAAACAAGCTCAGCTTCCTCATGAAGGTGACGTGATGATGTCACATAAGGACTACACGCCTACACTCACAAAAGAATGGCAACGTTTGGGCCCCCAGACCCGCTTTATTTTTGTCTTATTGAGGCAGCGCTTTTTTACGCTTTCAGACCAAACGAACAAAAGAAGACCTTTTGTATGCAGTTTGAGAGCCGCAGCCGGAGAAAATAAACACACAGTGTATCCATGACTGCAAAGTTCATTGACCGTTTGTGTGATTGATTGACTAATGTTTTAATACCTCTGGACATTGACTTGAAATATTTCTGTCAATCACACAAACATGCTTGTGGGGGAGTTTTCTGTGTCTACGTACCTTCCACACATCCGTACACCCACCTGAGTGACATTTGTCCAAGTGGCACCATCCCCACATTTTTCAACCTATTCAAACCATTCCAACATCAACTCATTCCACTCATCCTGGACATTCAAACTAACACTTTCCCACGTTCCAAACCAAATTCCGGTTTTCCTGGAAATTTAAACTCTTCAACATTTAAACCATTCCAACATTCAAACTATTCTTACATTCATACTACATTCTGTCAGCATTTCAGTTCAATTTCAGCATTGCAGCATTCACACACAATTCCTTGAACAATTGCCTCATCTACTTATTATTATTATTATTATTATTATTAAATGTAGCTTACCATATTGCTGAAAATTTTAACTTCCCCTTGGGGATTAAATAAAGTACCGTATTTCCTTGAATTTCCGTCGGGGTGATAATTATTTTAAAACCTCTTCTCACACCGTCGTTTACCAAAGGCATGCGGTAAAGGCAAGCATGCGCTAATTATTTTAAAACATCTTCTCACTCCGGCATTTAAAGAAGGCATGCGGTGAAACTAGTCCTGCGCTTAAAAATTTGAGTGTGATGTAAGGATGCCATCATGAAAATCACATTTAATAAAAAAAAACGTTATTATGGTCTTACCTTTACTTATAAATGAAGTCCATGCGCAGTTCCTTCTGATCAAAAGCATCGATAACTTGTTTATAGAAGTCTTCCTTTCTTCAGTTTTAAAAGTTTCTCTGTCTCGATGGAGATTTTCCTTTATTACCTCCTGCTTCGATTGAAAGTCCAGTTTAGAAAACTGTTTTATTTTAGATATGTAATCCTCCATGTTAAAAGTGCAAGCGAGAGGAAAAAATAAACACACGCTGCTCACTCTTGCTGCTTGTTGTCACTTCTTCTGCAGCCGAGTAGTCGCAAGAAGGATCACTAGCGCCCTCTACCACCAGGAGGCGGGAGTCATTTAATGACTCATATTTGACACACGCAGCACGCTGCTTACTGTTCTTTTTAGCATATTCAATAGCTTGGACCTTAAATCCTATTGAATAGCTCTTAATCGTCTTCCCTTTATGCGATTTCAAATTATTGAAATCATTCTCCTCCATTTTGAAAATGATGACAGGTGAAGTGTCACTCGTGACGTGACGAGTTTGACCCGGCGGAAATTCTAGGCATATGCTAATTATTTGGCGAAACGAGTTTGACTCGGCGTTAATCCTGAGCCGGCGGTAATGCTAAGCACGCGCTAAATAGTTTGCGAAACAAGTTTGACCCGGCAATAATTCTAGGCAGGTGCATACTATATACCCGTGAACTGATTTTGATTGAATGTGTGGACTGCAAGAATGATGCCTTCTCAGTTCTCACTCTTAACACAATTTGAGTGTCTAGAAATGCAGTAAATTAATATAATCCATTATTAATAATGTAATCAAGTTATCTTTTGATGGTGTAGTCAGTAATCTGATTACTTCTTCCCAGTTTAACTGTGGTGACACTATCTAAATGAAAGTAAAACAGATGTCATCTTTCTTGGCCAACATGTTAACTGTGCTCATGCTTCTTTTATGACAGACATGTCTCTAAAGATGAATGTGAAACTCACAGTAAATATTGTTCACCAGCAGGGGGAGCTCATCACTAGTACTACTGCGTGGAGGCTGGCATGTGGTACATTATTTTCTGTGTGTGTATGACTTATTCTGAGGGAGAACAGCACACTTTCATGTATGGCGTCTACCATTAAGGATTGCAGGAATGACTTTTAGGATGTTTTTATATGAATAAGGTGGATTGAACGTTGGCCTGGGAAGGCATTCCCCTGAAGGTCTTTTTATGTGTCAGCTGGAAGTACCCTGACTGCTGTGAGGGGAAACTGATGAGATTGTGGGATCATATGTTGGTGCAGGACAATGTCTCATGTGACTGAGCAAAGCTGGACTTTTCTGAAGAATGTTTGTTTTCTCCTGTCCCGCAGACATTGATGAAGAACATCTTCCTCATGAGGAGGAGGAGGAACCACAGTCCCCCCACATACACGAGGAAGAAAAGGTACCACATTCCCAACACATCAAAGAAAAAGGAGAGGAGTCCAAAGCCCACCCACATTAAAGAGGAAGACGAGACGCCCCACACCCATAATGTTAAAATGACCCTTCACATCAAAGGGCAAGCGGAGGACCCACTCATCTTACACATCAAAAAGGAAGAGGAGGACCTACTGACCCCTTACTTTAAGGAGCAAAAGAACCAGCTGATCCCTCACATTAAAAGGAAAGAGGAAGAAGAGGACCAAGAGCCGCCGCACATTAAAGAGGAAGAGGAGGAAGAGGGCATCAGTCAGCCTAAATGGTTGGAGGAGTTCCCAGTGACTGGTGTCCCTGTGAAGAGTGAAGATGATGAGGTGAAAGGTGAAAGTGAGGAGAGGGGAGGGGGGGAGCCTCCAAGCAGCAGCTCAACACAACACATGACAACAGAAGCTGATGGAGACCACTGTGGAGGATCACAAGCAGACAAGCTCTTAGCTCCACTATCAGATAGTGAGGACACAACGTCACACTCTCCTGACACTGATGATGAAGACTCTAAAGATGATAAGACATGTCACACTGACAACACTCACTTCACATCTTCTCACTGTCACAAAACCTTTAAATACCATAGTCTTCTGAAAAGACACATGAGAACACACACTGGAGAAAAACCTTTTTCTTGTTCACTCTGTGGTAAAGGTTTTACACAAAGTATCCATTTGAAAAGACACATGAGAACACACTCTGGGGAAAAACCTTTTTCTTGTTCACTCTGTAGTAAAGGTTTTACACAAAGTATCCATTTGAAAATACACATGAGAACACACACTGGTGAAAAACATTTTTCCTGTTTAATCTGTGGTAAAGGTTTTACAGAAAGTCAGAGTTTGAAAGTACACATGAGAACACACACTGATGAAAAACCTTTTGTTTGTTCAATCTGTGGTAAAGGTTTTACTAGCAGTCAATGTTTGAAAAGACACACAAGAACACACACTGGTGAAAAACCTTTTCCCTGTTCAATTTGTGGTAAAAGTTTTAGAGAAAGTCGCAATTTGAAAGTACACACGAGAACACACGCTGGTGAAAAACCTTTTCCCTGTTCAATTTGTGGTAAAAGTTTTATAGAAAGTCAGAATTTGAAAAGACACATGAGAAGACACACTGGTGAAAAACCTTTTTCCTGTTCAACCTGTGGTAAAGGTTTTACACAAAGTCACGATTTGAAAGTACACATGAGAAGACACACTGGTGAAAAACCTGTTTCTTGTTCAACCTGTGGTAAAGGTTTTACTGCAAGTCAGAATATGAAAAGACACATGAGAACACACACTGGTGAAAAATCACATTCCTGTTCAATCTGCAACAGAAGCTTTGTAGCCTTGTAGCACACATGAGAAGACACCCAGGAGAGAAAGTGTTGAGTTGCAGTGTGTGTGGTGAAAGATTGTCTTCTAAGTACCAGTGTAAGAAACACAAGTGTGCTGGTGAGAACAGCAGCAGCAAATGAAACTGCAGGATTTGAAATAAACTGTCCAGACTTTCATTTTGACTTTCTAACAACATCAGCACATATAACATGTGTGACATTGTTGTTTGTCAAACAATATTTTTTATATGATTCTACATTTATAGATTAGATATTTCATATTAGTGCTTTTTTCAGTCGAGCACATACATTAATATGCAATATTGTGTACTTTTATTATAAAATGGACAGAACAATTTAAGTAAAAAGGTGGGAGTAAACAGTACGGGAAATATTTTACATGCAATAAACATTTTATGTGTGTGTGTGTATATATATTCTGTATATTCAACATATAATTTTAGACTTATTCATATGAAATATGAAATTATTACATATTTGTATTTCTAATTGTTAATAATCCCATAGATTAGCACCTTTATATGATATACATATGTACTGGTTCACATCTGAAACATCTTCTTGACCACTTCAGGAAGCATATTATTAATTACTTTATACATCGTTTCAACAATACAATTTTAAAATGTGTGACTTTTTGAATCATCTGTTGGTTCTCTTTAATCTATTTTATTCATTATTGTTATTACTCTGTATTATGATGATTGTGTTGTGATTATTTTATATGTATGTCCCCAGACCTTTATGCAGTATAAAAGTGAGAGAAAATGGCAGATTTATTTGTGGAAGGATGGCTAAGTTTTTACATTTGTGGATATATTAAATAAATCAAGTATTGTGTTTTAAATGTTTTTTAGGTTTTTTGTTTTATTTTAACATCCCCAAAACATCAATATCAGTCAAAGTTTGGAGTGTCAGGCAAAAGCCAATATTGTACATCATCCCACTTTGCATACATTCATAAAATAAACTGTTTATTTTGTTTCCCTATCACAAAAACGAACAAGTGTTGTCTTCAATTGCAAAAGAACATTGTAAAAATAATTTCAAGTGGTTAATTCCGTTTTTTTTTTTCTTAAATTAACTCCTTTGCCTTAGGAAGCATGCAAACTTTCAAGTTATGAGTATTTTTTGTTCCAGAGAAAATACAGTAAAACAGAAATAGTAAATAATTTAAAAAGATAATATGCAGCAAGTAGAATATTTTTAAAGAAAAAGCCTTTATCAATTTTGTAATATTTTTTTATTCACAGGTTGTACTTAATAAAATCTTCAAATATTGAAATATTTTTTATCAGTCAATAAGTGCATCAGTGACCAAATGCCTTTTTCAAACCATTGCTGTTCAAAGATGGATTTGTTTCTCATTTGAATATAAGAACAATTCCATAGTGGAGTATTGTGTGTGATGAAGTTTTGTTTGTAAATTTGTTTCCAGTACAACAACACTTGCTGGTAGGGATGGGTACTGTTCACTTCTAATTCCATGTTTTATGTGTTATATATGTCAATATATTGTGTGTTTGTATTTTGCCAACATGGTAGAATCACATGATAGGCAGGTTGTATCATGTTTTTCTGTCACCTGTCATGGCACACACACTGTCTGCTGTGGGAACACCAAGAGGCTCCATTGTGAGCCAAGCAGGACACGCCCCCATGCTCGTTGCGCAGACCGCGCCGACACAGCAGGTGGCAATCTCCTAACGACACACCTGGGACTAATGAGAGGCGACAGAATAAAGAGCTTCGTCGCTGACTGCTTCTCATGGGAACGTAGTCCTGGTTACAGTAAGTTCTCGAGTCTCTGGCTCCCCTCTTGTGCTTTCTCTCTTGTCTGTTGTTGCCTTCCTTGTGCCTGGCCCTGATTTTGTCCTTTTGTCTTCTCCTGTTCCCACAGCCTTCGTGCCTCAGTCGTTGCCTTGCACTTCCACCCGGATTCTGATTGCCTCCCTTGATTCTCGACCCCACACCCGGATTTGGACCTCGGACGCTTCTCTCCTGCCCCACGGACCTTGCTTGGATCACGAACCCTTTGGGATCTTCCTCTCTGGACTTGGACGCTGCCACAACCAACACACACCTTCAACAAACCCACGGTAATTCACATTGTGTTAAAGGGGAACATTATCACAATTTCAAAAGGGTTAAAAACAATAAAAATCAGTTCTCAGTGGCTTGTTTTTTCAAAATTTTACCGGTCCCGGAATATCCCTAAAAAAAGCTTCAAAGTGCCTTTTTTTCGCTCCTTGCCTTGACACTGTTCATTTTCCTGTGACGTCATACAGTGCTGCCAATACAAACAAACCATGACGAATATCACAGCAAGATATAGCGACATTAGCTTGGATTCAGACTCTGATTTCAGCGGCTTACGCGATTCAACAGATTACGCATGTATTGAAACAGATGGTTGGAGTATAAAAGTATTGAGATAAAAACTGAAGCTATTGAGCGAATAGCTATTGACGCTACTCATAACCATAGCATGGCCGAATAGCTGCGTTAGCATTGCCGGTAAAATGTGCGGACCAAACTATCAGGACTTTCCCATCTTGTGACACTCGAGCAACTTAAATCCGTCGATTGGTAAGTGTTTTTTTCGCATTAAATGTGGGTGGAAGGAAACGTAATATTGTTGCAAATGCATCTGCAGATTATCCATACATCTCTGTGCCATGTCTGCTTTAGCACCGCCGGTAAATAGCATGTTAGCATTGATTAGCATAGCATGTTAGCATCGATTAGCTGGCAGTCACGCTGCGACCAAATATGTCTGATTAGCACATAAGTAAACAACATCAACAAAACTCACCTTTGTGATTTCGTTGACTTTATCGTTGCAAATGCATCTGCAGGTTATCCATACATCTCTGTGCCATGTCTCCCTTAGCATCGCCGGTAAAATGTGGAGACACTCTGGCACATTCAATGAGGGTCTGGCGGCAGATTTCTTGCCACTTTTGCATCTTCGGGCCAGTGGTGCAACTTGAATCCCTCCCTGTTAGTGTTGTTACACCCTCCAACAACACACCGACGAGGCATGATGTCTCCAAGGTTCCAAAAAATTGGCGAAAAAACGGAAAATAACAGAGCTGAGACCCAATGTTTGCAATGTGTTGAAAATTAAAATGGCGGCTTTATTACCTCGGCGATGTTAAGTTCACCACAGAGCGACGTCCCACCTCAGTAGAAGCATTTAAGTCTCACCTTAAAACTCATTTGTATACTCTAGCCTTTAAATAGACTCCCTTTTTAGACCAGTTGATCTGCTGTTTCTTTTATTTTTCTTCTATGTCCCACTCTCCCCTGTGGAGGGGGTCCGGTCCGATCCGGTGGCCATGTACTGCTTGCCTGTGTATCGGCTGGGGACATCTCTGCGCTGCTGATCCGCCTCCGCTTGGGATGGTTTCCTGCTGGCTCCGCTGTGAACGGGACTCTCGCTGCTGTGTTGGATCCGCTTTGGACTGGACTCTCGCGACTGTGTTGGATCCATTGTGGATTGAACTTTCACAGTATCATGTTAGACCCGCTCGACATCCATTGCTTTCCTCCTCTCTAAGGTTCTCATAGTCATCATTGTCACCGACGTCCCACTGGGTCATTATTGTCACCGATGTCCCACTGGGTGTGAGTTTTCCTTGCCCTTATGTGGGCCTACCGAGGATGTCGTGGTGGTTTGTGCAGCCCTTTGAGACACTAGTGATTTAGGGCTATATAAGTAAACATTGATTGATTGATTGATAAACAGAAAGGCGTTTAATTGGCCAAAATTCACCCATTTAGAGTTCGGAAACCGGTTAAAAAAATGTATGGTCTTTTTTTTCTGCACCATCAAGGTATATATTGACACTTACATAAGTCTGGTGATAATGTTCCCCTTTAATTTCCACACATAGTCTAACATCCACACACATAGTTGCATACACACTCCACGTATTCATTAAAGACTCAATAAACCCGTTGAGCTATACCTCCTGTTGTTGTGCGGTCTCCTTCCCCCTTGTCGATACATAACATCACCTTGAGGAAATGGCATAAAGAGGAAGATGACAATATAATGTCACTTGGACAATGATGTACAGAACAGAGGAGATTTAGTTCATTTTTATTTTTGCTTTTAGGTGAATATTTTTTTTTTATTATTTCACAAAACTTCTCCATTACCCAGCTCTGGATTTCTGGTAGCTGGTTAAAAAGAGATGGAAGTGGATATATGGAGGGGATGTATGAGGAAGGTATGGACGTGGATAGGAACAGAGGGGAGAGAGGAAAGAAGCGGAGAGGAGGTCATGAAGGAAAGTAGCGCACTAAAAGAGTAGAAAGGTGGAAAAAGATGATGGTGGATAATTGCAAGATTATATATGAATTGAAGTCAGATGAAGACATGAAGGATATTAGTTTGATGACACTGGTTAAGGGTTGAAAGAAGGACATTGGAGAGGTGGAGATGGCCACGTGTTACGATTCATTTGTTGTTTGCTTTTGTGTATTTTCTTATTATGTTTGGACTCCGCCGATCCCATTGTTTGAGCACTTCCTTGTTTGTTTTTGTCACCATGGCTACTTCATTCGCTCCACCTGCTCTTACTTTCGGACGCACACCTGCTTTTGATTGTTGTGTTAGTATTTAAGTCCGCCTGCTACCTGAGTTCATTCTGGACGTTTTGCTTGCTCAATGCAACAGTTAGGTTGTTTCCTCCCGAGCCTTTAGTTTGTTCCTCGCTAAGTTTTAGCTTAGCCTCTGCGCGCTCGGCTCGCGCTGCTTTGGACTTTGAACTCAACCCTTGCTAAGATTAGCATTTTATTTCCCGTGCTTTGGCGCACCTTTATTTTACCCTTTTGTCGTGTGTTATTTTGGATTTCTATATTAGAACCAGTTCCTACCTTCATCCTGCTTGCTCCGGGTCCTTTGGCATCAAGAGGTGGCCCTCCTCCCACATCCACCATGCGACCACACACCGTAACAGAGGGTGTGTGAAGTGTAAATAGTGACAGGTTGTAGAACATGTTTAAATGCAATGTGAATACTAAAGACCTGAAAAGCTCTAGAAAGGCCAGTGCAGTCTCTAAACGTTTTGACTCGAGGGCCACAATTGGATAATATATATATATATATATATATATATATATATATAATATTCCACAGAACTCAGCAAGTACATTTGGAACCTCAAAGACAATAATGTTGAATATTCAATAACATGGCAAACTCTTACATCCAGCACACCTTACAACAGTGGTAATAAAAGATGCAACCTATGCTTAAAAGAGACACTGTTTATTATATATCATCCAGACCCGTCATCACTCAACAAGCACAGTGAAATCATCTCAGCATGCCGCCACAGACGGAAACACCTCCTAGGTAACACATGAGCCAATCACCACACCCTACGCCTGCCTGTACCCACCCACTCTGTGCCCTATATAAACCATTGTATGTGAATGCTTCCATTAAAATCTCCTGATGATTGAGGGAACCCCTCATGAAACACTTCTGTAGAGATGAAGTAGTCTTGTGATTTTTCCCACACCTACATATTGCGCTCAACCACGGTATCGAGCACTATTCTCTGGATAATCCAATCAAGATATATATATATATATATATATATATATATATGTATATGTATATGTCCCCACCTTCTACCATTCTAGTCACGTCCGTTGTGTCCTTAAGCAAGACACTTCACCCTTGCTCCTGATGGATCCTGGTTAGCGCCTTGCATGGCAGCTCCTGCCATCAGTGTGTGAATGTGTGTGTGAATGGAGAAATACTATCAAAGCGCTTTGGGCTCCTTAAAAAGAGGTAGAAAAGTGCTATACAAGTACAAACATTTACCATTTATATATATATATATATATATATATATATATATATATATATATATATATATATATATATATATATATATATATAAATCCCATACATGTGTATATTCATGTATATATACACATATATTGATATACTATACATAATATTAACGGGACGGTGTGGCGTTTCCAGTGAGGGTTGGACTTTGTCACCCATTCTGTTCAAAACTTTCATGGACATAATTTCTAGGCGCAGTCAAGGTGTTGAGGGTATCTGGTTTGGTGGCTGCTGGATTAGGTCTCTGCTTTTTGCAGATGATGTGGTCCTGATGGCTTCATCTGGCCAGGATCTTCAGCTCTCACTGGATCGGTTCACAGCCGAGTGTGAAGCGACTGGGATGGGAATCAGCACCTCCAAATCCGAGTCCATTGTTATCATTCGGAAGAGGGTGGAGTGCCATCTCCAGGTTGGGGAGGAGACCCTGCTCCCAAGTGGAGGAGTTCAAGTACCTCAGAGTCTTGTTCACGGTGTGGCGTCTTCAGTAATGCGGACGTGGTGAAGAAGGAGCTGAACCGGAAGGCAAAGCTCTCAATTTACTGGTCGATCTACGTTCCCATCCTCACCTATAGTCATGAGCTTTGGGTTAGGACCAAAAGGACAAGATCATGGGTAAAAGTGGTCGGAATGAGTTTCCTCCGCCAGGTGGTGGGTCTCTCCCTTAGAGATAGGGTGAGAAGCTCTGTCATCCGGGAGGAACTCAAAGTAAAGCCGCTGCTCCTCCACATGGAGAGGAGCCAGATGAGGTGGTTCGGGCATCTGCTCAGGATGCCACCCGAACGTCTCCCTATGGAGGTGTTTTGGGCACATCAAACCGGTACACTTTAAATAAAATAAAAAGTTGAGAAAACACACATTTTCAAGGTAACTTGATGCAACAAGATTTTAGCGTTTTACTATTGTTGACTTAACTAAGATTTACAAGTTGAGATAAGAGTTATGTCAACTCAGATCTTCTTGTTCACCAAATTATTATATTTACGTCGGACCAACAATAAAGTTCATGCTTCAATTCCATATATTTTTACCTTCAACTAACTCATATATTCTTGTTGAACTTTGACTACTGTTCTTGACTTAACTAAGATTTCAAAGTTTAGATAAGAGTTTTACCAACTCGATCTTGTTCACCAAATTATTATATTCACGTCGGACCAACAATAAATTTCATGCTTCAATTCCATGTATTTTCACCTTCAACTAACTCGGAAATTCTTGTTACTTCAGTTACTAAAATTCCTTTACAAGTCAAGTAACATTTATGTTGCGATAATTTTTTTTTTAAATGCTGAATGAATAAATAAAATAAAGAGCAGACATCAAAATATATCCAAAACCTTGTTTATTTCTCATTTAGAAACATGTTTAACATAAGGGTTCAATTGGGTGTGTCAGAGACCTTGACACTTTCCCAGCTATTTTCTTTAAAGTGAATAAACCAGCTAAGAAAGTTAAAAGCTAAGAAATAAATGCTTTTACAGCAGCCAGGCAATATAATTGTGTAATGATTTGATGATAGAATTATCTTCATAGATAGAGAAAATGTGTTTAGTAAATTAGAAGAGTTGACAAACTTGATCAGTTGACAGTGAATATGCACCTCTTGTCAACTTCACTTAAATGTAAAGAAAAAGATATATCTACATTTAAGTGAGATTCACAAAATACCAATATGCTACATAACAAATGGCAGTACCGAGTTCTGGCGGGTTATGTGGCAAAATGGCGTTTTGGGAATCTCACTCAATTTTAAATACATTTTGAAAAAAAAAAAATTTCAAAAAATGGTGTATCTCACTTAATTGTAAATACATTTTGAAAATAAATATAATTGTTTTCCGTGTGGCCTTGCATGTTTTAAATCACTGGCCGTGAAGTTTTATATGAGCACCAACCACAATGCACTCGAACAGGCAGAAAACATAGGTTGGCTTCCACATTAAGAGTCACAGCAAAAGCTTTGTTTTCAGAGACCTTGTCCGCTGAGAGCCCATCCATCCATCCATCCATCCATTTTCTACCACTTATTCCCTTTTGGAGTCACGGGGGGCGCTGGCGCCTATCTCAGCTACAATCGGGCGCCAGGCAGGGTACACTCTGGACAAGTCGCCACCTCATCGCAGGGCCGCACTGAGAGCCAAGCTGGAAAAAGATAGACTGAATTGCTTCAAAGGTGTACGTCATCTCCTTTGGATAATCAATGTTGATGGCATACAGTAGGCCAAAGAGGTATGCAAAGGCGGTACCGGGGTCTGGCAGGTCATGTAGCACCATGGAACCTTCCAACACAACAGCCCAGTCCCGTAAGTTGGGTGATACAGCAGGATCATCTTCTTCAAGGATTGTAAGGATGCCAACAGACATGCCTCTGAGCACTCTTTCTTCAGGGTCACTTTCCTGAGGGTAAGTAACACATGCATGATTGAGTGTTAGGTCCAACAAAAGGATGTCATTGTGTGGATCTTCTGGGAACGATTACAATTTTACAATGTTCAAAAAAATGGAAAAAACCCTTAAATTACTTTCAAATGAATTGAAGGTAGAACATTAACCATTAAATATTTAAAAAAAATTGGGGCAAGAACTTTTCTTTATGATTATATGCATTGGCTAAAGAATATGACATTTGGGCATTCAAAAACAAATCTGGGCACAAAATGAAATCTACACAAAGTGTATTATGCATAAAATATTTGTCATCAGCTATGAGATCCTACTCCATTCATCCATCCATTTTGTACCGCTTATTCCCTATGGAGTCGCGGGGGTTGCTGGTGCCTATCTCAGCTACAATCAGATCCTACTCAAAATGTTAAAATAGTAATAGTTGTTTAGCTTGTTGCTCCACTCTCTGGTTCAAGGCAAGGCAACAGAAATCATTCATTTTAACTGTTTGTGCATTTTGGAAGGAATAGGCGAAGATTGTTCATCGCAAGTAAGCTTAGCTCAAAAACTAGCAGTCAATTGTAAGTGTTAGTATGCCGCTGCCGACTGTGAGCCAGGGTGAATTTAGTTTATATTCAACAGACATTCATCAGCAACGTCGTTTTCTCTTCTGCAACTTAAAACTAACAGCATGTCGTCGGAATAGAGTTGTAAAGTTTATCTTCTGACTGTTGGCGAAGGCAGGCTACCAATAGACTACCAGTATTTGAGCTAATCTAACAAGCGATGAGGAAACATTGGCTGATTCTTCTTCAAAAATACATCCACAGTTAAAGGAATGGTTTCTATCGACGAATCTTAAACCAGAGAGCAGGGCAACAAGCTAGAATATGAAAATGTTGAACTATTCCATTGAAGCTACATTAGGCCAAATTACTTTTAATTTTCAAGTAAATGTCCTATTATTATTATTACTTACCAAATGCTGCAGGAAAAACGTATGTGACAAACTCCCAGCCGTCCTCGTGTGGGTTGCTGTGACATTGAACACACGACGCATCGTAGCAGGTTTGATTCCCATTTATTGGTTCAAACAACCTTTCTTCGGGCCAGTCGGGCGCACCCATTTCTAGTGCGCTGGCACCTCTTCCTGGTCGCTCTGCACCCTTTGGTGCTCGCCTGCTGCGTCTGTGGCGGGGACTCGTTGCGGACTGCTCTCTGTCGTCGGGCTCGTGGTCGGGCTGCCGTGGTTTCCTTTCCTTTCCTGTCTTCCCTCTCGCAATCGTGCCCCCCTCGCCTCTCTTAAAGTCTAGGAGCAGATGCGCAGATTGTGAGCAGATGTGTGTCCTACGCACCTGACTCCGATGGCCGTCCTCCTGCCGCTCCGCGTGCGTCACGCCGCATGCCCCGCCTCCTGGCCTTCATCTTGGTCCAGATCGCCTCTGTCCGCCCGCTGTCGGCCCGTCGGCTGCGTCTCTCCACACTTAGTTGTGTCGTCCCAGACAAAAACGGGGAGGCATCTCAGTGCTGTCATCTTTCGGTGAGACACAATGTCTGATGTCTATAGAGTATACAGTGGAAGACATAAGCATGTACATTAGTGAAGCGCCATAGTGGATTTATACAAATGGCAAAATCAAAAGTTGTTTTTAGTAATGACCAGTAGACCGCAAGTCTGACCAGTAGCATGCTCAAGAAAAGGGGAAAAAAAACACTTCAAGCCTTCAGACTAAAGCATTTTGTACTTTTGCAAATTAAAAACTGTTATAATTATCAAATAGCACAAACTAAGAACATATAGCAATGACTGATAAGATCCATTTTACTGACACATGTCCATCACTTACTTGTTCATCAAGCTTATCCAGGAAGTCTTCTATTTGCTGACCAATAGCTTCCTTTCTAGCCCGGTACAGTCTGAGCAGGCGAGCCACATAATTCTCAAGGCACTCATTGAAAGTCTTCAGGAGGTCTTTGCTGGTGATGCCATGACATTTTTCAGATATCTGAAAAACACAATCAGTGGAGCAATGGCATTTAACTTTAATCACAATGTGAGCTTTTGACTTGAGATTTCAGGGCTGATGGTATAGTGGGGTGCTTTATGTTGGAGGAGCATGTAGTGGAGTGGGAGGGCAGGTATAGTGCAGTGTGTCAATAAATGTGTACACTCCTACACCTATTCCATACAGTGCAATGAACACATAAGTACCACAGTTAATAAATAAATGACAGCCATACCTCTTGATTGGAGCTTTCCAATTTGCAATATTTGCACTGCATTCAATCCTCCTCTGAAACACAAGAGACATGAAATGGAAATATTTAGTTTCACTAAAAGCATTTAGCTGCAGACAATAATCCATTTTTTTCCCACCACCTCTATGTTCAACAGATACTTCATACACTTTATATTACACATAAATAGTATAGGCTACACCACACAGACATGCTACACTTACCATACTCAGTATTATATCAGTTACTTTGTCTACATATTCATGGTAAGTACTCAAATACATGTTAACTTTACTCAAATACATGTTAACTTTACTCAACAGGTCCTACAGGTAAGTATTAGCAAGTAATATTAGCTATGGAAATACTGTGTTTAGTGTAGAGTCACCCCTTTGAACATAAGTGCAGGTAAGTAATGCATAAACATGAATGACATAAAAGGTGAAAATGACAGTTCAGTAATAGACCATTACTCCACACTGAATAATTGTATTAATGTGTCTTAATACTCTCTTGTTCTCAGTTGATCTGCTTTTCCAGCAGGGCACAGACTTGTGGAAGTGAATTACAGTGAGCCGTTTGGGACGGGAGAACAAAAATAAATAGGCGGTCAATAGTAGAACAACCCGTTGGCTAAAAAAAAAAATGGCCTTTACATGGTTGACTATCTTGAAAATATAGAGAAATAAAGGGCGGCGGTGTTAATTGATACGCCTACGTTACGCTCACGTCTCTCTCTCGCCCACCATGAATTGATTAACGTGGACCCAGACTTAAACAAGTTGAAAAACTTATTGGGGTGTTACCATTTAGTGGTCAGTTGTACGGAATATGTACTGTACTGTGCAATCTGTGAATAAAAGTTTCAATCAATCAATCAAAACCGTGTGAATTCCTAGTCGACTAATCACGGCAGCACTAGTACCCACAACACATTTGAACGGGGGGGATATCCCCGGCCTACGGCTAGAGCAGAGGTGTCAAACTCACTTTAGATCGGGGGTTACATGGAGAAAAATTGCCGGACTGGTAAAATCACAGCACGATAACTTAAAAATAAAGACAACTTCAGACTGTTTTTCATTGTTTGAAAATAGAACAAGTGTAAACATTTTTTTTTACATTGACATGCTGTGGTTAATCATTTTGTTTGTTGTTATTTATATTTTCTGAATACATTATGTGATAATGTTCATCAGTCAACTCATTGGTGTCTTTCAAGATAAAACAAATTATATCAAAGTCAAATTACAGGATGTTATTCGTGTAGTTTGCTCATTTTCCTCGACTGATGTACTAACATCATGTGCTTTATTTTGTACATATGTTGCATCAACTACAAAGAATTGCTATTGCAACATCCAGTGGACACATTTAGAAGAGCTGTTTCTTTCATTTAAAAATGTCAGGTACATTTTTATACTTTAACTCATCCTGCGGGCCGGATACAATTTGTTAGCGGGCCTTACGCGGCCCTCGGGCCGGACGTTTGACACCCCTGGGCTAGAGCATTCTGGCGGGATAATAATTAGCTTAGCTCTTCCGTCAATACACACTGCTCATTCAGTATCCCAAAATATTTAGCCGGTTCATCATTCACACAGTTTGTTATGTCCACAATGTCTTAAGCATACATAGCTACAAACACAGATTAGCCTGGTTTGGACCCACACAGAAAGTGATCAGCTTTACATGTAGCAGTCATTGCTAACGGCGACCGCCATCTTGGGCATTGAACAGGCCACACACACACACGACAGACGCTTAACCACGGTCATGACTTAATGTCGCTGGCAAAATAAACTGGAATAAAAACATAAGTGATGTATATTACACAGGTGTCGATTATAAACAGGGTATCTGTTGTTCACAGTCTCTGCTCCGGTGGCTCTCTCTCTCCCTCTCTCTCTCTCTCTCTCTCTCTCTCTCTCTCTCTCTATATATATATTTAAATATATTTATTTATACACTAAACATGTATTTAATATTTATACACTAAACACATGTTTTAATATTCATATATTAAACAGTTGTTTAATTAATACTTATACACTAAACATGTAAAGGAGGAATTGGAAGTCTGGGACACTAAATAAGGCACACTTGGAAGTAATGAAGTTCTTTGTGTGTGCAGTTGCAGCAGAAGTCCACAGGAGGGCGCACCATCCCTCTTAATAAGTCTGGTCTCTCTCTCTCTCTCTCTCTCTCTGCTCGCTCTCTCTCTCTCTCTTTCCCTCTCTCTTTCTCTCTCTCTCTCTCTCTCTCTCTATATATATATATATATATATATATTGTTTGATTAATATTTATACACTAAACATGTATTTAATATGTATACACTAAACATGTATTTAATATTCATACACTAAACATGTATTTAATATGTATACACTAAACATGTATTTAATATTCATACACTAAACATGTATTTAATATTTATACACTGTAATATTCGTACACTAAACATGTATTTAATATTCATACACTGAGCATGTATTTAATAATCATATACTAAACACATTTAATATTCATACAGTAAACATGTATTTATTATTCTCTAAATAAGGCACACTCTGAAATAATTAATTTATTTGTGTGCAGTTGCGGCAGATTTCCACTGGAGGGCACACATTCCCTCTTCATAAGTCTGGTCATTCATACACTAAACATAGTTTTTAATATTTATACACTAAACATATTTTTACTATTTGTACACTAAACATGTATTTAATATTTACACACTAAACATGTATTTAATATTAATACAAAAAACATGTATTTAATTTTAATAAAATAAACATATATTTAATATTAATACACTAAACATGTATTTAATTTTAATAAACTAAACATATATTTAACATTAATACACTAAACATGTATTTAATATTTACACACTAAACATGTATTTAATATTAATACAAAAAACATGTATTTAATTTTAATAAAATAAACATATATTTAATATTAATACACTAAACATGTATTTAATTTTAATAAACTAAACATATATTTAATATTAATACACTAAACATGTATTTAATATTTACACACTAAACATGTATTTAATATTAATACAAAAACATGTATTTAATTTTAATAAAATAAACATATATTTAATATTAATACACTAAACATGTATTTAATTTAAATAAACTAAACATATATTTAATATTAATACACTAAACACGTATTTAATATTTATACCCTAACATGTATTTAATATTAATACAAAAAACATGTATTTAATTTTAATAAAATAAACATATATTTAATATTAATACACTAAACACGTATTTAATATTTATACCCTAACATGTATTTAATATTAATACAAAAAACATGTATTTAATTTTAATAAACTAAACATATATTTAATATTAATACACTAAACATGTATTTAATATTAATACACTAAACATGTATTTATCAATTATACACTAAACATGTATTTAATATTAATACACTAAACATGTATTTAATATTTATACACTAAACATGTATTTAATATTTATACACTAAACGTGTATTTAATATTCATACACCAAACATGTATTTAATATTTATACACTAAACATGTATTTAATATTCATACACTGAACATGTATTTAATATTTATACACTAAACATATATTTAATATTTATACACTAAACGTGTATTTAATATTCATACACCAAACATGTATTTAATATTTATACACTAAACGTGTATTTAATATTCATACACCAAACATGTATTTAATATTTATACACTAAACATGTATTTAATATTCATACACTAAACATGTATTTAATATTTATACACTAAACATGTATTTAATATTTATACACTAAACATGTATTTAATATTCATACACTAAACATGTATTTAATATTCATACACTAAACATGTATTTAATATTTATACACTAAACATGTATTTAATATTAATACACTAAACATGTATTTAATATTAATACACTAAACGTGTATTTAATATTTAAACACCAAACATGTATTTAATATTTATACACTAAACATGTATTTAATATTTATACACTGAACATGTATTTAATATTTATACACTAAACATGTATTTAATATTTATACACTAAACGTGTATTTAATATTTAAACACCAAACATGTATTTAATATTCATACACTAAACATGTATTTAATATTTATACACTAAACATGTATTTAATATTTATACACTAACCTTGTATTTAATATTTATACACTAAATATTTTTTTTAATATTTATACACTAAACATGTATTTAATATTCATACACTAAACATGTATTTAATATTAATACACTAAACATGTATTTAATATTTATAAACTAAACATGTATTTAATTTTAATAAACTAAACATACATTTAATATTAATACACTAAACATGTATTTAATATTTACACACTAAACATGTATTTAATATTTATACAGTAAACATGTATTTAATGTTTATCCACTAAACATGTTTTTAATATTTATACACTAAACATGTATTTAATAATCATACACTAAACATGTATTCAATATTAATACACTAAATGTGTATTTAATATTCATACACTGAACATGTATTTAATATTTATACACTAAACACGTATTTAATATTCATACACGAAACATGTCTTTAATATTAATACACTAAACATGTATTTAATAATCATACACTAAACATGTATTTAATATTAATACACTAAACATGCATTTATTAATTATACACTAAACATGTATTTAATATTTATAAATTAAACATGTATTTAATATTCATACACTAAACATGTATTTATACAGTAAACATGTATTTAATATTTATACACTAAACATGTATTTAATATTCATACACTAAACATGTATTTAATATTTATACACTAAACATGTATTTAATATTCATACACTAAACATGTATTTAATATTAATACACTAAACATGTATTTAATATTCATACACTAAACATGTATTTAATATTAATACACCAAACATGTATTTAATATTTATACACTAAACATGTATTTAATATTCATACACTAAACATGTATTTAATATTAATACAGTAAACATGTATATAATAACTATAAACTAAACATATATTTAATATTAATACACTAAACATGTATTTAATATTTATACAGTAAACATGTATTTAATATTTTTACACTAAACGTGTATTTAATATTTATACACTAAAAGTGTATTTAATATTTATACACTAAAAGTGTATTTAATATTTATACACTAAACATGTATTTAATATTCATACACTAAACATGTATTTAATATTCATACACTAAACATGTATTTAATATTAATACACTGAACATGTATTTAATAATCATATACTAAACGTATATGTAATAATATACTAATCATATATTTAATATTCATACACTAAACATGTATTTAATATTAATACAGTAAACATGTATATAATAACTATAAACTAAACATATATTTAATATTAATACACTAAACATGTATTTAATATTTATACAGTAAACATGTATTTAATATTTTTACACTAAACGTGTATTTAATATTTATACACTAAAAGTGTATTTAATATTTATACACTAAAAGTGTATTTAATATTTATACACTAAACATGTATTTAATATTCATACACTAAACATGTATTTAATATTCATACACTAAACATGTATTTAATATTAATACACTGAACATGTATTTAATAATCATATACTAAACGTATATGTAATAATATACTAATCATATATTTAATATTCATACAGTAAACATGTATTTATTATCCTCTAAATAAGGCACACTTGGAAATAATGAATTTCTTTATGTGTGCAGTTGCGGCAGAAGTCCACAGGAGGGCGCACGTTCCCTCTTAATAAGTCCGGTCCTCTCCGTCTCTCTATCTCTCTTTTTCCTTTTTTTTTTGTTTCTTTTATTTTTTTTTACATAAGTTTGGTTTCTCATACACTTATATTTATACACTAAACATGTATTTAAAATTAATACACTAAACATGTATTTAATATTTATACACTAAACATGTATTTAATATTAATACAAAAACATGTCTTTAATTTTAATAAATTAAACATATTTAATATTAATACACTAAACATATATTTAATATTTATACACTAAACATGTATTTAATATTTATACACTAAACATGTTTTTAATATTAATACACTAAACATGTATTTAATATTAATACAAAAACATGTATTTAACTTCAATAAACTAAACATATATTTAATATTAATACATTTCGGGCTCCAGAGTACTGGAGCCCGAAATGAAAACGCTCTATAGCCCGCAGACTTTTTTTGGGCTTTGGGAATCACTAACAAGCCGGAGTCCTTTGAAGGCAGATTTCTTGCCGGGACATATGGTACAATACAATCGGCAAGATAGGATGGAGCTAGACCGTGTAGTATTTTATACGTAAGTAGTAAAACCTTAAAGTCACATCTTAAGTGCACAGGAAGCCAGTGCAGGTGAGCCAGTACAGGTATATATGTATGTATATATGTATATAAAGGTATATACAGTATAGGTATATATGTATGTATATATGTATATAAAGGTATATACAGTATAGGTATATATGTATGTATATATGTATATAAAGGTATATACAGTATAGGTATATATGTATGTATATATGTATATAAAGGTATATACAGTATAGGTATATATGTATGTATATATGTATATAAAGGTATATACAGTACAGGCGTAATATGATCAAACTTTCTTGTTCTTGTCAAAAGTCTAGCAGCCGCATTTTGTACCAACTGTAATCTTTTAATGCTAGACATGGGGAGACCCGAAAATAATACGTTACAGTAATCGAGACGAGACGTAACAAACGCATGGATAATGATCTCAGCGTCTTTAGTGAACAGAATGGATTAAATTTTAGCGATATTACGGAGATGAAAGAAGGCCGTTTTAGTAACGCTTTTAATGTGTGCCTCAAAGGAGAGAGTTGGGTCGAAGATAATACCCAGATTCTTTACCGTGTCGCCTTGTTTAATTGTTTGGTTGTCAAATGTTAGAGTTGTATTATTAAATAGAGGTCGGTGTCTAGCAGGACCGATAATCAGCATTTCCGTTTTTTTGGCGTTGAGTTGCAAAAAGTTAGCGGA
Source organism: Nerophis ophidion (assembly GCF_033978795.1). NCBI lineage: Eukaryota > Metazoa > Chordata > Actinopteri > Syngnathiformes > Syngnathidae > Nerophis > Nerophis ophidion. The sequence continues at coordinate 20,434,347 of NC_084634.1, forward strand.
CATCCATTGTTTAATTTCATTAAGACACGCCTCCAACTGACTACAATCCGGCGTGTTGGTCAGCTTTAGGGGCATGTAGAGTTGGGTGTCATCAGCATAACAGTGAAAGCTAATACCGTATTTGCGTATGATGTCACCTAGCGGCAGCATGTAGATGCTGAAGAGTGCAGGGCCAAGGACCGAACCCTGGGGAACTCCACACGTTACCTTAACGTAGTCCGAGGTCACATTGTTATGGGAGACACACTGCATCTTATCAGTAAGATAAGAGTTAAACCAAGACAGGGCTAAGTCTGACATACCAATTCGTGTTTTGATACGTTCTAATAAAATATTATGATCGACGGTATCGAAAGCAGCGCTAAGATCGAGGAGCAGCAACATAGATGACGCATCAGAATCCATCGTTAGCAATAGATCATTAGTCATTTTTGCGAGGGCTGTCTCTGTGGAGTGATTTGCCCTGAAACCGGATTGAAAGGTTTCACATAGATTGTTAGACGCTAAGTGTTTATTTAACTGCTCCACAACAATTTTTTCGAGGATTTTTGAAATAAAGGGAAGGTGAGACATTGGTCGGTAGTTTACCATGAGGTCAGGATCGAGGTTAGGTTTTTTAAGTAGAGGATGAATAACCGCTTTTTTGAATGCTAGGGGAACAGTGCCCGAGGAAAGTGATAAGTTTATAATATTTAGCACTGATGGACCTAATAATACAAAGAGCTCCTTGATCAGTTTCCCAGGAAGTGGGTCAAGTAAACATGTTGTTTGTTTTATTCCATTTACAGGTTGTAACAATTCCTCTAATGTTATTTCCTCAAAACGAGAGAAACTATTTTGGAGGGCAGTATCCGCCGTATATACAATCGTGTCAGTGTTAATAGAACCCCGTTGTAGCTGGGACGCATTGTCTTTAATCTCCTTTCTAATGACTTCAATTTTCTTACTAAAGAATTGCATAAAGTCATCAGCTGAGTGGGTGGAGCTACTGGAAGGAGTCCCTTGTTGGGTTAGCGATGCTACCGTACCAAACAAAAATTTAGGATCGTTTTTATTACGGTGGATGAGATTTGAGTAATAATTAGCTTTAGCTAAAGTAAGCATGCGTTTATAAGTTATTAAACCATCACTCCATGCTTGATGGTGCACCTCAAGTTTAGTCGTGCGCCATTTGCGTTCCAGCTTTCTACATAATAATTTCTGAGCTCTAGTTTCTTCTGTAAACCACGGGGTGCGCTTTTTTGGAGCCTTTTTTAACTTTAGCGGTGCTATGTTATCAATGGTTTCGCGCAGGGCGTCGTTAAAGTTGTTAGTGAGGTTATCAATAGAGCCCACATACTTTGGGAATGGTGCCATTACCGAGGGCAGTAGGTCAGCAAGAGTTGTCGTTGTGGCCGTATTAATGTTGCGGCTGCTATAGCAGTTATTATTATTATTAGTTTGACGAACATGCGTCTGAACCTCGAATTTTATAAGGTAATGATCGGACAATACTTTAGTATACGGGAGTATCGTAACTTTGGAAACGGTGATACCCCTGACAAGCACTAGGTCCATCGTATTACCGTTGCGATGCGTGGGTTCATTTATTATTTGTGTGAGACCACAGCTATCAATTATAGTCTGGAGCGCTACGCACGGTGGGTCCGATGGGGTATTCATATGGATATTAATCATGTATTTAATATTCATACACTAAACACATATGTAATATTTGTACACTAAACATGTATTTATTATACAATAAACATGTATTTAATATTCATACAATAAACATGTATTTTAATATTTATACAATAAACATGTATTTAACATTAATACAATAAACATGTATTTAATATTCATACACTAAACATGTATTTAATATTCATACACTAAACATGTATTTAATATTTATACACTAAACATGTATTTAATATTCATACACTAAACATGTATTTAATATTAATACACTAAACATGTATTTAATATGAATACACCAAACATGTATTTAATATTTATACACTAAACATGTATTTAATATTAATACACTAAAAATGTATTTAATATTAATACACTAAACATGTATTTAATATTAATACACTAAAAATGTATTTAATATTAATACACTAAACATGTATTTAATATTAATACACTAAACATGTATTTAATATTCATACACTAAACATGTATTTAATATTAATACACTAAACATGTATTTAATATTAATACAACAAACATGTATTTAATATTTATACACTAAACATGTATTTAATATTAATACACCAAACATGTATTTAATATTTATACAGTAATCATGTATTTAACATTAATACAATAAACATGTATTTAATATTCATACACAAAAACATATCTAATATTCATACACTAAACATGTATTTAATATTCATACACTAAACATGTATTTAATATTAATACACTAAACATGTATTTAATATTAATACAAAAACATGTATTTAATTTTAATAAACTAAATATATTTAATATTAATACACTAAACATGTATTTAATATTCATACACTAAACTTGTATTTGATATTAATACAAAAACATCTATTTAATTTTAATAAACTAAACATATATTTAATATTGATACACTAAACATGTATTTAATATTTATACACTAAACATGTATTTAATATTCATACACTAAACATGTATTTAATATTAATACACTAAACATGTATTAAATATTTATACACTAAACATGTATTTAATATTCATTCAATAAACATGTAGTTATTTTTCTTACACTTAATATGTATTTAATATTAATACAAAAACATGTATTTAATTTTAATAAACTAAACATATATTTAATATTAATACACTAAACATGTATTTAATATTTTTACACTAAACGTGTATTTAATATTTATACACTAAAAGTGTATTTAATATTTATACACTAAACATGTATTTAATATTAATACACTAAACATGTATTTAATATTTATACACTAAACATGTATTTAATATTAATACAAAAACATGTATTTAATTTTAATAAACTAAACATATTTAATATTAATACACTAAACATGTATTTAACATTTATACACTAAACATGTATGTAATATTAACACACTAAACATGTATTTAATATTAATACAAAAACATGTATTTAATTTTAATAAACTAAACATATATTTAATATTTATACACTAAACATGTAGTTATTATTCATACACTAAACATGTATTTAATATTAATACACTAAACATGTATTTAATATTTATACACTAAATATGTATTTAATATTAATACAACAACATGTATTTAATTTTAATAAACTAAACACATTTAATATTAATACACTAAACATGTATTTACCATTACTACTATAAACATGTATTTAATATTCATACACTAAACATGTATTTAATATTCATACACTAAACATGTATTTAATATTTATAAACTAAACATGTATTTAATATTCATACACTAAACATGTATTTAATATTAATACACTAAACATGTATTTAATATTAATACAAAAACATGTATTTAATTTTAATAAACTAAACATATTTAATATTAATACACTAAACATGTATTTAATATTAATACAAAAACATGTATTTAATTTTAATAAACTAAACATATTTAATATTTATACACTAAACATGTATTTAATATTAACACACTAAACTTGCACTTAATATTAATACAAAACACGTATTTAATTTTAATAAACTAAACATATATTTAATATTAATACAGTAAACATGTATTTAATATTAATACACTAAACATGTATTTAATATTTATACACTAAACATGTATTTAATATTAAAACACTAAACTTGTATTTAATATTCATACACTAAACATGTATTTAATATTCATAAGCTAAACATGAATTTAATATTCATACACTAAACATGTATTAAATATTTATACACTAAACATGTATTTAATATTCATTCAATAAACAAGTAGTTATTTTTCTTACACTTAATATGTATTTAATATTAATACAAAAACATGTATATAATTTTAATAAACTAAACATATATTTACTATTCATACACTAAACATGTATTTAATATTAATACACTAAACATGTATTTATTATTTATACACTAAACATGTATTTAATATTAATACAAAAACATGTATTTAATTTTAATGAACTAAACATATTTAATATTAATACACTAAACATGTATTTAACATTTATACACTAAACATGTATTTAATATGAATACACTAAACATGTATTTAATATTAATACAAAAACATGTATTTAATTTTAATAAACTAAACATATATTTAATATTAATACACTAAACATGTAGTTATTATTTATACACTAAACATGTATTAAAAAATTAATACAGTAAACATGTATTAAATATTTATACACTAAACATGAATTTAATATTCATACACTAAACATGTAGTTATTATTTATACACTAAACATGTATTTAATATTAATACAGTAAACATGTATTGAATATTTATACACTAAACATGTATTTAATATTCGTTCAATATACATGTAGTTATTTTTCTTACACTTAATATGTATTTAATATTAATACAAAAACATGTATTTAATTTTAATAAACTAAACATATATTTAATATTAATACACTAAACATGTATTTAATATTTTTACACTAAACGTGTATTTAATATTTATAAACTAAAAGTGTATTTAATATTTATACACTAAACATGTATTTAATATTAATACACTAAACATGTATTTAATATTTATACACTAAACATGTATTTAATATTAATAAAAAAAATGTATTTAAGTTTAATAAACTAAACATATTTAATATTATTACACAAAACACATATCTAATATTCATACACTAAACATGTATTTAATATTCATACACTAAACATGTATTTAATATTCATACACTAAACATGTATTTAATATTAATACACTAAATATGTATTTAATATTAAAACACTAAATATGTATTTAACATTAATACAAAAACATGAATTTAATTTTAATAAACTAAACATATTTAATATTAATACACTAAACATGTATTTAACATTTATACACTAAACATGTATTTAATATTAATACAAAAACATGTATTCAATTTTAATAAACTAAACATATATTTAATACTAATACACTAAACATGTATTTAATATTTTTACACTAAAAGTGTATTTAATATTTATACACTAAACATGTATTTAAAATGAATACACTAAACATGTATTTAATATTTATACACTAAACATGTAGTTATTATTTATACACTAAACATGTATTTAATATTAATACAGTAAACATGTATTAAATATTTATACACTAAACATGTATTTAATATTCATTCAATAAACATGTATTTAATATTAATACACTAAACATGTATTTAATATTAATACAAAAACATGTATTTAATTTTAATAAACTAAACATATATTTAATATTTATACACTAAACATGTAGTTATTATTCATACACTAAACATGTATTTAATATTAATACTCTAAACATGTATTTAATATTTATACACTAAACATGTAGTTAATATTAATACAAAACATGTATTTAATTTTAATAAACTAAACATATTTAATATTAATACACTAAACATGTATTTAATATTTATACACTAAACATGTATTTAATATTAATACAAACACATGTATTTAATTTTAATAAACTAAACATATATTTAATATTAATACACTAAACATGTATTTAATATTTATACACTAAACATGTATTTAATATTCATACACTAAACATGTAGTTATTATTTATACACTAAACATGTATTTAATATTAATACAGTAAACATGTATTAAATATTTATACACTAAACATGAATTTAATATTCATACACTAAACATGTAGTTATTATTTATACACTAAACATGTATTTAATATTAATACAGTAAACATGTATTAAATATTTATACACTAAACATGTATTTAATATTAATACACTAAACATGTATTTAACATTTATACACTAAACATGTATTTAATATTAACACACTAAACATGTATTTAATATTAATACAAAAACATGTATTTAATTTTAATAAACTAAACATATATTTAATATTAATACACTAAACATGTTTTTAATATTTAGACACTAACCATGTATTTAATATTTATACACTAAACATGTATTTAATATTAATACAAAACATGTATTTAATTTTAATAAACTAAACATATATTTAATATTAATACACTAAACATGTATTTAATATTCATACACTAAACATGTATTTAATATTAATACAAAACATGTATTTAATTTTAATAAACTAAACACATATTTAATATTAATACACTAAACATATATGTAATATTAATACACTAAACATGTATTTAATATTAATACACTAAACATGTATTTAACATTTATACACTAAACATGTATTTAATATTAATACAAAACACGTATTTAATTTTAATAAACTAAACATGTATTTAATATTAATACACTAAACATGTATTTAATATTAATACACTAAACATGTATTTAATATTCATACACTAAATATGTAGTTATTATTTATACACTAAACATGTATTTAATATTCATACACTAAACATGTATTTAATATGTATACACTAATCTTGTATTTAATATTAATACACTAAATATGTATTTAATATTTATACACTTAACATGTATTTAATAATCATACAATAAACATGTATTTAATATTCATACACGAAACATTTATTTAATATTAATACACTAAACATGTATTTAATATTTTTACACTAAACGTGTATTTAATATTTATAAACTAAAAGTGTATTTAATATTTATACACTAAACATGTATTTAATATTAATACACTAAACATGTATTTAATATTTATACACTAAACATGTATTTAATATTAATAAAAAAAATGTATTTAAGTTTAATAAACTAAACATATTTAATATTATTACACAAAACACATATCTAATATTCATACACTAAACATGTATTTAATATTCATACACTAAACATGTATTTAATATTCATACACTAAACATGTATTTAATATTAATACACTAAATATGTATTTAATATTAAAACACTAAATATGTATTTAACATTAATACAAAAACATGAATTTAATTTTAATAAACTAAACATATTTAATATTAATACACTAAACATGTATTTAACATTTATACACTAAACATGTATTTAATATTAATACAAAAACATGTATTCAATTTTAATAAACTAAACATATATTTAATACTAATACACTAAACATGTATTTAATATTTTTACACTAAAAGTGTATTTAATATTTATACACTAAACATGTATTTAAAATGAATACACTAAACATGTATTTAATATTTATACACTAAACATGTAGTTATTATTTATACACTAAACATGTATTTAATATTAATACAGTAAACATGTATTAAATATTTATACACTAAACATGTATTTAATATTCATTCAATAAACATGTATTTAATATTAATACACTAAACATGTATTTAATATTAATACAAAAACATGTATTTAATTTTAATAAACTAAACATATATTTAATATTTATACACTAAACATGTAGTTATTATTCATACACTAAACATGTATTTAATATTAATACTCTAAACATGTATTTAATATTTATACACTAAACATGTAGTTAATATTAATACAAAACATGTATTTAATTTTAATAAACTAAACATATTTAATATTAATACACTAAACATGTATTTAATATTTATACACTAAACATGTATTTAATATTAATACAAACACATGTATTTAATTTTAATAAACTAAACATATATTTAATATTAATACACTAAACATGTATTTAATATTTATACACTAAACATGTATTTAATATTCATACACTAAACATGTAGTTATTATTTATACACTAAACATGTATTTAATATTAATACAGTAAACATGTATTAAATATTTATACACTAAACATGTATTTAATATTAATACACTAAACATGTATTTAACATTTATACACTAAACATGTATTTAATATTAACACACTAAACATGTATTTAATATTAATACAAAAACATGTATTTAATTTTAATAAACTAAACATATATTTAATATTAATACACTAAACATGTTTTTAATATTTAGACACTAACCATGTATTTAATATTTATACACTAAACATGTATTTAATATTAATACAAAACATGTATTTAATTTTAATAAACTAAACATATATTTAATATTAATACACTAAACATGTATTTAATATTCATACACTAAACATGTATTTAATATTAATACAAAACATGTATTTAATTTTAATAAACTAAACACATATTTAATATTAATACACTAAACATATATGTAATATTAATACACTAAACATGTATTTAATATTAATACACTAAACATGTATTTAACATTTATACACTAAACATGTATTTAATATTAATACAAAACACGTATTTAATTTTAATAAACTAAACATGTATTTAATATTAATACACTAAACATGTATTTAATATTAATACACTAAACATGTATTTAATATTCATACACTAAATATGTAGTTATTATTTATACACTAAACATGTATTTAATATTCATACACTAAACATGTATTTAATATGTATACACTAATCTTGTATTTAATATTAATACACTAAATATGTATTTAATATTTATACACTTAACATGTATTTAATAATCATACAATAAACATGTATTTAATATTCATACACGAAACATTTATTTAATAATTATACACTAAACATGTATTTAATATTCATACATTAAACATGTATTTAATATTCATACACTAAACATGTATTTAATAATCATACACTAAACATGTATTTAATATTCATACACTAAACATGTATTGGATATTTATACACTAAACATGTATTTAATATTAATACACTAAACATGTATTTAATATTAATACACTAAACATGCATTTAATATTTATACACTAAACATGTATTTAATATTAATACAAAAACATGCATTTAATTTTAATAAACTAAACATATATTTAATATTTATACACTAAACATGTATTTAATGTTAATACACTAAACATGTATTTAATATTAATACACTAAACATGTATTTAATATTAATACAAAAATATGTATTTAATTTTAATAAACTAAACATATATTTAATATTAATACACTAAACATGTATTAAATATTTATACACTAAACATGTATTTAATATTCTTTCAATAAACATGTAGTTATTATTCTTACACTTAATATGTATTTAATATTAATACAAAAACATGTATTTAATTTTAATAAACTAAACATATATTTAATATTAATACACTAAACATGTATTTAATATTTTTACACTAAACGTGTATTTAATATTTATACACTAAAAGTGTATTTAATATTAATACACTAAACATGTATTTAATATGAATACACTAAACATGTATTTAATATTCATACACTAAACATGTATTTAATATTAATACACTGAACATGTATTTAATAATCATATACTAAACGTATATGTAATCATATACTAATCATATATTTAATATTCATACTGTAAACATGTATTTAATATTCATACAGTAAACATGTATTTATTATCCTCTAAATAAGGCACACTTGGAAATAATGACTTTCTTTATGTGTGCAGTTGCGGCAGAAGTCCACAGGAGGGCGCACGTTCCCTCTTAATAAGTCCGGTCCTCTCCGTCTCTCTCTCTCTCTTTTTCCTTTTTTTTTTGTTGGTTTTATTTTTTTTTACATAAGTTTGGTTTCTCATACACTTATATTTATACACTAAACATGTATTTAATATTAATACACTAAACATGTATTTAATATTTATACACTAAACATGTATTTAATATTTATACACTAAACATGTATTTAATATTAATACACTAAACATGTATTTAATATTAATACACTAAACATGTATTTAATATTCATACACTAAACATGTATTTAATATTAATACACTAAACATGTATTTAATATTTATACACTAAACATGTATTTAATATTAATACACTAAACATGTTTTTAATATTAATACAAAAACATGTATTTAATTTTAATAAACTAAACATATATTTAATATTAATACATTTTGGGCTCCAGAGTACTGGAGCCCGAAATGAAAACGCTCTATAGCCCGCAGACTTTTTTTTGGGCTTTGGGAATCACTAATAAGCCGGAGTCCTTTGAACGCAGATTTCTTGCCGGGACATATGGTACAATACAATCGGCAAGATAGGATGGAGCTAGACCGTGTAGTATTTTATACGTAAGTAGTAAAACCTTAAAGTCACATCTTAAGTGCACAGGAAGCCAGTGCAGGTGAGCCAGTACAGGTATTTATGTATGTATATATGTATATAAAGGTATATACAGTATAGGTATATATGTATGTATATATGTATATAAAGGTATATACAGTATAGGTATATATGTATGTATATATGTATATAAAGGTATATACAGTACAGGTATATATGTATGTATATATGTATATAAAGGTATATACAGTACAGGCGTAATGTGATCAAACTTTCTTGTTCTTGTCAAAAGTCTAGCAGCCGCATTTTGTACCAACTGTAATCTTTTAATGCTAGACATGGGGAGACCCGAAAATAATACGTTACAGTAGTCGAGACGAGACGTAACAAACGCATGGATAATGATCTCAGCGTCTTTAGTGGACAGAATGGAGCAAATTCTAGCGATATTACGGAGATGAAAGAAGGCCGTTTTAGTAACGCTTTTAATGTGTGCCTCAAAGGAGAGAGTTGGGTCGAAGATAATACCCAGATTCTTTACCGTGTCGCCTTGTTTAATTGTTTGGTTGTCAAATGTTAGAGTTGTATTATTAAATAGAGGTCGGTGTCTAGCAGGACCGATAATCAGCATTTCCGTTTTTTTGGCGTTGAGTTGCAAAAAGTTAGCGGACATCCATTGTTTAATTTCATTAAGACACGCCTCCAGCTGACTACAATCCAGCGTGTTGGTCAGCTTTAGGGGCATGTAGAGTTGGGTGTCATCAGCATAACAGTGAAAGCTAATACCGTATTTGCGTATGATGTCACCTAGCGGCAGCATGTAGATGCTGAAGAGTGCAGGGCCAAGGACCGAACCCTGGGGAACTCCACACGTTACCTTAACGTAGTCCGAGGTCACATTGTTATGGGAGACACACTGCATCCTATCAGTAAGATAAGAGTTAAACCAAGACAGGGCTAAGTCTGACATACCAATTCGTGTTTTGATACGTTCTAATAAAATATTATGATCGACAGTATCGAAAGCAGCGCTAAGATCGAGGAGCAGCAACATAGATGACGCATCAGAATCCATCGTTAGCAATAGATCATTAGTCATTTTTGCGAGGGCTGTCTCCGTGGAGTGATTTGCCCTGAAACCGGATTGAAAGGTTTCACATAGATTGTTAGACGCTAAGTGTTCATTTAACTGCTCCGCAACAATTTTTTCGAGGATTTTTGAAATAAAGGGAAGGTGAGACACCTGTCGGTAGTTTACCATGAGGTCAGGATCGAGGTTAGGTCTTTTAAGAAGAGGATGAATAACCGCTTTTTTGAATGCTAGGGGAACAGTGCCCGAGGAAAGTGATAAGTTTATAATATTTAGCACTGATGGACCTAATAATACAAAGAGCTCCTTGATCAGTTTCCCAGGAAGAGGGTCAAGTAAACATGTTGTCTTTTTTATTCCATTTACACGTTGTAACAATTCCTTTAATGTTATTTCCTCAAAACGAGAGAAACTATTTTGGAGGGCAGTATCCGCCGTATATACAATCGTGTCAGTGTTAATAGAACCCCGTTGTAGCTGGGACGCATTGTCTTTAATCTCCTTTCTAATGACTTCAATTTTCTTACGAAAGAATTGCATAAAGTCATCAGCTGAGTGGGTGGAGCTACTGGAAGGAGTCCCTTGTTGGGTTAGCGATGCTACCGTACTAAACAAAAATTTAGGATCGTTTTTATTACGGTGGATAAGATTTGAGTAATATTTAGCTTTAGCTAAGGTAAGCATGTGTTTATAAGTTATTAAACTATCACTCCATGCTTGATGGTGCACCTCAAGTTTAGTCGTGCGCCATTTGCGTTCCAGCTTTCTACATAATAATTTCTGAGCTCTAGTTTCTTCTGTAAACCACGGGGTACGCTTTTTTGGAGCCTTTTTTAACTTTAGCGGTGCTATGTTATCAATGGTTTCGCGCAGGGCGTCGTTAAAGTTGTTAGTGAGGTTATCAATAGAGCCCACATACTTTGGGAATGGTGCCATTACCGAGGGCAGTAGGTCAGCAAGAGTTGTCGTTGTGGCTGTATTAATGTTGCGGCTGCTATAGCAGTTATTATTATTATTAGTTTTACGAACATGCGTCTGAACCTCGAATTTTATAAGGTAATGATCGGACAATACTTTAGTATACGTGAGTATCGTAACTTTGGAAACGGTGATACCCCTGACAAGCACTAGGTCTATCGTATTACCGTTGCGATGCGTGGGTTCATTTATTATTTGTGTGAGACCACAGCTATCAATTATAGTCTGGAGCGCTACGCACGGTGGGTCCGATGGGGTATTCATATGGATTATTAATCATATTAATCATGTATTTAATATTCATACACTAAACACATATGTAGTATTTGTGCACTAAACATGTATTTATTATACACTAAACATGTATTTAATATTCATACACTAAACATGTATTTTAATATTTATACAATAAACATGTATTTAACATTAATACAATAAACATATATTTAATATTCATACACAAAACACATATGTAATATTCATACACTAAACATGTATTTAATATTCATACACTAAACATGTATTTAATATGTATACACTAAACATGTATTTAATATTCATACACTAAACATGTATTTAATGTTAATACACTAAACATGTATTTAATATTAATACACCAAACATGTATTTAATATTTATACACTAAACATGTATTTAATATTAATACACTAAAAATGTATTTAATATTAATACACTAAACATGTATTTAATATTAATACACTAAACATGTATTTAATATTTATACACTAAACATGTATTTACTATTAATACAAAAACATGTATTTAATTTTAATAAACTAAACATATATTTAATATTATTACACTAAACATGTATTTAATATTTATACACTAAACATGTAGTTATTATTTATTCACTAAACATGTATTTAATATTCATACACTAAACATGTATTTAATATTCATACACTAAACATGTATTTAATATTCATACACTAAACATGTATTTAATATTAATACACTAAACATGTATTTAATATTCATACACTAAACATGTATTTAATATTTATACACTAAACATGTATTTAATATTCATACACTAAACATGTATTTAATATTATTACACTAAACATGTTGTGGAGAGGGGCGTGTCCTACGCGTCCCCTGAGGGTGAGGTGTTGCAGGCGCCGACCACGAAGCAGCAGACAGGTGAGCAGATACCTCAGCTGGAGCGAGTCATCTAATCACCTGTCCCCTTTATCAGCAGCCTTGGAGATTTTGAGAGGGGAGATGATGAGAGTGACGGAGGAAAAAGAACACACAGCGAGAGACAGTGGACGCATTGGAGAGCAATGGACTGATGCAGGTGTATGTACTGCAAGTCATTAAAGAGTGGGATTCACTGAGGCCCAGTGTGGTCATTCCAGCCAAGCAATGGGGGATCTGGGAAAGAGTCCTCCCACACATGTATTTAATATTTATGCACTTAACACGTTTTTAATATTCATATATTAAACAGTTGTTTAATTAATACTTATACACTAAACATGTAAAGGAGGAATTGGAAGTCTGGGACACTAAATAAGGCACACTTGGAAGTAATGAAGTTCTTTGTGTGTGCAGTTGCAGCAGAAGTCCACAGGAGGGCGCAGGTTCCCTCTTCATAAGTCTAGTCTCTCTTTCTCTCTCTCTCTCTCTCTCTCTCTCTCTCTCTCTATATATATATATATATATATATACATATATATATCTCACTCTCTCTCTCTCTCTCTTTCTCTCTCCGTCTCTCTCTCTCTCGCTCGCTCTCTCTCTCTCTCTCTCTCTGTATATATATATATATATATATATATATAAATATATATATATGTAATTTATACGCTAAACATGTATTTAATATTTATACACTAAACAAGTTTTTAATATACATATATTAAACAGTTGTTTAATTAATACTTATACACTAAACATGTAAAGGAGGAATTGGAAGTCTGGGACACTAAATAAGGCACACTTGGAAGTAATGAAGTTCTCTGTGTGTGCAGTTGCAGCAGAAGTCCACAGGAGGGCGCAGGTTCCCTCTTCATAAGTCTAGTCTCTCTTTCTCTCTCTCTCTCTCTCTCTCTCTCTCTATATATATATATATATATATATACATATATATATCTCACTCTCTCTCTCTCTCTCTTTCTCTCTCCGTCTCTCTCTCTCTCGCTCGCTCTCTCTCTCTCTCTCTCTCTGTATATATATATATATATATATATATATAAATATATATATATGTAATTTATACGCTAAACATGTATTTAATATTTATACACTAAACAAGTTTTTAATATACATATATTAAACAGTTGTTTAATTAATACTTATACACTAAACATGTAAAGGAGGAATTGGAAGTCTGGGACACTAAATAAGGCACACTTGGAAGTAATGAAGTTCTTTGTGTGTGCAGTTGCAGCAGAAGTCCACAGGAGGGCGCACGTTCCCTCTTGATAAGTCTGGTCTCTCTTTCTCTCTTGTCTCTCTCTAGCGTGCTCTTCCCCCCCAGTCCTTGTCTAGTTTTATCAGCCAGCCCTATTGGCCATTTTCCTATTTTTTTTAACATCAGTTATGTGTCTATCATTATATATATTGTATTGTTTTACAGCCCAGCCCTATCGGCCTTTTTTTTTTTTTTCCACATAAGCTAGGTTTCTCATACTCTTATATTTATACACTAAACATGTATTTAATATTCATAAACTAAAAATGTATTTAATATTTGTACACTAAACATGTATTTCATATTTATACACTAAACATTTATTTAATATTTATACACTAAACAGGTATTTAATATTTATACATTAAACAGTTATTTGATTAAAATGTATACACTAAATATCCATCCATCCATCCATCCATTTTCTACCGCTTATTCCCTTTCGGGGTCGCGGGGGGCGCTGGCGCCTATCTCAGCTACAATCGGGCGGAAGGCAGGGTACACCATGGACAAGTCGCCACCTCATCGCAGGGCCAACACAGATAGACAGACAACATTCACACTCACATTCACACACTAGGGACCATTAGTGTTGCCAATCAACCTATCCCCAGGTGCATGTCTTTGGAAGTGGGAGGAAGCCGGAGTACCCGGAGGGAACCCACGCATTCACGGGGAGAACATGCAAACTCCACACAGAAAGATCCCGAGCCTGGATTTGAACCCAGGACTGCAGGAACTTCGTATTGTGAGGCAGACGCACTAACCCCTCTTCCACCGTGAAGCCCTAAAATACACTAAATAAATTTTTAATATTCATATATTAGCAGTTGTTTAATTAATACTTATACACTAAACATGTAAAGGAGGAATTGGAAGTCTGGGACACTAAATAAGGCACACTTGGAAGTAATGAAGTTCTTTGTGTGTGCAGTTGCAGCAGAAGTCCACAGGAGGGCGCACGTTCCCTCTTCATAAGTCTGGTTCTCTCTCTCTCTCCCTCTCTCTCTCTCTCTCTCTCTCTCTCTCTCCCTCTCTCTCTCTCTCTCTCTCTGTCTCTCTCTGTCTGTCTCTCTCTCTCTCTCTCTCTCCCTCCCCCCCACATATTGACCATTTCCCTATTGTTTTACAGCCCAGCCCTATGGGTTTTTTTTTTTCAAATTACTGTTTTTTTAATTGATTTCTATCTGATGTCTTTTGCAATATATATTGACATCGTTTTATCGCCCAGCTCTATCGGCTTGTTTCCATTTTCTTCAGTTGTTTTCTCTCTATGTGTCATGTTATATATTGGTTTAGTTTAACGGCCCAGCTCTTTAGGGATTTTTTTTCAGAAATAATATTTTTTGAATTGATCTTTTTCGATAATTATCGATATCGTTTCATCGCTCAGCCCTATTGGCCTTTTTCCTTTTTTTATTAAATTTTTTTGTAATTATATATATTTTTTACATAAGTTAGGTTTCTCATACACTTATATTCATGCACTAAACATGTTTTTACTATTTATACACTAAACAGGTATTTAATATTTATACACTACACAAGTTTTTAATTTTCATAAATTAAACAGTTGTTTAATGAATACTTATACGCTAAACATGTAAAGGAGGAATTGGAAGTCTGGGACACTAAATAAGGCACAACGGGAGGTGCCCCCCCCCTCCAACGCCCCCTTTGTATCCAGCAGTTTCAACTCACCACCACACCCCTAAGTGCACCACCGATTCATCAGGACCGCAACAGACAATCTTCTGGCCCAGCCAAGGGGCCCAGGTTGGACTGTGTGTGTGTGTGTGATTGGTTTAGTGTGGGTTGTTCAAATGGGGAGGTAGCGTGTGAGTGGGGAAGAGTGTATGAGTGTAATCAATGTCTGATTATTGTATTTTAATCCGGTTATTGTAAAGTAAATTGTTCAACTTTATAAGCCGTCTCCTCTCGCTCTCTCTTAGAGTAGATTCTTACATAAATATTGAATAATTCGAGTCATCCCAATAAGGTCAAATACAGTCCTTTACAGGCTCCCGTACAACGGTATTATATATATATAAATATAAATGTGGAAGTAATGTCAAAGCGCTTTGAGTACCTTGAAGGTAGAAAAGCGCTGTACAAGTACAATCCATTTATCATTTATATACATACATACCCCGCCTTCCACCCGATTGTAGCTGAGATAGGCTCCAGCACCCCCCGCGACTCCGAAAGGGATAAGCTGTAGAAAATGGATGGATGGATATACCGTATTTCCTTGAATTGCCGCTGGGGCACTAATTAATTTAAAACTTCTTCTCACTTCTGCACTTACCAAAAGCATGCGGTAAAAGTAAGCATGTAACTTAGATATTAGGTTTCATTTTGTAAAAGCGCTTTGTGTCACTAGTGAAAAGCGCTGTATAAATATAATTCATTTCACTAATTCACACGATTGATGATCATTCATTTTTAAATGGTGGTGTTAAAAAGCAAACTTATCTCCATCTTTAGTGATAAATGTGTCCCCCGGATGAACATGTGTCACAAACATTGTATTAGATGATATGTGGATGTTGTGCTTACTTGGACTGTGATGAAGCTGTGAGGACTCAGGTGGTTTGTCTTCATGCTCTTCAGTCTTCACAGAGACAACAGTCAGTGGAAACTTGCTGACATCAGCCTCCTCCTGCCCTACAGGACACTCTCCCTCCTGACTGATCCACACTTCCTCCTCTTCCTCTTTAATGTGGGGGGGCTGTGGATCCTCCTGCTGCTGAAGGGGACGTTCTTCTTGACGAGCGTTCATCTGTTGGACGTCCGCAAGACAACACAAACAAACTTCAGCTCAGATGTGTCAAATATGTTTAGTCTATCAAATATAATATTTTCCAAGTGGACTGACACCACTTTGTGGTGATGTTCTTCTACACATGGAATAATCATCAGTTATTGATTATTATGAATTGTGTCATTGATCCAGGCTTCACGGTGGCAGAGGGGTTAGTGCGTCTGCCTCACAATACAAAGGTCCTGCAGTCCTGGGTTCAAATCCAGGCTTGGGATCTTTCTGTGTGGAGTTTGCATGTCCTCCCCGTGAATGCGTGGGTTCCCTCCGGGTACTCCGGCTTCCTCCCACTTCCAAAGACATGCACCTGGGGATAGGTTGATTGGCAACACTAAATTGGCCCTAGTGTGTGAATGTGAGTGTGAATGTTGTCTGTCTATCTGTGTTGGCCCTGCGATGAGGTAGCGACTTGTCCAGGGTGTACCCTGCCATCCGCCCGATTGTAGCTGAGATAGGCGCCAGCGCCCCCCGCGACCCCAAAAGGGAATAAGCGGTAGAAAATGGATGGTGTCATTGATCCTGTTTTCTGCATTTACATTAATTATTGATTAAAAAGTAACAACTTACAGAAATGTTTAATGTCTTTAAGCGTGACTGTAATATACAAAAAAAAAACAGTTAAATTATTAAATACGTCAATATAATTCTCATAGAGAACATATAAAATACACTCAAGAAAAACGCTCGCATTTGCTACAAAGGCCTGCTAGCGGGCTAAAGCTAGCACGTTAGCTTCGAACAACATATGAGGTAAATAAGATAAATAATATGAAAATATATCATGTATATTACCTCATAAGCCGCGTGTACAAGAGAGGAGTGGAATATATTCTTCCTATTGTTACACCAGCAACTCTTTTTTGTCTTCTGTGGCCGGGCGAAGGAAGTGTGCACCACCTACTATTGTCCCAGTGAAACACGTGTTTGAAGGAAGTGTGCACCACTCACTATTGTCCCAGTGAAACACGTGGTTGAAGGAAGTGTGCACCACTCACTATTGTCCCAGTGAAACACGTGTTTGAAGGAAGTGTGCACCACTCACTATTGTCCCAGTGAAACACGTGTTTGAAGGAGGTGTGCAACACTCACTATTGTCCCAGTGAAACGCGTGTTTGAAGGAAGTGTGCACCACTCACTATTGTCCCAGTGAAACGCGTGTTTGAAGGAAGTGTGCACCACTCACTATTGTCCCAGTGAAACGCGTGTTTGAAGGAAGTGTGCAACACTCACTATTGTCCCAGTGAAACACGTGTTTGAAGGAAGTGTGCACCACTCACTATTGTCCCAGTGAAACACGTGTTTGAAGGAAGTGTGCAACACTCACTATTGTCCCAGTGAAACACGTGTTTGAAGGAAGTGTGCACCACTCACTATTGTCCCAGTGAAACACGTGTTTGAAGGAAGTGTGCACCACTCACTATTGTCCCAGTGAAACACGTGTTTGAAGGAAGTGTGCACCACTCACTATTGTCCCAGTGAAACACGTGTTTGAAGGAAGTGTGCAACACTCACTATTGTCCCAGTGAAACACGTGTTTGAAGGAAGTGTGCACCACTCACTATTGTCCCAGTGAAACACAAGTTTGAAGGAAGTGTGCACCACTCACTATTGTCTCAGTGAAACACGTGTTTGAAGGAAGTGTGCACCACTCACTATTGTCCCAGTGAAACACGTGTTTGAAGGAAGTGTGCACCACTCACTATTGTCCCAGTGAAACACGTGTTTGAAGGAAGTGTGCACCACTCACTATTGTCCCAGTGAAACGCGTGTTTGAAGGAAGTGTGCACCACTCACTATTGTCCCAGTGAAACATGTGTTTGAAGGAAGTGTGCACCACTCACTATTGTCCCAGTGAAACACGTGTTTGAAGGAAGTGTGCACCACCTACTATTGTCCCAGTGAAACACGTGTTTGAAGGAAGTGTGCACCACTCACTATTGTCCCAGTGAAACACGTGTTTGAAGGAAGTGTGCACCACTCACTATTGTCCCAGTGAAACACGTGTTTGAAGGAAGTGTGTACCACTCACTATTGTCCCAGTGAAACACGTGTTTGAAGGAAGTGTGCACCACTCACTATTGTCCCAGTGAAACGCGTGTTTGAAGGAAGTGTGCACCACTCACTAGTGTCCCAGTGAAACACGTGTTTGAAGGAAGTGTGCACCACTCACTATTGTCCCAGTGAAACACGTGTTTGAAGGAAGTGTGTACCACTCACTATTGTCCCAGTGAAACGCGTGTTTGAAGGAAGTGTGTACCACTCACTATTGTCCCAGTGAAACACGTGCTTGAAGGAAGTGTGCACCACTCACTATTGTCCCAGTGAAACACGTGTTTGGCTAACATTTGTTCCGCGGTTGACAACACCTCGATGACGTCACACAGTAGGAAGAACAAAACAAGATGGCGTCTGGCGGAGAATACGTTGTATTGGTTATTATGGTTTCTAGGTCTTAATTACAACGTACATGTGCACATGTGTGTCGTTTAACAGAGTAAACGTCGTTATTAATTGTTTGTATGCGGATACATTAGTCTGAGTGCACTTTGACGTGCTAGCCTAGCCTGCTGGTTAGCTTAGCTTGTTAGCTGCTAACAAAGAGAGGCGGAAGTGATCGACACATCAAAGCAGAGATCCAAAGTAAGTGTAAAGTGTTTTTATTGTGTGAACATGTCTACATTACAAATGATGTGAGTGTTGCTGACTCAGCGACTAACTGCTGCTGTTGAAGAAATATTTGTGATGTTAGAAAAAAAAAACAACAATAGCAAATTACAAAAGAGGAGAAGGAGCGACAACATCAACAACTGGACACTGTTTTAAAGAAACATCAAGTTGTGTTACACATCAGTCCATCTTCTTCTGCTTATCGGAGGTCGAGTCGTGGGGGCAGCAGCCTAAGCAGGGAAACCCAGACTTCCCTCTCCCCAGCCACTTCGTCCAGCTCTTCCCGAGGGATCCCGAGGCGTTCCCAGGCCAGCTGGGAGACATAGTCTTCCAAACGTGTCCTGGGTCTTCCCCGTGGCCTCCTACCAGCTGGACGTGCCCTAAACACCTCCCTAGGGAGGCGTTCGGGTGGCATCCTGACAAGATGCCCAAACCACCTCATCTGGCTCCTCTCGATGTGGAGGAGCAGCGGCTTTACTTTGAGTTCCTCCCGGATGGCAGAGCTTCTCACCCTATCTCTAAGGGAGAGACCCGCCACACGGCAGAGGAAACTCTTTTCGTCTGCGGGATGGAAGGTGACGGTCATTCAGTGTTGGTTTCCGGCCATGTCGCTTACGTGGAGTGATTTCTCCAGATTCTCTGAACCTTTTGATGATATTATGGAGCGTAGATGTTGAAATCCCTACATTTTTTGCAATTGCACTTTGAGAAACGTTGTTCTTAAACTGTTTGCTCACGCGGTTGTGGACAAAGGGGTGTACCTCGCCCCATTGTATTCCGTTTATATTTGCATCCAACACAACTTCCCAAAGGGTATTTTATATATATATATATATATATATATATATATATATATATATATATATATATATATATATATATATATTTATTTATTTATGTATATATGTTCAATTTAACAGATGGGATTGATTGAATGCCCTGAGAATTTTTCTGGACATTCTTTTGTAATTGCCACAAAATAATGTGTAGTATTTTGTTAATTTCTTGCCAAAAGTATTTTAATTTTATAAATATTTTCAAAGCAGAATATGGACCTTAGGGCCCTCTGGCCCCCCATGGGGGACCCGTAAAATCTGTGCCTTTTAAGACCTCACTGTTGGCTTTGTAGGCTCATGTTACTTCTCAACTAGTCAAAGTTGATGCTAATCTACCTGTTCGTTCTCCTTTTTACTGAATGTGAAAGCAAAAGTGAGTCCACAAATAACCCAATCGTAAAGCAGAATCGAAAATTAAATCTGAATTGGTCAAATCTTATCTATTTCCATCCCAGCATGTGTTTGTCTTCTTGTGTCCTGCAGATGTCTGTAAAAAATATCGCCCACCTGAGCAGCAGGAGGGGTCCTCCAGTATGAAGCAGAAGAAGTCACAGTACTTCCACGTGAAAGAAAAGGAGCCACAGCCCCCTACTTTAAAGTGGAGGAAAAACAGCGGCTGTCCCCCCACTTCATAGAGGAAGAGAAGAGACACCTCATCAGTGTGACGAGTGAAGGTGATGAGGTCAAAGGTGAGGGTGAGGAGGAGAGAGAGGTGGAGCCTCCAAGCAGCGGCTTAGCAGAAGCTGATGGAGACCACTGTGGAGGATCACAAGCAGACAAGCTCTTAGCTCCACTATCAGATAGTGAGGACACAACGTCACACTCTCCTGACACTGATGATGAAGACTCTAAAGATGATAAGACATGTCACACTGACAACACTCACTTCACATCTTCTCACTCTCACAAAACTTTTAAATAAAATTGTCATCTGAAAAGGCACATGAGTACACACACCGGAGAGAAACCTTTTTCCTGCTCAGAATGTGGTAGAGATTTTAGACTAAAACACATGCCAAAAGTACACATGAGAATACACACTGGAGGAAAACCATTTTCCTGCTCAGAATGTGATAAAAGTTTTGCAATAAATCAAAGTTTAAAAGTACACATGAGAACACACACGGGAGAAAAAAAAAACGTTTTCATGTTCAATCTGCAGTAAAGATTTTTCTCAAAAGCACAGTTTGAAAGCACATATGAGAATACACACTGGAGAAAAACCTTTTATCTGTTCAGTATGTGGTAAAAGTTATATAGAAAAACAGCAATTAAAATCACACATGGGATCGCACTCTGGTGAAATCCATACTCCTGTTCGAGCTGCAACAAAAGCTTTCATCACCTAAACACTCTTACATTACACATGAGAAGACACGCAGGTGAGAAAGTGTTGAGTTGCAGTGTGTGTGGTGAAAGATTGTCTTCTAAGTACCAGTGTAAGAAACACAAGTGTGCTGGTGAGAACAGCAGCAGCAAATGAAACTGCAGGATTTGAAATAAACTGTCCAGACTTTCATTTTGACTTTCTAACAACATCAGCACATATAACATGTGTGACATCATTGTTGTGTGTGTAACAATCTTGTTAATATGATTCTATCATGTATAGATTAGACACTAAAATGAACAGAACAATTTGACTGAAAGGGTGAGAATAAACAGTACATAAATATGTTACATACAATTAACATTGTATGTGTATATATTCATAATTCACTTTTATACTTATTCAGAATAGTGTTTTATATGTTTTTATTAAATAATGAAGTGTTACATGTTTTATTTTCTAATTGTAGATGATTCCATCGATGAACTCCCTTATATGATGTACATATTTGTTTTACATGTGTTCATACCTTTGCTTTTGAGTACACATAAATCCCTCTTAGTTCATATTTACTGGTTCACATCTGAAACATCTTCTGGACCACTTCTGGAAGCATATAATTATTTACTTTATACAACATTTGAGCAGTTGTGTTTTATATAAGATCATTTACTTTTAAAATGTATGACTTTGTGAATAATTTGTTGGGTCTCTAGAATCCATTCTATTAGTTGTCTTTATTACTTTCTTGTGTAATATGATGATTGATGTGTGATTGTTTTATATGTATGTCCCCAGACTTTTATGCAATAAACAATGTATGTTTCAACTAAAGTTGGGTTCAATAATTGTAGTTCAAATTGGAAGGATGTATTTTATTCTAGTTAGTATTGCACTCCATGTTTTTCATGTTTTCTTTATATGACTTACATGTAGTGTCCAGTTTACTTCATCATCTATATTAACTCATAAAAATGTGATTACCTTTACTCTTTCCATTTCAATATCATCCGTCATAATTTGTGTTTTACATTTTTACAGTCTCCAAAAATGATATATTTAGTTTTATTGATGTTTAATGACAATTTATTGATGTGCAGCCATCTTTTTATGGACAAGTTCTCTCTGGAAAAAATAAAATGAGAGTTAAATCAAGCGGTAATGAAGATTATTTTCTACATAATTACACTCAGTAGTGACAATTAAAGACACTTTCATCCTGTTCATTTGAGCAAAGAAAAAGAGTAAAGTGTAATATTGTAAACAATAGAAGAATATTAATATCAGCAGTCAATATTCCAACATTGTGAAGCTGAGCTATGGTAAAAAACATATTCAGCATTAAAGGCTTTATGAGAGTGATGTAATTATAACAATCAGGAAAACTTTATTGATCCCCAAGGGGAAATTAAAATGTTCAGCACTGTTATAAACATGTGAATATTCAATGTAATAATGTATGATATTAATACCATAATAAAGTGGTACGTTTGGAGATGTGTAATATTGTTTGTATGAACATCCTGAATGTTTTCATGCTAGAATAGTTTTAATTAGTAGAGAGTGAAACAAATGAGGAAGTAGTCATAATAATGGTTTGTTTTAAGCCTGTTTATGAATAATTAAAGATAATTAAAATACCAAAATGGAGCTTACATCCTCAGTGAGCTGAACTCCAGCAGTAAAGATGAGAGAAATAATGTGGAAAGGTCAGAAGTCAAATGTTTCTTCAGGTAATACATGGAGCCTCTGCTGCCACCCAGCGGCCGTTGGAAAGAATGCATACATTTTGTTTTGACGTCCTTAAAGGCCTACTGAAAGCCACTACTAGCGACCACGCAGTCTGATAGTTTATATATCAATGATGAAATATTAACATTGCAACACATGCCAATACGACTTTTTTAGTTTACTAAATTGCAATTTTAAATTCCGCGCAAAGTATCCTGTTGAAAACGTCGCGGTATGATGACGAGTGCGCGTGACATAACGGATTGTAGCGGACATTTTGTTCCAGCCCCGATCCCAGCTACAAGTCGTCTGCTTTAATCGCATAATGACACAGTATTCTGGACATCTGTGTTGCTGAATCTTTTGCAATTTGTTCAATTAATAATGGAGACGTCAAAGAAGAAAGATGTCGGTGGGAAGCGGTGTATTGTGGCTGCCTTTAGCAACACAAACACAGCCGGTGTTTCCTTGTTTACATTCCCGAAAGATGACGGTAAAGCTTTACTATGGAACAGAGCGGTCAAGTGAACACGGTTCCCTACCACATGTCCAACGGCAGGTTTCGGTGAGAAAATTGTGGTAATAAGTTGGCTCTTACTGTAGACATGAGCGGAGAGCTTGCGTCATTCCTCGTGCACCTGTCAAAGAGGCAGCTGCAGACTCTCTTGCCTCCTCCGACCGGCCGCCCCAGAACATGGGATGTTTCCACCGTGGAGGAGGGGGAAGAAAAAAAATCTCAGGCCGGCCCCAACGGCTGCCTTCGCTTTGCCTCAGAGACACTGGCGGTCAGCACACCCGTGGCCACACCCCTCCGACTTTCAGGTACAACCATATAATCTCACTAAAACACTAGTAACACAATAAGCAGATAAGGGATTTTCCAGAATTATCCTAGTAAATGTGTCTAATAACATCTGAATCGTTCCCACTGCCCTCGTCTTTTTTTTCTTCTAGGCCTTCATTCTCAGTTTCCTCATCCACGAATCTTTCATCCTCGCTCAAATTAATGGGGAAATTGTCGCTTTCTCGGTCCGAATACCTCTAGCTGCTGGTGGCCATGATTGTAAACAATGTTCGGATGTGAGGAGCTCCACAACCCGTGACGTCACGCGCGCATAGTCTGCTACTTCCGGTACAGGCAAGGCTTTTTTATTAGCGACCAAAAGTTGCGAACTTTATCGTGGATGTTCTCTACTAAATCCTTCAGCGAAAAATATGGCAATATCGCGAAATGATCAAGTATGACAGATAGAATGGACCTGCTATCTCCGTTTGAATAAGAACATCTCATTTCAGTAGGCCTTTAAAGCTGCTTTTTACTTGTTGTCCTGTTTGTGTCCAAGTCTGTAGTGTGGGACATAGTACAAAAGGAGGACAATCTGTCGATAGCCTGTTGAGGGCAGCAATATACCTAAGATATACTACAAGTCTGCTGGAAATAGAAAGAAGAAGAAGAAGAAGAAGAAGAAGAAGGAAAAAGCAAGATGGCGTTTGATGGAGAATGTCTAAACGTTGGCATTCTAGTTCTGTATTTTTAATCAGTGCATACATGTGCACATATATGTCCTTTAATAGAGTAAACATCCTCAATAATTGTTTGTATCCGAATAGCGAATACCGGGCCAGGACATTGGCTTCATTGCAAGTGGACTTTAATTTACATTTACAAGTTACAATGTGATTTCAAAAATAAATATACATCGTCACATCTTTTATGATGATTGTGAAGGATAGAAAAAAATTCCCGCCAAAAATTGCAGTTCCCCTCTAATGTCAAACGATTAAATTTAAAACTTAACGTTTATGAGCATTAACTGATGAAGCCTATTTGGATGAGAGGACCAGTTGTGATGGATTGAATGCCCTGAGAATAAAATGTTGTGCTTACTTGGACTGTGATGAAGCTGTGAGGACTCAGGTGGTTTGTCTTCATGCTCTTCAGTCTTCACAGAGACAACAGTCAGTGGAAACTTGCTGACATCAGCCTCCTCCTGCCCTACAGGACACTCTCCCTCCTGACTCATCCACACTTCCTCCTCTTCCTCTTTCATGTGGGGGGGCTGTGGATTCTCCTCTTCCTCTTTAATGTGAGGGGGCTGCTGGACATCTGTTGGGTAAATAAGTAAATAAGATAAAGAGGGAATAGAAAAAGTTTTGGACTGACACTGCTAACACAAAGACATTATTTGTGTTCTTTCCTGTGTTGTGTTAAAAGTGTGTCTCACTTAGCTCATTAAAGGGGAACATTATCAGCAGACAACATTATCAGCAGACAACATTATCAGCAGACAACATTATCAGCAGACCTATGTAAGCGTCAATATATACCTTGATGGTGCAGAAAAAAAGACCATATGTTTTTTGAACCGATTTCCGAACTCTAAAAGGGTGAATTTGGCGATTTAAACTCCTTTCAATTGATAGCCTGTCGGAGCCATGACCTTTCACCCGTGACGTCACAACATGAAGCGATCCGCTATTTTCTCAATCTTATTACACGCACCGAGTCAAATCAGCTCTGTTATTTTCAGTTTTTTTGACTGTTTTCCCGCACCTTGGAGACATCATGCCTCGTCGGTGTGTTGTCGGAGGGTGTAACAACACCAACAGACGGATTCAAGTTGCACCAGTGGTCAAAAGATGCAAAAGTCCCTCGTTTGTTCCGCACACTTTACCGACAACAGCTATGCTACTACAGAGCTGGCAAGAATGTGTGGATATCCTGCGACACTCAAAGCAGATGCATTTCCAACGATAAAGTCAAAGATATCTGCAATATTGGAAAATAGACCATCACTGAATCTGCCTGAGTGCTTGAGCTATTCAGGGTTTTACGACAGTCTGTTCCCGCAGATGAGCGAGGTAAACCCCCTGGATGTCTTGGCTAAGACGTGATTTATGCCACTTCTTTTTCTGTCTCATTTTGTCCACCAAACTTATAACGTTGTGCATGAATGCACAAAAGGTGAGTTTTGTTGATGTTATTGACTTATGTGGAGTGTGCTAATCAGACATATTTGGTCACGGCAGGACTGCAAGCTAATCAATGCTAACATGCTATTTAGGCTAGCTGTATGTACATATTGCATCATTATGCCTCATTTGTAGCTACATTTGCATCCAGCCTTTCCCTCCACCCACATTTAATGCCAAACAAACACATACCAATCGTTGGTTAGAAGGCGATCGCCGAATTCGTCCGCGCTTCCTCCCGTGCCGCTGTCTGTCGTGATATGGCTCAATAGCTTCAGTTTCTTCTTCAATTTCGTTTTCGCTACCTGCCTCCACACTCCAACCATCCGTTTCAATACATGCGTAATCTGTTGAATTGCTTACGCCGCTGAAACCCGAGTCTGAATTCGAGCTACTATCGCTATACCTTTTTGTGCTACCCGCCATGTTTGTTTATGGTGGTTTCACGCTGTGACGTCACAGGATAATGGACGGGTGGATATACCGATGGTGAAAATCAGGCACTTTGAAGCCGTTTTTCGGAATATGGCGTGATGGGTAAAATTTTCAGAAAAACTTCGAAAAATAAAATAAGCAACTGGGAACTTATTTTTATTGGTGTTAACCCTTCAGAAATTGTGATGATGTTCCCCTTTAAAGAATCATATAACAGGCATATCCTGGGCAGTTATATGGGGGCCTGTACTACAGTGTGGTATTAAAATGACTATTTCCATCTCCAACATGAAAGTGAGTGTCGCTAACACTACTGCACACAGGAAAACATGTGGAGGAGAATTGCAAGTAGTCGAAACAAAGATTGTGAATGAGTGACAAGAGGCTGACTGTGTTGATGTAAGTCTACTGTGGAATAAACATACTCAGGTGCTGAGAGGGATGCACAGAGTGAGACCTCTTAGTCCAGTTTAAAATCCACAGACCAAGAAGGAAACATATGGACAAAGCAACTTATTGATGAGGGCAAGAATGAAATCATTAGGTTTTTATTCATTTGTATCGGTAGCAGCCTATGATTGCATGAATATTTTAATACCTCTGGACATCGTATTTAATGCTTTTTAATACCATTTTGGGCCTTAATTTAGGCAAAGTCCCTCGAATGACTTTTAATGCGTTTTAATGATCCACAGAAACCCTGCAAAAAATCTCTTAAATTAAAGTATCAAACAACGTATTACATTATTAACTTAATACATGTCAACAAAAGAGAAGAATAAGTGATTATTACATTTTAACAGAAGTGTAGATAGAAACACGTTTCATTACAAAGTTCCTAAATAAAAATATTGTTCATGGAATTATTGAGACATTTCTAGAATGTATTTATGATTTTAATGAGATTTGGATTGAATTTAATATATTCTAAGGCCAGCGTGGCTCGGTTGGTAGAGCGGCCGTGCCAGCAACTCAACGGTTGCAGGTTTGATCCTAGTCACTGCCGTTGTGTCCTTGAGCAAGGTACATTACCCACCTGCTCCCAGTGCCACCCACACTGCTTTAAATGGAACTTAGATCATGGGTTTCACTATGTAAAGCACTCTGAGTCACTAGAGAAAAGCGCTAAATAAATATACTTCACTTCATTTAAAAGGGAATCTTACTTTATTTGTGTTTCGCCTATCAAGAACACACGTTTTTTTTCTTCTTTTTCATGCATTCTAAGTAGTAAATAAATGCGATCAAAAGTCTGTTTACAATAGAGGCTACTAGAGTTGCATTATTCTGCCTACAAAGAACTTAAAAAGCATCCAAACACCTCCATTTAGGTTTTATGTACATGCAGTATGTATATATTGGTAGGTTGGTAATGCATGTCATCCTGCCAGCTGCTATGCTGACACTTATTTTAGTAGCTGTCATTAAAGACAAGGCTGGTAAGGTAGGGACTATGGACAATTATCAACCTATCGCCCGAGCCAGCATGCTATCTAAAGTGCTGGAAAGTGAGCTAATATACAGAGTTGGGGATCTTATTTGCACCGCAGACATCCAATTTGGCTTGAAGAGCAAGTACAGCACTGACTTGTGTATTTATGCTTTAAAAGAAGCAGAAGAATAATACAGAGCGCAGGGTTCTACAATGTCGGTGGGGTTTATTGACGCATCTAAGGCATTTGACAGAGTCAACCATCTCCAACTCTTCAGCAATCTGAAGCACAGGGGTGTTGTGGGTATATTCTGGCATATTGCTACCACAGGCAGACCATGCAGGTCAAATGGGGGAGTAGTTTATCCTCTCTCTTTAGAGTTGGCAATGGGGTACGGCAGGGTGGGCTTCTATCACCAGGCAGAACAGGATGCATGATGGGGAACACCTTCATCAACCACTTGATGTACGCTGATGATTTGGCCATTATATCTCCCAGTAGTGCAGGCTTCCAGCAGCTTCTTAACATATGCTCACACTTTGGAGTCAGCCACAAAGAGTATGGTAATGATATGTAGGACCAAGGAGGATCAACATCCTCATTTCCCAGGTTTCTATTTGTCTGGTCAAACCCTGTCTGTGTGCAACAATGTCAAATACTTAGGCCGCATCATCAATGACAAGATGGAGGATGATGCTGACATGCTTAGACCGAGAAGAAAGCCAATATGCTGGTGAGAAAATGTCATTACTGCTCTGATAAGGCAAAGGTGTACTTGTTTAGAGCTTACTGCACCCCTATGTACACAGCACCCCTCTGGGTGAGGTTCAAGAAAAAGAACTTGCACAAACTCCAGGTTGCATATAATGAGTGTCTCAGAATCCTGCTCAGAAAGGCCAGGGGTAGTAGTGCCAGCAAGCTTTTTTGTCATTTAGGGATAAACACCTTCCACGCCACCCTGAGAAAACTGATGTTTAAGTTTATATGTAGACTGCAGGGGCCTGAGAATGCTTTTATTATACAGACAACCAATTCTAGGTGTAGTTCTGTTAGGTACCAATCCTATATATGGAAACACTGGTATGTGTGCCTCATAATGCCAAGGTCCTGGGTTCGGATCTTTCTGTGTGGAGTTTGCATGTTCTCCCCGTGACTGCGTGGGTTCCCTCCGGGTACTCTGGCTTCCTCCCACCTCCAAAGACATGCACCTGGGGATAGGCCCCTCCCACCTCCAAGGACATGCACCTGGGGATAGGCCCCTCCCACCTCCGAAGACATGCACCTGGGGATGGGTTGATTGGCAACACTAAATGGGCCCTAGTGTGTGAATGTTGTCTGTCTATCTGTGTTGGCTCTGTGATGAGGTGGCGACTTGTCCAGTTTATACCCCGCCTTTCGCCCGAATGTAGCTGAGATAGGCTCCAGCACCCCTTGCGACCCTGAAAGGGACAAGTAGTAAAACATGGATGGATGGATGTTATCTGTGCCTTTAAAATAATGTGTAGAAGCGTCTTAATGTATATTTTTATTGCAGCTTAAATGTATGTTTTATTTTTTTACTGAATATGCACAAGCATCGATTTCAGTTTATTCTACAAATGGACTGGCATAGGTAACTCATTTTCACGGGTAGTTAAATTTGACAGAACAAGGACAACCATGGGGTTACAAGTAACATCATGTCATGGCTGACTTCAGTTTGCAATCATTTCTACAACTCTTATTTATTTGTGATGTAGTGATTGGAGCACATACTTGTTGCTCACTAAAAACATTCATGAAGTTTGCTTCTTTTATGAATTTATTATGGGTCTACTGTACATGTGAGCAAATGTGCTGGGTCAAAAGTGTACATACAGCAATGTTAATATTTGCTTACATGACCCTTGGCAAGTTTCACTGCAAAAAGACGCTTTTGGTCGCCATCCACAAGCTTCTGCTTGAATTTTTGACCACTTCTCTTGACAAAATTGGCGCAGTTCAGCCAAATGTGTTGGTTTTCTGACATAAACTTGTTTCTTCAGCATTGTCCACACATTTAAGTCAGGACTTTGGGAAGACCATTCTAAAATCTTAATTCTAGCCTGATTTAGCCATTCCTTTACCACTTTTGAGGTGTGCTTGGGGTCATTGTCCTGTTGGAACACCCAACTGCGCCCGAGACCCAACCTCCCCCCTGATGATTTTAGCTTGTCCTGAAGAATTTGGAACTAATAATCCTTTTTCATTGTCCCATTTGAAGCACAATACTACCACCAGCATGTTTGACTGTAGGTATGGTGTTCCTGGGATTACAGGCCTCACCTTTTCTCTTCCAAACATATTGCCGGGTATTGTGGCCAAACAGCTCATTTTTTGTTTCATCTGACCACAGAACTTTACTCCAGAAAGTTTTACCTTTGTCCATGTGATGTCAGATGAAACAAAAATGTAGCTGTTTGGCCACAACACCCAGCAATATGGTTGGAGGAAAAAAAGGTGAGGGCTTTAATCCCAGGAACACCATGCCCACCGTCATTGCTGTTTGTATACTAACATTGCTGTATTTATAATAATATTGCTGTATATATACTGCATATAACATTGCTGTATATATAATAATATTGCTGTATATATACTGCATATAACATTGCTGTATTTATAATAATATTGCTGTATATATACTGCATATAACATTGCTGTATTTATAATAATATTGCTGTATATATACTGCATATAACATTGCTGTATTTATACTTTTGGCCCAGCATATTTGGTCACATTTTCAGTAGAGCCATAATAAATTCATAAAAGAAGCAAAGTTCATTGTTTTTAGTGAGCAACAAGTATGTGCTCCAATCACTACATCACACAAAATAAGGGTTGTAGAAATGATTGCAAATGGCCATGACATGATGTTCTTTACAAGTGTATGTAAACTTTTGAACACAACTGTATTTGCATCATCCTCACAAGACAATCAAACTTGTCATCCACAATATATTTAAGAATAATGTTGGTAATGAAGTATAAAGTTAGTAAAGATGTGAGAGTAAGAAGTAAACAAAGCTGTTCTGTGTAACACAACTTGATGATGTTTCTTATAATAAACATCCAGTAGTTGATGTTGTCGCTCCTTCTCCTCTTTTCTTGGCCAAAGTTCCTCCTCATACTTTGCTGTGGTTCTTTGGCACATTTTCCCACAATCACAAGACTTTACACTCACATTAGTTCCCTACTTAGCGATGTTTAAATAACTTCCTCGTCTCTTTGTTCGCAGCTAACAAGCTAAGCTAACTAGCCAGCTAAACTAGCTGCAAGCTACCTTAAGTGAAGCTATCAAACAGGAGAAGTAAACTCAGACTAATGTATCCGGCTACAAACAATTATTAACCGTGTGTACTCTATGAAACAACATATATGTAAGAATACAGAAATATAATGCCCGCCTTTAGGCCTTCTCCGTCAGACGCCATCTTGCTTTATCACCCCATCGGTCCACGCATGCGCGTACCAGACGTCACTTCCGTTAACTTGTTTTGCCACACTTACTTACCATGCTTCTTTAGTCCTTCCATCGATCCATTTTCTACCGCTTATTCCCCTTTTGGTGGTCGCGTTCTTTGGTGTCATCTGTACTTCAATAACAATGTCATCATAAACCATTACATACAAAACAAACATTAAAAAATACGTTGTTCTTTATGAAATCGCACACCTTAAAGATGTATCTAGCAGCCTTAAATGGAAAACAAAACGATTTTTTTTTTTACTATTTTATAATAATTCATTTATTTCTGAAAAGGTCAAATATATTTTTTGTTAGGTTTCAGTAAGTATTTGGTTTAAAAAATATCATCATTTAAAAAATAAATGATGCGATGGGAGTTAGTGGCGCCCCCGTGCGTCATTCATTGCAATGACAGAAGTGGTTAAAATTGTGGCGATACACCTTGTCCATCCATTTCTACCGCTTATTCCCTTTTTTTAATTCCCTCTGAACACCAGGTTGACTGATGGAGGCCAGGTTGATTGACAATTGAAAGGGTGAAACTGTAGGACACAAACATTGTAAATGCATGAATTAAATGAACTTAATAATGTCATATCACAGACCACAGATTATTAGGTATTCCATGTGACTTAAATCTAAGTTTAACTTTGTCACACACCACTGTATGTATTGTTATAATGACTAAATACCAGTGACAGATGAGATGTCTACTATTTACCGGTGAATTCTATAAGTAACAGTACAACAAACGTCCACTAGATGGAGGCAGATGACAACAAATGAAAGTTAGCTGGCATGGACAAGTGATGTAATCAGAGATCGTCTAACATCATAAAAAACACACATTTCACAGCTAAATGTGATTCATTGTGTACTATAAACATTAAAGATAGGTACATACGAAGAGCATGAGATGTAATAGTTGGTCAAATCCCCTCAGGTGACTAGAGGGCGCCTTGTTAGACACTGACTCCAAACCCGGGTTGGCCAAACTCTCTCTCTACACGACTCTGGAAAGGAGCACACATCAGTGACCTCTAGAGGACTACGCCAGTAAATACACAACATTGCTACTATGTCTTACATTGTTGTATTCATATATGTTTATTCATCCATCCATCCGTCTTCTTCCGCTTATCTGAGGTCGGGTCGCGGGGGCAGCAGCCTAAGCAGGGAAACCCACACTTCGCTCTCCCCAGCCACTTCGTCCAGCTCCTGGATCCCGAGGCGTTCCCAGGCCATCCCGGAGACATAGTCTTCCCAAGGTGTCCTGGATCTTCCTGGTGGCCTCCTACCGGTCAGACGTGTCCTAAACACCTCCCTATGCGTTCAGGTGGCATGCTGACCAGATGCCCTAACCACCCCATCTGACTCCTCCATATGTTTATATTAACATATGTTTATATTGTTCACAAAATGAAAGTCTAAAATCATTTAATGATTTTGAAAACGTTCCCTGTATTTACTGGGTGGTGTGATCAATACCAACATGTACAGTAACGCCCACAAACACTTGCACTTTGTCAGCAAAGTTCTTGTAAAAAAGAAAAGAAGAATGTTGCCGAGCTAATGTCCCGCCTATCCTCCCCCGAGCCACTCACGACTTCATCTGGGACACAAAGGACAAGACAAAAAGTGAAAGACAGCTTTAAGGACTTCAACACAAAATGTGTGCATCCTTTCTAACGGCCACTGGGGGGCAGTAGAGGTAACTATTCCAGCAAGGTTTTCCAAAGTGTTTTACAAGGTCTGACTCCAATTGCCTACCTGGTCTGTGTGACTACACTCTGGCAACCCATGTTGTCTGATATAGTCCTCAAACATACATTTTGCTACTGTAAAGACACGCTGGAAAAGGTTGACATAGCGTGTAAAGTAGTCTTTAAACCACAAGTACACACCTGTTGTCCTGAGATGTAACAGGTAACTCAGTAATATTCATAGTAGCAGATCTTCCATCCATCCATTTTCTACCGCTTATTCCCTTTCGGGGTCGCGGGGGGCGCTGGCGCCTATCTCAGCTACAATCGGGCGGAAGGCGGGCTACACCCTGGACAAGTCGCCACCTCATTGCAGGGCCAACACAGATAGACAGACAACATTCACACTCACATTCACACACTAGGGCCAATTTAGTGTTGCCAATCAACCTATCCCCAGGTGCATGTCTTTGGAAGTGGGAGGAAGCCGGAGTACCCGGAGGGAACCCACGCATTCACGGGGAGAACATGCAAACTCCACACAGAAAGATCCCGAGCCTGGATTTGAACCCAGGACAGTAGCAGATCTTATCATGTAGAAATGTACCATCCTTATCTTTCATGATGGTCCCTGCTCTTAAAGGCCTACTGAAATGAGATGTTCTTATTTAAAGGGGGATAGCAGGTCCATTCTATGTGTCATACTTCATCATTGCGCCATATTGCCATATTTTTGCTGA
This sequence comes from Nerophis ophidion, assembly GCF_033978795.1. NCBI lineage: Eukaryota > Metazoa > Chordata > Actinopteri > Syngnathiformes > Syngnathidae > Nerophis > Nerophis ophidion. The sequence continues at coordinate 20,469,261 of NC_084634.1, forward strand.
AAGGATTTAGTAGAGAACATCCACGATAAAGTTTGCAACTATTGGTCGCTAATAAAAAAGCCTTGCCTGTACCGGAAGTAGCAGACGATGTGCGCGTGACGTCACGGGTTGTGGAGCTCCTCACATCTGAACATTGTTTACAATCATGGCCACCAGCAGCTAGAGTGATTTGGACCGAGAAAGCGACAATTTCCCCATTAATTTGAGCGAGGATGAAAGATTGGCCCTGCACTCTTCAGCATCTACATGCTGCCGCTAGGTGACATCATACACAAATACGGTGTTAGCTTTCACTGTTATGCTGATGACACCCAACTCTACATGCCCCTAAAGCTGACCAACACGCCGGATTGTAGTCAGCTGGAGGCGTGTCTTAATGAAATTAAACAATGGATGTCCGCTAACTTTTTGCAACTCAACGCCAAAAAAACCGAAATGCTGATTATCGGTCCTGCTAGACACCGACCTCTATTTAATAATACAACTTTAACATTTGACAACCAAACAATTAAACAAGGCGACACGGTAAAGAATCTGGGTATTATCTTCGACCCAACTCTCTCCTTTGAGGCACACATTAAAAGCGTTACTAAAACGGCCTTCTTTCATCTCCGCAATATCGCTAAAATTCGCTCCATTCTGTCCACTAAAGACGCTGAGATTATTATCCATGCGTTTGTTACGTCTCGCCTCGATTACTGTAACGTATTATTTTCGGGTCTCCCCATGTCTAGCATTAAAAGATTACAGTTGGTACAAAATGCGGCTGCTAGACTTTTGACAAGAACAAGAAAGTTTGATCACATTACGCCTGTACTGTATATACCTTTATATACATATATACATACATATATAACTATACTGTATATACCTTTATATACATATATACATACATATATACCTATACTGTATATACCTTTATATACATATATACATACATATATACCTATACTGTATATACCTTTATATACATATATACATACATATATACCTATACTGTATATACCTTTATATACATATATACATACATATATACCTATACTGTATATACCTTTATATACATATATACATACATATATACCTATACTGGCTCACCTGCACTGGCTTCCTGTGCACTTAAGATGTGACTTTAAGGTTTTACTACTTACGTATAAAATACTACACGGTCTAGCTCCATCCTATCTTGCCGATTGTATTGTACCATATGTCCCGGCAAGAAATCTGCGTTCAAAGGACTCCGGCTTATTAGTGATTCCCAAAGCCCAAAAAAAGTCTGCGGGCTATAGAGCGTTTTCATTTCGGGCTCCAGTACTCTGGAATGCCCTCCCGGTAACAGTTCGAGATGCTACCTCAGTAGAAGCATTTAAGTCCCACCTTAAAACTCATCTGTATACTCTAGCCTTTAAATAGACTCCCTTTTTAGACCAGTTGATCTGCCGTTTCTTTTCTTTTTCTTCTATGTCCCACTCTCCCTTGTGGAGGGGGTCCGGTCCGATCCGGTGGCCATGTACTGCTCGCCTGTGTATCGGCTGGGGACATCTCTGCGCTGCTGATCAGCCTCCTCTTGGGATGGTTTCCTGCTGGCTCCGCTGTGAACGGGACTCTCGCTGCTGTGTTGGATCCGCTTTGGACTGGACTCTCGCGACTGTGTTGGATCCATTGTGGACTGCACTTTCACAGTATCATGTTAGACCCGCTCGACATCCATTGCTTTCCTCCTCTCTAAGGTTCTCATAGTCATCATCGTCACCGACGTCCCACTGGGTCATTATTGTCACCGATGTCCCACTGGATCATTATTGTCACCGATGTCCCACTGGGTGTGAGTTTTCCTTGCCCTTATGTGGGCCTACCGAGGATGTCGTAGTGGTTTGTGCAGCCCTTTGAGACACTAGTGATTTAGGGCTATATAAGTAAACATTGATTGATTGATTGATTTGTGGATGAGGAAAGTTAGAGTGAAGGACTATGAAAAAAAAGAAAAAAAAGGCGACGGCAGTGGTAGCGGTTCAGATGTTATTAGACACATTTACTAGGATAATTCTGGAAAATCCCTTATCTGCTTATTGTGTTACTGTTAGAAAAATTGTGTGTAAATTATCAAAAAACTTTCAGCTCTCTGAGATTCCACTGAGCAGTTGAGAGCGTTACTAGTGTTTTAGTGAGATTATATGGTACCTGAAAGTTGGAGGGGTGTGGCCACGGGTGTGGTGACCGCCAGTGTCTCTGAGGGAAGCCACGTTTCCCGACAAGGCGAAGCGAAGGCAGCCGTGGGGGCCAGGCTAAGCTTTTTTTCCCCCTCCTCCACGGTGGAAGCATCCCACGTTCGGGGGCGGCCGGTCGGAGGAGGCAAGAGAGTCCGCAGGTGCCTCTTTGACAGGTGCAGGACAAACGACGCATACTCTCCGCGCATGTCTACAGTAAGAGCCAACTTATTACCACAATTTTCTCACCGAAACCTGCCGTTTGACATGTGTTAGGGAACCGTGTTCGCTTGACCGCTCTGTTCCATAGTAAAGCTTCAACGTCATCTTTCGGGAATGTAAACAAGGAAACACCGGCTGTGTTTGTGTTGCTAAAGGCAGCCGCAATACACCACTTCCCACCTACATCTTTCTTCTTTGACGTCTCCATTATTAGTTGAAAAAATTGCAAAAGATTCAGCAACACAGATGTCCAGAATACTGTGTCATTATGTGATTAAAGCAGACGACTTAAAGCTGGGATCGGGGCTGGAACAAAATGTCCGCTACAATCCGTGACGTCACGCGCACGCCTCATCATACGCGCCATCATACCGCAACGTTTTCAACAGGATACTTCACGGGAAATTTAAAATTGCAATTTATTAAACTAAAGCGGCCGTATTGGCATGTGTTGCAATGTTAATATTTCATCATTGATATATAAACTATCAGACTGTGTGGTGGCTAGTAGTGGCTTTCAGTAGGCCTTTAAGCGGCTTGAAACAAGCGTCCAGTCAATGTTTGGCTTTACCGTGTCGGATTTCACATTTCACTTTCCTTTTCTTGGATGCTTTGCCACCAGAAGATTCAGCCTCACGCTTTTCCTCTCCTCCCACTTTTAGTAGTTTGGCCACAGCGATTCAATGGCATGAATTGTTTCAGCTTTAGTTTTTACTTCCTGATCCAACACTGGCTTGGAATCTAACCCATGCAAGGCAGAAGTGCCAAATGTGACTGACGATCCCAAACAGAAAGAAAAGTCTAAAATGGGTGAAGTCAGCAGAAAGCGAACAAGAGCCAAGGTGAAAGATGTTCTTCTGCTTGGAGACGGCACATATCTAACATTAACATACACACCTTGATGAGTTACCCACTAGATGTCTAAAGTCTGTGCTGAGCAGTTTGTCAGCACAATTCCTTCATCTCGTTAACGCAGGGGTCGGGAACCTTTTTGGCTGAGAGAGTCAAAAAGCCAAATATTTTAAAATATATTTCCGTAAGAGCCATATAATTTTTTTTAACACTGAACACAACAAAACACGTGCATTTTTAAGTAAGACCAACATTTCTAGAGTATAATAGGTTTCTTATTATTTGTAATAACATTGTTATTCTGAAGCTAACTGTGGAGGGGCCGTGGCATGCGGGCCTGCAGCGAACTGGGATGTGCCAGTACCGGCTTCGAAATCAGCGACAGGTGCGTAGATGGCTCACCTGGGCCTTGTTATCTAATCACCTGTTGCTCTGTTATAAGCAGCAGCCAGGAGGAGAGACGGGGTTGGGGCTGGAAATACAATTGCTGGAAAGCAACTGAGAGACTTATTGAAGAATAAAACAATATTGTAACCCTGAAACAGGCTCTCATGTCGGTGCTTGGTGCTCCGAAGAACCCCCAGGAGGGCAAGCCCCACACTAACCAAAAATAAATAAATAATTTCTTACCATTAACGCAACTTTTTGAACAGGTGCGGTAGAAAAACGGATGGATTAAAAATGCATGAGAATGTTTTATATTTTTAATATCATTTTTAACACTTTGATTACAAGTGGAATTATTCATTACTTATCGTTTTAAGCAACGTAAGCTCAGATTTATCTGAGAGCCAGATGCAGTCATCAAAAGAGCCACATCTGGCTCTCGAGCCATAGGTTCCCTACCCCTGAGTTAAGGTCTCACTTCAGACTGGAACATTTCCAAAGGCCTTAAAGGGGCTGTTTGCAACATTTACACAGATGTCTAGAGGGCGCTAACTTTCCAATTGATTTCACACAGCATATCCCTCCTTCTTTCAGCTTCTAGGACGTAATGATGTAACTACATACCTGCGTAACACATGCATTAGTTGTTAGCTAATAATAGTCATTTGGATGTAATGATGTAACTACATACCTGCGTAACACATGCATTAGTTGTTAGCTAATAATAGTCATTTGGATGTAATGATGTAACTACATACCTGCGTAACACATGCATTAGTTGTTAGCTAATAATAGTCATTTGGATGTAATGATGTAACTACATACCTGCGTAACACATGCATTACATGTGGCTGTTGTTAGCTAATAATAGTCATTTGGATGTAATGATGTAACTACATACCTGCGTAACACATGCATTAGTTGTTAGCTAATAATAGTCATTTGGATGTAATGATGTAACTACATACCTGCGTAACACATGCATTAGATGTTAGCTAATAATAGTCATTTGGATGTAATGATGTAACTACATACCTGCGTAACACATGCATTACATGTGGCTGTTGTTAGCTAATAATAGTCATTTGGATGTAATGATGTAACTACATACCTGCGTAACACATGCATTAGTTGTTAGCTAATAATAGTCATTTGGATGTAATGATGTAACTACTTACCTGCATAACACATGCATTACATGTGGCTGTTGTTAGCTAATAATAGTCATTTGGATGTAATGATGTAACTACATACCTGCGTAACACATGCATTAGTTGTTAGCTAATAATAGTCATTTGGATGTAATGATGTAACTACATACCTGCGTAACACATGCATTACATGTGGCTGTTGTTAGCTAATAATAGTCATTTGGATGTAATTATGTAACTACATACCTGCGTAACACATGCATTAGTTGTTAGCTAATAATAGTCATTTGGATGTAATGATGTAACTACATACCTGCGTAACACATGCATTACATGTGGCTGTTGTTAGCTAATAATAGTCATTTGGATGTAATGATGTAACTACATACCTGCGTAACACATGCATTACATGTGGCTGTTGTTAGCTAATAATAGTCATTTGGATGTAATGATGTAACTACATACCTGCGTAACACATGCATTACATGTGGCTGTTGTTAGCTAAAAATAGTCATTTGGATGTAATGATGTAACTACATACCTGCGTAACACATGCATTACATGTGGCTGTTGTTAGCTAAAAATAGTCATTTGGATGTAATGATGTAACTACATACCTGCGTAACACATGCATTAGATGTTAGCTAATAATAGTCATTTGGATGTAATGATGTAACTACATACCTGCGTAACACATGCATTAGATGTGGCTGTTGTTAGCTAATAATAGTCATTTGGATGTAATGATGTAACTACATACATGCGTAACACATGCATTACATGTGGCTGTTGTTAGCTAATAATAGTCATTTGGATGTAATGATGTAACTACATACCTGCGTAACACATGCATTACATGTGGCTGTTAGCTAATAATAGTCATTTGGATGTAATGATGTAACTACATACCTGCGTAACACATGCATTAGTTGTTAGCTAATAATAGTCATTTGGATGTAATGATGTAACTACATACCTGCGTAACACATGCATTACATGTGGCTGTTGTTAGCTAATAATAGTCATTTGGATGTAATGATGTAACTACATACCTGCGTAACACATGCATTAGTTGTTAGCTAATAATAGTCATTTGGATGTAATGATGTAACTACATACCTGCGTAACACATGCATTAGTTGTTAGCTAATAATAGTCATTTGGATGTAATGATGTAACTACATACCTGCGTAACACATGCATTAGTTGTTAGCTAATAATAGTCATTTGGATGTAATGATGTAACTACATACCTGCGTAACACATGCATTAGATGTTAGCTAATAATAGTCATTTGGATGTAATGATGTAACTACATACCTGCGTAACACATGCATTACATGTGGCTGTTGTTAGCTAATAATAGTCATTTGGATGTAATGATGTAACTACATACCTGTGTAACACATGCATTAGTTGTTAGCTAATAATAGTCATTTGGATGTAATGATGTAACTACTTACCTGCATAAATCATGCATTACATGTGGCTGTTGTTAGCTAATAATAGTCATTTGGATGTAATGATGTAACTACATACCTGCGTAACACATGCATTAGTTGTTAGCTAATAATAGTCATTTGGATGTAATGATGTAACTACATACCTGCGTAACACATGCATTAGTTGTTAGCTAATAATAGTCATTTGGATGTAATGATGTAACTACATACCTGCGTAACACATGCATTAGTTGTTAGCTAATAATAGTCATTTGGATGTAATGATGTAACTACATACCTGCGTAACACATGCATTAGATGTTAGCTAATAATAGTCATTTGGATGTAATGATGTAACTACATACCTGCGTAACACATGCATTACATGTGGCTGTTGTTAGCTAATAATAGTCATTTGGATGTAATGATGTAACTACATACCTGTGTAACACATGCATTAGTTGTTAGCTAATAATAGTCATTTGGATGTAATGATGTAACTACTTACCTGCATAAATCATGCATTACATGTGGCTGTTGTTAGCTAATAATAGTCATTTGGATGTAATGATGTAACTACATACCTGCGTAACACATGCATTAGTTGTTAGCTAATAATAGTCATTTGGATGTAATGATGTAACTACATACCTGCGTAACACATGCATTACATGTGGCTGTTGTTAGCTAATAATAGTCATTTGGATGTAATGATGTAACTACATACCTGCGTAACACATGCATTAGTTGTTAGCTAATAATAGTCATTTGGATGTAATGATGTAACTACATACCTGCGTAACACATGCATTAGATGTTAGCTAATAATAGTCATTTGGATGTAATGATGTAACTACATACCTGCGTAACACATGCATTACATGTGGCTGTTGTTAGCTAATAATAGTCATTTGGATGTAATGATGTAACTACATACCTGCGTAACACATGCATTAGTTGTTAGCTAATAATAGTCATTTGGATGTAATGATGTAACTACTTACCTGCATAACACATGCATTACATGTGGCTGTTGTTAGCTAATAATAGTCATTTGGATGTAATGATGTAACTACATACCTGCGTAACACATGCATTAGTTGTTAGCTAATAATAGTCATTTGGATGTAATGATGTAACTACATACCTGCGTAACACATGCATTACATGTGGCTGTTGTTAGCTAATAATAGTCATTTGGATGTAATTATGTAACTACATACCTGCGTAACACATGCATTAGTTGTTAGCTAATAATAGTCATTTGGATGTAATGATGTAACTACATACCTGCGTAACACATGCATTACATGTGGCTGTTGTTAGCTAATAATAGTCATTTGGATGTAATGATGTAACTACATACCTGCGTAACACATGCATTACATGTGGCTGTTGTTAGCTAATAATAGTCATTTGGATGTAATGATGTAACTACATACCTGCGTAACACATGCATTACATGTGGCTGTTGTTAGCTAAAAATAGTCATTTGGATGTAATGATGTAACTACATACCTGCGTAACACATGCATTACATGTGGCTGTTGTTAGCTAAAAATAGTCATTTGGATGTAATGATGTAACTACATACCTGCGTAACACATGCATTAGATGTTAGCTAATAATAGTCATTTGGATGTAATGATGTAACTACATACCTGCGTAACACATGCATTAGATGTGGCTGTTGTTAGCTAATAATAGTCATTTGGATGTAATGATGTAACTACATACATGCGTAACACATGCATTACATGTGGCTGTTGTTAGCTAATAATAGTCATTTGGATGTAATGATGTAACTACATACCTGCGTAACACATGCATTACATGTGGCTGTTAGCTAATAATAGTCATTTGGATGTAATGATGTAACTACATACCTGCGTAACACATGCATTAGTTGTTAGCTAATAATAGTCATTTGGATGTAATGATGTAACTACATACCTGCGTAACACATGCATTACATGTGGCTGTTGTTAGCTAATAATAGTCATTTGGATGTAATGATGTAACTACATACCTGCGTAACACATGCATTAGTTGTTAGCTAATAATAGTCATTTGGATGTAATGATGTAACTACATACCTGCGTAACACATGCATTAGTTGTTAGCTAATAATAGTCATTTGGATGTAATGATGTAACTACATACCTGCGTAACACATGCATTAGTTGTTAGCTAATAATAGTCATTTGGATGTAATGATGTAACTACATACCTGCGTAACACATGCATTAGATGTTAGCTAATAATAGTCATTTGGATGTAATGATGTAACTACATACCTGCGTAACACATGCATTACATGTGGCTGTTGTTAGCTAATAATAGTCATTTGGATGTAATGATGTAACTACATACCTGTGTAACACATGCATTAGTTGTTAGCTAATAATAGTCATTTGGATGTAATGATGTAACTACTTACCTGCATAAATCATGCATTACATGTGGCTGTTGTTAGCTAATAATAGTCATTTGGATGTAATGATGTAACTACATACCTGCGTAACACATGCATTAGTTGTTAGCTAATAATAGTCATTTGGATGTAATGATGTAACTACATACCTGCGTAACACATGCATTAGTTGTTAGCTAATAATAGTCATTTGGATGTAATGATGTAACTACATACCTGCGTAACACATGCATTAGTTGTTAGCTAATAATAGTCATTTGGATGTAATGATGTAACTACATACCTGCGTAACACATGCATTAGATGTTAGCTAATAATAGTCATTTGGATGTAATGATGTAACTACATACCTGCGTAACACATGCATTACATGTGGCTGTTGTTAGCTAATAATAGTCATTTGGATGTAATGATGTAACTACATACCTGTGTAACACATGCATTAGTTGTTAGCTAATAATAGTCATTTGGATGTAATGATGTAACTACTTACCTGCATAAATCATGCATTACATGTGGCTGTTGTTAGCTAATAATAGTCATTTGGATGTAATGATGTAACTACATACCTGCGTAACACATGCATTAGTTGTTAGCTAATAATAGTCATTTGGATGTAATGATGTAACTACATACCTGCGTAACACATGCATTACATGTGGCTGTTGTTAGCTAATAATAGTCATTTGGATGTAATGATGTAACTACATACCTGCGTAACACATGCATTAGTTGTTAGCTAATAATAGTCATTTGGATGTAATGATGTAACTACATACCTGCGTAACACATGCATTAGATGTTAGCTAATAATAGTCATTTGGATGTAATGATGTAACTACATACCTGCGTAACACATGCATTACATGTGGCTGTTGTTAGCTAATAATAGTCATTTGGATGTAATGATGTAACTACATACCTGCGTAACACATGCATTAGTTGTTAGCTAATAATAGTCATTTGGATGTAATGATGTAACTACTTACCTGCGTAACACATGCATTACATGTGGCTGTTGTTAGCTAATAATAGTCATTTGGATGTAATGATGTAACTACATACCTGCGTAACACATGCATTAATGTGGTGTTAGCTAATAATAGTCATTTGGATGTAATGATGTAACTACATACCTGCGTAACACATGCATTACATGTGGCTGTTGTTAGCTAATAATAGTCATTTGGATGTAATTATGTAACTACATACCTGCGTAACACATGCATTATGTTGTTAGCTAATAATAGTCATTTGGATGTAATGATGTAACTACATACCTGCGTAACACATGCATTACATGTGCTGTTGTTAGCTAATAATAGTCATTTGGATGTAATGATGTAACTACATACCTGCGTAACACATGCATTACATGTGGCTGTTGTTAGCTAATAATAGTCATTTGGATGTAATGATGTAACTACATACCTGCGTAACACATGCATTACATGTGGCTGTTGTTAGCTAAAATAGTCATTGGATGTAATGATGTAACTACATACCTGCGTAACACATGCATTAGCATGTGGCTGTTGTTAGCTAAAAATAGTCATTTGGATGTAATGATGTAACTACATACCTGCGTAACACATGCATTAGATGTTAGCTAATAATAGTCATTTGGATGTAATGATGTAACTACATACCTGCGTAACACATTGCATTAGATGTGGCTGTTGTTAGCTAATAATAGTCATTTGGATGTAATGATGTAACTACATACATGCGTAACACATGCATTACATGTGGCTGTTGTTAATAATAGTCATTTGGATGTAATGATGTAACTACATACCTGCGTAACACATGCATTACATGTGGCTGTTGTTAGCTAATAATAGTCATTTGGATGTAATGATGTAACTACATACCTGTGTAACACATGCATTACATGTGGCTGTTGTTAGCTAATAATAGTCATTTGGATGTAATGATGTAACTACATACCTGTGTAACACATGCATTAGTTGTTAGCTAATAATAGTCATTTGGATGCAATGATGTAACTACATACCTGCGTAACACATGCATTAGTTGTTAGCTAATAATAGTCATTTGGATGTAATGATGTAACTACATACCTGTGTAACACATGCATTAGTTGTTAGCTAATAATAGTCATTTGGATGTAATGATGTAACTACATACCTGCGTAACACATGCATTAGTTGTTAGCTAATAATAGTCATTTGGATGTAATGATGTAACTACATACCTGCGTAACACATGCATTACATGTGGCTGTTGTTAGCTAATAATAGTCATTTGGATGTAATGATGTAACTACATACCTGCGTAACACATGCATTAGTTGTTAGCTAATAATAGTCATTTGGATGTAATGATGTAACTACATACCTGCATAACACATGCATTAGATGTGGCTGTTGTTAGCTAATAATAGTCATTTGGATGTAATGATGTAACTACATACCTGCGTAACACATGCATTAGTTGTTAGCTAATAATAGTCATTTGGATGTAATGATGTAACTACATACCTGCGTAACACATGCATTAGTTGTTAGCTAATAATAGTCATTTGGATGTAATGATGTAACTACATACCTGCGTAACACATGCATTAGTTGTTAGCTAATAATAGTCATTTGGATGTAATGATGTAACTACATACCTGCGTAACACATGCATTAGTTGTTAGCTAATAATAGTCATTTGGATGTAATGATGTAACTACATACCTGCGTAACACATGCATTAGATGTTAGCTAATAATAGTCATTTGGATGTAATGATGTAACTACATACCTGCGTAACACATGCATTAGATGTTAGCTAATAATAGTCATTTGGATGTAATGATGTAACTACATACCTGCGTAACACATGCATTAGATGTGGCTGTTGTTAGCTAATAATAGTCATTTGGATGTAATGATGTAACTACATACATGCGTAACACATGCATTACATGTGGCTGTTGTTAGCTAATAATAGTCATTTGGATGTAATGATGTAACTACATACCTGCGTAACACATGCATTACATGTGGCTGTTAGCTAATAATAGTCATTTGGATGTAATGATGTAACTACATACCTGCGTAACACATGCATTAGTTGTTAGCTAATAATAGTCATTTGGATGTAATGATGTAACTACATACCTGCGTAACACATGCATTACATGTGGCTGTTGTTAGCTAATAATAGTCATTTGGATGTAATGATGTAACTACATACCTGCGTAACACATGCATTAGTTGTTAGCTAATAATAGTCATTTGGATGTAATGATGTAACTACATACCTGCGTAACACATGCATTAGTTGTTAGCTAATAATAGTCATTTGGATGTAATGATGTAACTACATACCTGCATAACACATGCATTAGTTGTTAGCTAATAATAGTCATTTGGATGTAATGATGTAACTACATACCTGCGTAACACATGCATTAGTTGTTAGCTAATAATAGTCATTTGGATGTAATGATGTAACTACATACCTGCGTAACACATGTATTACATGTGGCTGTTGTTAGCTAATAATAGTCATTTGGATGTAATGATGTAACTACATCCCTGCGTAACACATGCATTAGTTGTTAGCTAATAATAGTCATTTGGATGTAATGATGTAACTACATACCTGCATAACACATGCATTACATGTGGCTGTTGTTAGCTAATAATAGTCATTTGGATGTAATGATGTAACTACATACCTGTGTAACACATGCATTACATGTGGCTGTTGTTAGCTAATAATAGTCATTTGGATGTAATGATGTAACTACATACCTGTGTAACACATGCATTAGTTGTTAGCTAATAATAGTCATTTGGATGCAATGATGTAACTACATACCTGCGTAACACATGCATTAGTTGTTAGCTAATAATAGTCATTTGGATGTAATGATGTAACTACATACCTGTGTAACACATGCATTAGTTGTTAGCTAATAATAGTCATTTGGATGTAATGATGTAACTACATACCTGCGTAACACATGCATTAGTTGTTAGCTAATAATAGTCATTTGGATGTAATGATGTAACTACATACCTGCGTAACACATGCATTACATGTGGCTGTTGTTAGCTAATAATAGTCATTTGGATGTAATGATGTAACTACATACCTGCGTAACACATGCATTAGTTGTTAGCTAATAATAGTCATTTGGATGTAATGATGTAACTACATACCTGCATAACACATGCATTAGATGTGGCTGTTGTTAGCTAATAATAGTCATTTGGATGTAATGATGTAACTACATACCTGCGTAACACATGCATTAGTTGTTAGCTAATAATAGTCATTTGGATGTAATGATGTAACTACATACCTGCGTAACACATGCATTAGTTGTTAGCTAATAATAGTCATTTGGATGTAATGATGTAACTACATACCTGCGTAACACATGCATTACATGTGGCTGTTAGCTAATAATAGTCATTTGGATGTAATGATGTAACTACATACCTGCGTAACACATGCATTAGATGTGGCTGTTGTTAGCTAATAATAGTCATTTGGATGTAATGATGTAACTACATACCTGCGTAACACATGCATTAGATGTTAGCTAATAATAGTCATTTGGATGTAATGATGTAACTACATACCTGCGTAACACATGCATTAGTTGTTAGCTAATAATAGTCATTTGGATGTAATGATGTAACTACATACCTGCGTAACACATGCATTACATGTGGCTGTTGTTAGCTAATAATAGTCATTTGGATGTAATGATGTAACTACATCCCTGCGTAACACATGCATTAGTTGTTAGCTAATAATAGTCATTTGGATGTAATGATGTAACTACATACCTGCATAACACATGCATTACATGTGGCTGTTGTTAGCTAATAATAGTCATTTGGATGTAATGATGTAACTACATACCTGTGTAACACATGCATTACATGTGGCTGTTAGCTAATAATAGTCATTTGGATGTAATGATGTAACTACATACCTGTGTAACACATGCATTAGTTGTTAGCTAATAATAGTCATTTGGATGCAATGATGTAACTACATACCTGTGTAACACATGCATTAGTTGTTAGCTAATAATAGTCATTTGGATGTAATGATGTAACTACATACCTGCGTAACACATGTATTACATGTGGCTGTTGTTAGCTAATAATAGTCATTTGGATGTAATGATGTAACTACATACCTGCGTAACACATGCATTAGTTGTTAGCTAATAATAGTCATTTGGATGTAATGATGTAACTACATACCTGCGTAACACATGCATTACATGTGGCTGTTGTTAGCTAATAATAGTCATTTGGATGTAATGATGTAACTACATACCTGCGTAACACATGCATTACATGTGGCTGTTGTTAGCTAAAAATAGTCATTTGGATGTAATGATGTAACTACATACCTGCGTAACACATGCATTACATGTGGCTGTTGTTAGCTAAAAATAGTCATTTGGATGTAATGATGTAACTACATACCTGCGTAACACATGCATTACATGTGGCTGTTGTTAGCTAAAAATAGTCATTTGGATGTAATGATGTAACTACATACCTGCGTAACACATGCATTAGATGTTAGCTAATAATAGTCATTTGGATGTAATGATGTAACTACATACCTGCGTAACACATGCATTAGATGTGGCTGTTGTTAGCTAATAATAGTCATTTGGATGTAATGATGTAACTACATACATGCGTAACACATGCATTACATGTGGCTGTTGTTAGCTAATAATAGTCATTTGGATGTAATGATGTAACTACATACCTGCGTAACACATGCATTACATGTGGCTGTTGTTAGCTAATAATAGTCATTTGGATGTAATGATGTAACTACATACCTGCGTAACACATGCATTAGTTGTTAGCTAATAATAGTCATTTGGATGTAATGATGTAACTACATACCTGCGTAACACATGCATTAGTTGTTAGCTAATAATAGTCATTTGGATGTAATGATGTAACTACATACCTGCATAACACATGCATTAGTTGTTAGCTAATAATAGTCATTTGGATGTAATGATGTAACTACATACCTGCGTAACACATGCATTAGTTGTTAGCTAATAATAGTCATTTGGATGTAATGATGTAACTACATACCTGCGTAACACATGCATTAGTTGTTAGCTAATAATAGTCATTTGGATGTAATGATGTAACTACATACCTGCGTAACACATGTATTACATGTGGCTGTTGTTAGCTAATAATAGTCATTTGGATGTAATGATGTAACTACATCCCTGCGTAACACATGCATTAGTTGTTAGCTAATAATAGTCATTTGGATGTAATGATGTAACTACATACCTGCATAACACATGCATTACATGTGGCTGTTGTTAGCTAATAATAGTCATTTGGATGTAATGATGTAACTACATACCTGTGTAACACATGCATTACATGTGGCTGTTGTTAGCTAATAATAGTCATTTGGATGTAATGATGTAACTACATACCTGTGTAACACATGCATTAGTTGTTAGCTAATAATAGTCATTTGGATGCAATGATGTAACTACATACCTGCGTAACACATGCATTAGTTGTTAGCTAATAATAGTCATTTGGATGTAATGATGTAACTACATACCTGTGTAACACATGCATTAGTTGTTAGCTAATAATAGTCATTTGGATGTAATGATGTAACTACATACCTGCGTAACACATGCATTAGTTGTTAGCTAATAATAGGCATTTGGATGTAATGATGTAACTACATACCTGCGTAACACATGCATTACATGTGGCTGTTGTTAGCTAATAATAGTCATTTGGATGTAATGATGTAACTACATACCTGCGTAACACATGCATTAGTTGTTAGCTAATAATAGTCATTTGGATGTAATGATGTAACTACATACCTGCGTAACACATGCATTAGTTGTTAGCTAATAATAGTCATTTGGATGTAATGATGTAACTACATACCTGCGTAACACATGCATTACATGTGGCTGTTGTTAGCTAATAATAGTCATTTGGATGTAATGATGTAACTACATACCTGCATAACACATGCATTAGATGTGGCTGTTGTTAGCTAATAATAGTCATTTGGATGTAATGATGTAACTACATACCTGCGTAACACATGCATTAGTTGTTAGCTAATAATAGTCATTTGGATGTAATGATGTAACTACATACCTGCGTAACACATGCATTAGTTGTTAGCTAATAATAGTCATTTGGATGTAATGATGTAACTACATACCTGCGTAACACATGCATTAGTTGTTAGCTAATAATAGTCATTTGGATGTAATGATGTAACTACATACCTGCGTAACACATGCATTACATGTGGCTGTTAGCTAATAATAGTCATTTGGATGTAATGATGTAACTACATACCTGCGTAACACATGCATTAGATGTGGCTGTTGTTAGCTAATAATAGTCATTTGGATGTAATGATGTAACTACATACCTGCGTAACACATGCATTAGATGTTAGCTAATAATAGTCATTTGGATGTAATGATGTAACTACATACCTGCGTAACACATGCATTAGTTGTTAGCTAATAATAGTCATTTGGATGTAATGATGTAACTACATACCTGCGTAACACATGCATTACATGTGGCTGTTGTTAGCTAATAATAGTCATTTGGATGTAATGATGTAACTACATACCTGCGTAACACATGCATTACATGTGGCTGTTGTTAGCTAATAATAGTCATTTGGATGTAATGATGTAACTACATACCTGCGTAACACATGCATTACATGTGGCTGTTAGCTAATAATAGTCATTTGGATGTAATGATGTAACTACATACCTGCGTAACACATGCATTAGTTGTTAGCTAATAATAGTCATTTGGATGTAATGATGTAACTACATACCTGCGTAACACATGCATTACATGTGGCTGTTGTTAGCTAATAATAGTCATTTGGATGTAATGATGTAACTACATACCTGCGTAACACATGCATTACATGTGGCTGTTGTTAGCTAATAATAGTCATTTGGATGTAATGATGTAACTACATACCTGCATAACACATGCATTACATGTGGCTGTTAGCTAATAATAGTCATTTGGATGTAATGATGTAACTACATACCTGCGTAACACATGCATTAGTTGTTAGCTAATAATAGTCATTTGGATGTAATGATGTAACTACATACCTGCGTAACACATGCATTAGTTGTTAGCTAATAATAGTCATTTGGATGTAATGATGTAACTACATACCTGCGTAACACATGCATTAGTTGTTAGCTAATAATAGTCATTTGGATGTAATGATGTAACTACATACCTGCGTAACACATGCATTAGTTGTTAGCTAATAATAGTCATTTGGATGTAATGATGTAACTACATACCTGCGTAACACATGCATTACATGTGGCTGTTGTTAGCTAATAATAGTCATTTGGATGTAATGATGTAACTACAAACCTGCGTAACACATGCATTACATGTGGCTGTTAGCTAATAATAGTCATTTGGATGTAATGATGTAACTACATACCTGCGTAACACATGCATTAGTTGTTAGCTAATAATAGTCATTTGGATGTAATGATGTAACTACATACCTGCGTAACACATGCATTAGTTGTTAGCTAATAATAGTCATTTGGATATAATGATGTAACTACATACCTGCGTAACACATGCATTACATGTGGCTGTTGTTAGCTAATAATAGTCATTTGGATGTAATGATGTAACTACATACCTGCGTAACACATGCATTACATGTGGCTGTTAGCTAATAATAGTCATTTGGATGTAATGATGTAACTACATACCTGCGTAACACATGCATTAGTTGTTAGCTAATAATAGTCATTTGGATGTAATGATGTAACTACATACCTGCGTAACACATGCATTAGTTGTTAGCTAATAATAGTCATTTGGATGTAATGATGTAACTACATACCTGCGTAACACATGCATTACATGTGGCTGTTAGCTAATAATAGTCATTTGGATGTAATGATGTAACTACATACCTGCGTAACACATGCATTAGTTGTTAGCTAATAATAGTCATTTGGATGTAATGATGTAACTACATCCCTGCGTAACACATGCATTAGTTGTTAGCTAATAATAGTCATTTGGATGTAATGATGTAACTACATACCTGCATAACACATGCATTACAGGTGGGTGTTGTTAGCTAATAATAGTCATTTGGATGTAATGATGTAACTACATACCTGTGTAACACATGCATTACATGTGGCTGTTGTTAGCTAATAATAGTCATTTGGATGCAATGATGTAACTACATACCTGTGTAACACATGCATTAGTTGTTAGCTAATAATAGTCATTTGGATGTAATGATGTAACTACATACCTGCGTAACACATGCATTGGTTGTTAGCTAATAATAGTCATTTGGATGTAATGATTTAACTACATACCTGTGTAACACATGCATTAGTTGTTAGCTAATAATACTCATTTGGATGTAATGATGTAACTACATACCTGCGTAACACATGCATTAGTTGTTAGCTAATAATACTCATTTGGATGTAATGATGTAACTACATCCCTGCGTAACACATGCATTAGTTGTTAGCTAATAATAGTCATTTGGATGTAATGATGTAACTACATACCTGCATAACACATGCATTACATGTGGCTGTTGTTAGCTAATAATAGTCATTTGGATGTAATGATGTAACTACATACCTGCGTAACACATGCATTACATGTGGCTGTTGTTAGCTAATAATAGTCATTTGGATGTAATGATGTAACTACATACCTGCGTAACACATGCATTACATGTGGCTGTTGTTAGCTAATGATAGTCATTTGGATGTAATGATGTAACTACATACCTGCGTAACACATGCATTAGATGTGGCTGTTGTTAGCTAATGATAGTCATTTGGATGTAATGATGTAACTACATACCTGCGTAACACATGCATTACATTTGGCTGTTGTTAGCTAATAATAGTCATTTGGATGTAATGATGTAACTACATACCTGCGTAACACATGCATTAGATGTGGCTGTTGTTAGCTAATAATAGTCATTTGGATGTAATGATGTAACTACATACCTGCGTAACACATGCATTAGATGTGGCTGTTGTTAGCTAATAATAGTCATTTGGATGTAATGATGTAACTACATACCTGCGTAACACATGCATTAGATGTGGCTGTTGTTAGCTAATAATAGTCATTTGGATGTAATGATGTAACTACATACCTGCGTAACACATGCATTAGATGTGGCTGTTGTTAGCTAATAATAGTCATTTGGATGTAATGATGTAACTACATACCTGCGTAACACATGCATTACATGTGGCTGTTGTTAGCTAATAATAGTCATTTGGATGTAATGATGTAACTACATACCTGCGTAACACATGTATTACATGTGGCTGTTGTTAGCTAATAATAGTCATTTGGATGTAATGATGTAACTACATACCTGCGTAACACATGCATTACATGTGGCTGTTGTTAGCTAATAATAGTCATTTGGATGTAATGATGTAACTACATACCTGCGTAACACATGCATTAGATGTGGCTGTTGTTAGCTAATAATAGTCATTTGGATGTAATGATGTAACTACATACCTGCGTAACACATGCATTAGATGTGGCTGTTGTTAGCTAATAATAGTCATTTGGATGTAATGATGTAACTACATACCTGCGTAACACATGCATTAGATGTGGCTGTTGTTAGCTAATAATAGTCATTTGGATGTAATGATGTAACTACATACCTGCGTAACACATGCATTACATGTGGCTGTTGTTAGCTAATAATAGTCATTTGGATGTAATGATGTAACTACATACCTGCGTAACACATGTATTACATGTGGCTGTTGTTAGCTAATAATAGTCATTTGGATGTAATGATGTAACTACATACCTGCGTAACACATGCATTACATGTGGCTGTTGTTAGCTAATAATAGTCATTTGGATGTAATGATGTAGCTACATACCTGCGTAACACATGCATTAGTTGTTAGCTAATAATAGTCATTTGGATGTAATGATGTAACTACATACCTGCGTAACACATGCATTAGTTGTTAGCTAATAATAGTCATTTGGATGTAATGATGTAACTACATACCTGCGTAACACATGCATTAGTTGTTAGCTAATAATAGTCATTTGGATGTAATGATGTAACTACATACCTGCATAACACATGCATTAGTTGTTAGCTAATAATAGTCATTTGGATGTAATGATGTAACTACATACCTGCGTAACACATGCATTAGTTGTTAGCTAATAATAGTCATTTGGATGTAATGATGTAACTACATACCTGCGTAACACATGTATTACATGTGGCTGTTGTTAGCTAATAATAGTCATTTGGATGTAATGATGTAACTACATCCCTGCGTAACACATGCATTAGTTGTTAGCTAATAATAGTCATTTGGATGTAATGATGTAACTACATACCTGCATAACACATGCATTACATGTGGCTGTTGTTAGCTAATAATAGTCATTTGGATGTAATGATGTAACTACATACCTGTGTAACACATGCATTACATGTGGCTGTTGTTAGCTAATAATAGTCATTTGGATGTAATGATGTAACTACATACCTGTGTAACACATGCATTAGTTGTTAGCTAATAATAGTCATTTGGATGCAATGATGTAACTACATACCTGCGTAACACATGCATTAGTTGTTAGCTAATAATAGTCATTTGGATGTAATGATGTAACTACATACCTGTGTAACACATGCATTAGTTGTTAGCTAATAATAGTCATTTGGATGTAATGATGTAACTACATACCTGCGTAACACATGCATTAGTTGTTAGCTAATAATAGTCATTTGGATGTAATGATGTAACTACATACCTGCGTAACACATGCATTACATGTGGCTGTTGTTAGCTAATAATAGTCATTTGGATGTAATGATGTAACTACATACCTGCGTAACACATGCATTAGTTGTTAGCTAATAATAGTCATTTGGATGTAATGATGTAACTACATACCTGCATAACACATGCATTAGATGTGGCTGTTGTTAGCTAATAATAGTCATTTGGATGTAATGATGTAACTACATACCTGCGTAACACATGCATTAGTTGTTAGCTAATAATAGTCATTTGGATGTAATGATGTAACTACATACCTGCGTAACACATGCATTAGTTGTTAGCTAATAATAGTCATTTGGATGTAATGATGTAACTACATACCTGCGTAACACATGCATTAGTTGTTAGCTAATAATAGTCATTTGGATGTAATGATGTAACTACATACCTGCGTAACACATGCATTAGTTGTTAGCTAATAATAGTCATTTGGATGTAATGATGTAACTACATACCTGCGTAACACATGCATTAGATGTTAGCTAATAATAGTCATTTGGATGTAATGATGTAACTACATACCTGCGTAACACATGCATTACATGTGGCTGTTGTTAGCTAATAATAGTCATTTGGATGTAATGATGTAACTACATACCTGCGTAACACATGCATTAGTTGTTAGCTAATAATAGTCATTTGGATGTAATGATGTAACTACTTACCTGCATAACACATGCATTACATGTGGCTGTTGTTAGCTAATAATAGTCATTTGGATCTAATGATGTAACTACATACCTGCGTAACACATGCATTAGTTGTTAGCTAATAATAGTCATTTGGATGTAATGATGTAACTACATACCTGCGTAACACATGCATTACATGTGGCTGTTGTTAGCTAATAATAGTCATTTGGATGTAATGATGTAACTACATACCTGCGTAACACATGCATTAGTTGTTAGCTAATAATAGTCATTTGGATGTAATGATGTAACTACATACCTGCGTAACACATGCATTAGATGTTAGCTAATAATAGTCATTTGGATGTAATGATGTAACTACATACCTGCGTAACACATGCATTACATGTGGCTGTTGTTAGCTAATAATAGTCATTTGGATGTAATGATGTAACTACATACCTGCGTAACACATGCATTAGTTGTTAGCTAATAATAGTCATTTGGATGTAATGATGTAACTACTTACCTGCATAACACATGCATTACATGTGGCTGTTGTTAGCTAATAATAGTCATTTGGATGTAATGATGTAACTACATACCTGCGTAACACATGCATTAGTTGTTAGCTAATAATAGTCATTTGGATGTAATGATGTAACTACATACCTGCGTAACACATGCATTACATGTGGCTGTTGTTAGCTAATAATAGTCATTTGGATGTAATGATGTAACTACATACCTGCGTAACACATGCATTAGTTGTTAGCTAATAATAGTCATTTGGATGTAATGATGTAACTACATACCTGCGTAACACATGCATTACATGTGGCTGTGGTTAGCTAATAATAGTCATTTGGATGTAATGATGTAACTACATACCTGCGTAACACATGCATTACATGTGGCTGTTGTTAGCTAATAATAGTCATTTGGATGTAATGATGTAACTACATACCTGCGTAACACATGCATTACATGTGGCTGTTGTTAGCTAAAAATAGTCATTTGGATGTAATGATGTAACTACATACCTGCGTAACACATGCATTACATGTGGCTGTTGTTAGCTAAAAATAGTCATTTGGATGTAATGATGTAACTACATACCTGCGTAACACATGCATTAGATGTTAGCTAATAATAGTCATTTGGATGTAATGATGTAACTACATACCTGCGTAACACATGCATTAGATGTGGCTGTTGTTAGCTAATAATAGTCATTTGGATGTAATGATGTAACTACATACATGCGTAACACATGCATTACATGTGGCTGTTTTTAGCTAATAATAGTCATTTGGATGTAATGATGTAACTACATACCTGCGTAACACATGCATTACATGTGGCTGTTAGCTAATAATAGTCATTTGGATGTAATGATGTAACTACATACCTGCGTAACACATGCATTAGTTGTTAGCTAATAATAGTCATTTGGATGTAATGATGTAACTACATACCTGCGTAACACATGCATTACATGTGGCTGTTGTTAGCTAATAATAGTCATTTGGATGTAATGATGTAACTACATACCTGCGTAACACATGCATTAGTTGTTAGCTAATAATAGTCATTTGGATGTAATGATGTAACTACATACCTGCGTAACACATGCATTAGTTGTTAGCTAATAATAGTCATTTGGATGTAATGATGTAACTACATACCTGCATAACACATGCATTAGTTGTTAGCTAATAATAGTCATTTGGATGTAATGATGTAACTACATACCTGCGTAACACATGCATTAGTTGTTAGCTAATAATAGTCATTTGGATGTAATGATGTAACTACATACCTGCGTAACACATGTATTACATGTGGCTGTTGTTAGCTAATAATAGTCATTTGGATGTAATGATGTAACTACATCCCTGCGTAACACATGCATTAGTTGTTAGCTAATAATAGTCATTTGGATGTAATGATGTAACTACATACCTGCATAACACATGCATTACATGTGGCTGTTGTTAGCTAATAATAGTCATTTGGATGTAATGATGTAACTACATACCTGTGTAACACATGCATTACATGTGGCTGTTGTTAGCTAATAATAGTCATTTGGATGTAATGATGTAACTACATACCTGTGTAACACATGCATTAGTTGTTAGCTAATAATAGTCATTTGGATGCAATGATGTAACTACATACCTGCGTAACACATGCATTAGTTGTTAGCTAATAATAGTCATTTGGATGTAATGATGTAACTACATACCTGTGTAACACATGCATTAGTTGTTAGCTAATAATAGTCATTTGGATGTAATGATGTAACTACATACCTGCGTAACACATGCATTAGTTGTTAGCTAATAATAGTCATTTGGATGTAATGATGTAACTACATACCTGCGTAACACATGCATTACATGTGGCTGTTGTTAGCTAATAATAGTCATTTGGATGTAATGATGTAACTACATACCTGCGTAACACATGCATTAGTTGTTAGCTAATAATAGTCATTTGGATGTAATGATGTAACTACATACCTGCATAACACATGCATTAGATGTGGCTGTTGTTAGCTAATAATAGTCATTTGGATGTAATGATGTAACTACATACCTGCGTAACACATGCATTAGTTGTTAGCTAATAATAGTCATTTGGATGTAATGATGTAACTACATACCTGCGTAACACATGCATTAGTTGTTAGCTAATAATAGTCATTTGGATGTAATGATGTAACTACATACCTGCGTAACACATGCATTAGTTGTTAGCTAATAATAGTCATTTGGATGTAATGATGTAACTACATACCTGCGTAACACATGCATTACATGTGGCTGTTAGCTAATAATAGTCATTTAGATGTAATGATGTAACTACATACCTGGGTAACACATGCATTAGATGTGGCTGTTGTTAGCTAATAATAGTCATTTGGATGTAATGATGTAACTACATACCTGCGTAACACATGCATTAGATGTTAGCTAATAATAGTCATTTGGATGTAATGATGTAACTACATACCTGCGTAACACATGCATTAGTTGTTAGCTAATAATAGTCATTTGGATGTAATGATGTAACTACATACCTGCGTAACACATGCATTACATGTGGCTGTTGTTAGCTAATAATAGTCATTTGGATGTAATGATGTAACTACATCCCTGCGTAACACATGCATTAGTTGTTAGCTAATAATAGTCATTTGGATGTAATGATGTAACTACATACCTGCGTAACACATGCATTAGTTGTTAGCTAATAATAGTCATTTGGATGTAATGATGTAACTACATCCCTGCGTAACACATGCATTAGTTGTTAGCTAATAATAGTCATTTGGATGTAATGATGTAACTACATACCTGCGTAACACATGTATTACATGTGGCTGTTGTTAGCTAATAATAGTCATTTGGATGTAATGATGTAACTACATACCTGCGTAACACATGCATTAGTTGTTAGCTAATAATAGTCATTTGGATGTAATGATGTAACTACATACCTGCGTAACACATGCCTTACATGTGGCTGTTGTTAGCTAATAATAGTCATTTGGATGTAATGATGTAACTACATACCTGCGTAACACATGCATTACATGTGGCTGTTGTTAGCTAAAAATAGTCATTTGGATGTAATGATGTAACTACATACCTGCGTAACACATGCATTACATGTGGCTGTTGTTAGCTAAAAATAGTCATTTGGATGTAATGATGTAACTACATACCTGCGTAACACATGCATTACATGTGGCTGTTGTTAGCTAAAAATAGTCATTTGGATGTAATGATGTAACTACATACCTGCGTAACACATGCATTAGATGTTAGCTAATAATAGTCATTTGGATGTAATGATGTAACTACATACCTGCGTAACACATGCATTAGATGTGGCTGTTGTTAGCTAATAATAGTCATTTGGATGTAATGATGTAACTACATACATGCGTAACACATGCATTACATGTGGCTGTTGTTAGCTAATAATAGTCATTTGGATGTAATGATGTAACTACATACCTGCGTAACACATGCATTACATGTGGCTGTTGTTAGCTAATAATAGTCATTTGGATGTAATGATGTAACTACATACCTGCGTAACACATGCATTAGTTGTTAGCTAATAATAGTCATTTGGATGTAATGATGTAACTACATACCTGCGTAACACATGCATTAGTTGTTAGCTAATAATAGTCATTTGGATGTAATGATGTAACTACATACCTGCATAACACATGCATTAGTTGTTAGCTAATAATAGTCATTTGGATGTAATGATGTAACTACATACCTGCGTAACACATGCATTAGTTGTTAGCTAATAATAGTCATTTGGATGTAATGATGTAACTACATACCTGCGTAACACATGCATTAGTTGTTAGCTAATAATAGTCATTTGGATGTAATGATGTAACTACATACCTGCGTAACACATGTATTACATGTGGCTGTTGTTAGCTAATAATAGTCATTTGGATGTAATGATGTAACTACATCCCTGCGTAACACATGCATTAGTTGTTAGCTAATAATAGTCATTTGGATGTAATGATGTAACTACATACCTGCATAACACATGCATTACATGTGGCTGTTGTTAGCTAATAATAGTCATTTGGATGTAATGATGTAACTACATACCTGTGTAACACATGCATTACATGTGGCTGTTGTTAGCTAATAATAGTCATTTGGATGTAATGATGTAACTACATACCTGTGTAACACATGCATTAGTTGTTAGCTAATAATAGTCATTTGGATGCAATGATGTAACTACATACCTGCGTAACACATGCATTAGTTGTTAGCTAATAATAGTCATTTGGATGTAATGATGTAACTACATACCTGTGTAACACATGCATTAGTTGTTAGCTAATAATAGTCATTTGGATGTAATGATGTAACTACATACCTGCGTAACACATGCATTAGTTGTTAGCTAATAATAGGCATTTGGATGTAATGATGTAACTACATACCTGCGTAACACATGCATTACATGTGGCTGTTGTTAGCTAATAATAGTCATTTGGATGTAATGATGTAACTACATACCTGCGTAACACATGCATTAGTTGTTAGCTAATAATAGTCATTTGGATGTAATGATGTAACTACATACCTGCGTAACACATGCATTAGTTGTTAGCTAATAATAGTCATTTGGATGTAATGATGTAACTACATACCTGCGTAACACATGCATTACATGTGGCTGTTGTTAGCTAAAAATAGTCATTTGGATGTAATGATGTAACTACATACCTGCATAACACATGCATTAGATGTGGCTGTTGTTAGCTAATAATAGTCATTTGGATGTAATGATGTAACTACATACCTGCGTAACACATGCATTAGTTGTTAGCTAATAATAGTCATTTGGATGTAATGATGTAACTACATACCTGCGTAACACATGCATTAGTTGTTAGCTAATAATAGTCATTTGGATGTAATGATGTAACTACATACCTGCGTAACACATGCATTAGTTGTTAGCTAATAATAGTCATTTGGATGTAATGATGTAACTACATACCTGCGTAACACATGCATTACATGTGGCTGTTAGCTAATAATAGTCATTTGGATGTAATGATGTAACTACATACCTGCGTAACACATGCATTAGATGTGGCTGTTGTTAGCTAATAATAGTCATTTGGATGTAATGATGTAACTACATACCTGCGTAACACATGCATTAGATGTTAGCTAATAATAGTCATTTGGATGTAATGATGTAACTACATACCTGCGTAACACATGCATTAGTTGTTAGCTAATAATAGTCATTTGGATGTAATGATGTAACTACATACCTGCGTAACACATGCATTACATGTGGCTGTTGTTAGCTAATAATAGTCATTTGGATGTAATGATGTAACTACATACCTGCGTAACACATGCATTACATGTGGCTGTTGTTAGCTAATAATAGTCATTTGGATGTAATGATGTAACTACATACCTGCGTAACACATGCATTACATGTGGCTGTTAGCTAATAATAGTCATTTGGATGTAATGATGTAACTACATACCTGCGTAACACATGCATTAGTTGTTAGCTAATAATAGTCATTTGGATGTAATGATGTAACTACATACCTGCGTAACACATGCATTACATGTGGCTGTTGTTAGCTAATAATAGTCATTTGGATGTAATGATGTAACTACATACCTGCGTAACACATGCATTACATGTGGCTGTTGTTAGCTAATAATAGTCATTTGGATGTAAGGATGTAACTACATACCTGCGTAACACATGCATTAGTTGTTAGCTAATAATAGTCATTTGGATGTAATGATGTAACTACATACCTGCGTAACACATGCATTAGTTGTTAGCTAATAATAGTCATTTGGATGTAATGATGTAACTACATACCTGCGTAACACATGCATTAGTTGTTAGCTAATAATAGTCATTTGGATGTAATGATGTAACTACATACCTGCGTAACACATGCATTAGTTGTTAGCTAATAATAGTCATTTGGATGTAATGATGTAACTACATACCTGCGTAACACATGCATTACATGTGGCTGTTGTTAGCTAATAATAGTCATTTGGATGTAATGATGTAACTACATACCTGCGTAACACATGCATTACATGTGGCTGTTAGCTAATAATAGTCATTTGGATGTAATGATGTAACTACATACCTGCGTAACACATGCATTAGTTGTTAGCTAATAATAGTCATTTGGATGTAATGATGTAACTACATACCTGCGTAACACATGCATTAGTTGTTAGCTAATAATAGTCATTTGGATGTAATGATGTAACTACATACCTGCGTAACACATGCATTACATGTGGCTGTTGTTAGCTAATAATAGTCATTTGGATGTAATGATGTAACTACATACCTGCGTAACACATGCATTACATGTGGCTGTTAGCTAATAATAGTCATTTGGATGTAATGATGTAACTACATACCTGCGTAACACATGCATTAGTTGTTAGCTAATAATAGTCATTTGGATGTAATGATGTAACTACATACCTGCGTAACACATGCATTAGTTGTTAGCTAATAATAGTCATTTGGATGTAATGATGTAACTACATACCTGCGTAACACATGCATTACATGTGGCTGTTAGCTAATAATAGTCATTTGGATGTAATGATGTAACTACATACCTGCGTAACACATGCATTAGTTGTTAGCTAATAATAGTCATTTGGATGTAATGATGTAACTACATACCTGCGTAACACATGCATTAGTTGTTAGCTAATAATAGTCATTTGGATGTAATGATGTAACTACATCCCTGCGTAACACATGCATTAGTTGTTAGCTAATAATAGTCATTTGGATGTAATGATGTAACTACATACCTGTGTAACACATGCATTACATGTGGCTGTTGTTAGCTAATAATAGTCATTTGGATGCAATGATGTAACTACATACCTGTGTAACACATGCATTACATGTGGCTGTTGTTAGCTAATAATAGTCATTTGGATGCAATGATGTAACTACATACCTGTGTAACACATGCATTAGTTGTTAGCTAATAATAGTCATTTGGATGTAATGATGTAACTACATACCTGCGTAACACATGCATTGGTTGTTAGCTAATAATAGTCATTTGGATGTAATGATTTAACTACATACCTGTGTAACACATGCATTAGTTGTTAGCTAATAATACTCATTTGGATGTAATGATGTAACTACATACCTGCGTAACACATGCATTAGTTGTTAGCTAATAATACTCATTTGGATGTAATGATGTAATTACATCCCTGCGTAACACATGCATTAGTTGTTAGCTAATAATAGTCATTTGGATGTAATGATGTAACTACATACCTGCATAACACATGCATTACATGTGGCTGTTGTTAGCTAATAATAGTCATTTGGATGTAATGATGTAACTACATACCTGCGTAACACATGCATTACATGTGGCTGTTGTTAGCTAATAATAGTCATTTGGATGTAATGATGTAACTACATACCTGCGTAACACATGCATTACATGTGGCTGTTGTTAGCTAATGATAGTCATTTGGATATAATGATGTAACTACATACCTGCGTAACACATGCATTAGATGTGGCTGTTGTTAGCTAATAATAGTCATTTGGATGTAATGATGTAACTACATACCTGCGTAACACATGCATTACATTTGGCTGTTGTTAGCTAATAATAGTCATTTGGATGTAATGATGTAACTACATACCTGCGTAACACATGCATTAGATGTGGCTGTTGTTAGCTAATAATAGTCATTTGGATGTAATGATGTAACTACATACCTGCGTAACACATGCATTAGATGTGGCTGTTGTTAGCTAATAATAGTCATTTGGATGTAATGATGTAACTACATACCTGCGTAACACATGCATTAGATGTGGCTGTTGTTAGCTAATAATAGTCATTTGGATGTAATGATGTAACTACATACCTGCGTAACACATGCATTAGATGTGGCTGTTGTTAGCTAATAATAGTCATTTGGATGTAATGATGTAACTACATACCTGCGTAACACATGCATTACATGTGGCTGTTGTTAGCTAATAATAGTCATTTGGATGTAATGATGTAACTACATACCTGCGTAACACATGCATTACATGTGGCTGTTGTTAGCTAATAATAGTCATTTGGATGTAATGATGTAACTACATACCTGCGTAACACATGTATTACATGTGGCTGTTGTTAGCTAATAATAGTCATTTGGATGTAATGATGTAACTACATACCTGCGTAACACATGCATTAGATGTGGCTGTTGTTAGCTAATAATAGTCATTTGGATGTAATGATCTAACTACATACCTGCGTAACACATGCATTAGATGTGGCTGTTGTTAGCTAATAATAGTCATTTGGATGTAATGATGTAACTACATACCTGCGTAACACATGCATTAGTTGTTAGCTAATAACAGTCATTTGGATAGTTCGATTAAATGTAAATCCTATCTTAACAATAACATGATTGCAAATTGTTTGTGGCCTCTCTTGGACTGCTTTTGTACGTGTGCACGTGTTCTCTGCACGTACGTGTTGACCAGACAGGGTGAGTGACCGCCGTAAACACCAATCATTTTATACGCACGCACAAAGACTGGTGATGTGCAATACCACTGATTTTTATTCAGAACCGATACCAAGTAAAATCCAGGCCGGTATCGGCAATATGGGTCTGATACTGATTTTTTGCGCAAATATACTGTACATTATGGGTCTGGTATTGTTTAAAAAGTAGTGTATTTCAAGTGTTGCTAATCTTGGCACCACCTTAAAGGCACCTGGAATGCTGTCCTCAGAGTCCTCCACCATAGGGAGGATCTTAGTTGTGGCATTTCCAGTTTTGCTGGCTTCAATGCCACAGTGTACAGCCAGCTTGGCGTAGATTGAGTGGAATTGCTGTGTGTTGGCATTGTTGTTGCAGCCTCCTGTTTATAATAAGAGAAGAGAACATACATAAGATTGTGCATTAGCACCCTCATCTTACATTCTTATTGACATATACATATATAGTTATTAATATTGTATTTCTTGAAATGCCTTATGCCTATATAAAAGATGAAACAATTAAAATGTTTCTCTTCGTTTCATATTTTCAGTTATCAACACACAGCACATGATTTATGAAGGTGAACAAATGTAACAAACAATCCTTGATGTGATTAAATGAGTGACTCATTAAAATATATATATATTTTTTTTTTTTTAAGTTTAAGTCCCAAAGATAGTCACACACACACTCGGTGTAGTGAATTTATCCTCTGCATTTAACCCATCACCATGTTCAGATCCTGGGAGGTGAGGGGAGCAGTGAGCAGCAGCGGTGGCCGCGCTCAGGAATCATTTTGGTGATTTAACCCCCAATTCCAAGCCTTGATGCTGAGTGCCAAGCAGGGAGGTAATGGCTCCCATTTTTATTGTCCTTGGTACGACTCGCCCAGGGTTTGAACTCTCCACCTTCCAGTCTCAGGGCGGACACTCTAACCACAAGGCCACTGAGCAGGTCTTATAGACTCTCCACCTTCCAGTCTCAGGCCGGACAATCTAACCACAAGACCACTGAGCAGGTCTTATAAACTCTCCACCTTCCAGTCTCAGGGCGGACACTCTAACCACAAGACCACTGAGCAGGTCTTATAAACTCTCCACCTTCCAGTCTCAGGGCGGACACTCTAACCACAAGACCACTGAGCAGGTCTTATAGACTCTCCACCTTCCAGTCTCAGGGCGGACACTCTAACCACAAGACCACTGAGCAGGTCTTATAGACTCTCCACCTTCCAGTCTCAGGGCGGACACTCTAACCACAAGACCACTGAGCAGGTCTTATAGACTCTCCACCTTCCAGTCTCAGGGCGGACACTCTAACCACAAGGCCACTGAGCAGGTCTTATAAACTCTCCACCTTCCAGTCTCAGGGCGGACACTCTAACCACAAGACCACTGAGCAGGTCTTATAGACTCTCCACCTTCCAGTCTCAGGGCGGACACTCTAACCACAAGGCCACTGAGCAGGTCTTATAAACTCTCCACCTTCCAGTCTCAGGGCGGACACTCTAACCACAAGACCACTGAGCAGGTCTTATAGACTCTCCACCTTCCAGTCTCAGGGCGGACATTCTAACCACAAGGCCACTGAGCAGGTCTTATAAACTCTCCACCTTCCAGTCTCAGGGCGGACACTCTAACCACAAGACCACTGAGCAGGTCTTATAGACTCTCCACCTTCCAGTCTCAGGGCGGACATTCTAACCACAAGGCCACTGAGCAGGTCTTATAAACTCTCCACCTTCCAGTCTCAGGGCGGACACTCTAACCACAAGACCACTGAGCAGGTCTTATAGACTCTCCACCTTCCAGTCTCAGGGCGGACACTCTAACCACAAGACCACTGAGCAGGTCTTATAAACTCTCCACCTTCCAGTCTCAGGGCGGACACTCTAACCACAAGACCACTGAGCAGGTCTTATAAACTCTCCACCTTCCAGTCTCAGGGCGGACACTCTAACCACAAGACCACTGAGCAGGTCTTATAGACTCTCCACCTTCCAGTCTCAGGGCGGACACTCTAACCACAAGACCACTGAGCAGGTCTTATAAACTCTCCACCTTCCAGTCTCAGGGCGGACACTCTAACCTCAAGGCCACTGAGCAGGTCTTATAAACTCTCCACCTTCCAGTCTCAGGGCGGACACTCTAACCACAAGACCACTGAGCAGGTCTTATAGACTCTCCACCTTCCAGTCTCAGGGCGGACACTCTAACCACAAGACCACTGAGCAGGTCTTATAGACGCGTTTACACTGCACACCAAATCTG
Source organism: Nerophis ophidion (assembly GCF_033978795.1). Taxonomy (NCBI): domain Eukaryota; kingdom Metazoa; phylum Chordata; class Actinopteri; order Syngnathiformes; family Syngnathidae; genus Nerophis; species Nerophis ophidion. The sequence goes on from NC_084634.1 coordinate 20,501,906, forward strand.
ATTATTTTTTGCCCTCAAGTGACAAAGATCTGATTTTTTTTGACAGTCCAAACTCTCCAAAGTCCTTCAAATCTGATCTTTTGGCATCAGATTGAGGCCACCTCAGGAAGTAGTCCTGATTCAAATTGGAATGTCATTTTTTTAAGTGGAACTTCTGTCTCAACGTAATGCGACCTGAATGTGACTTGCTCATCAGCTTTGGGCGAGCTACGTCATTCGTGTGTGCCGTGGATATTTGTTTGCTCACCACAACATCCGCTTTTGGTGAGCAAAGACCACCACATTTTGGGTGCATCACTTGTCAGTAGTGTTTAAATAATAGGCTACATTGTCTGTCTATCTGTGTTGGCCCTGCGATGAGGTGGCGACTTGTCCAGGGTGTACCCTGCCTTCCGCCCGATTGTAGCTGAGATAGGCGCCAGCGCCCCCCGCGACCCCGAAAGGGAATAAGCGGTAGAGAATGGAATGGATAATATATATATTTATTTGTATATATTATTTACTTTGTATCCAAAGAAATAGCGATTGTTGAAGGACGGGAATTCACTCTGTGGCGAATTGAAAACTAAAGCTCCTGTAGATCCACGCTGATGTCCGTGTCTCCTCTGACTAAACACTGCATGAACGTAGCGGCCCAGTGCATCAAGTCTAGATGCAAAATTGTCCTAAAAATATACTTGATTGCAAGTTTATGAGCTGAAGTACAATAATAATTAGAGCTATTATTAGGAAAACTAACATCAAATGATTCAGTTGGTCCCCAACATGGCGTCTGTTGTTTGCTTGTCCACACTCTCTCTAGACACCACTCTGGTCACCTTAGCTAGAGAGCACCCCTAGTGGCCACCTCAGGTAAATGCTTGAGTGGCTTTTCTGGGAAATCACGTGACCTGGCAAGCACAACAGGTGTGTCAAGTTTGCAGCCCAACTTCCTCATCAGCTGTTTTTCTTCAACTGAAGCCCAACCTATCCATTGAACAACTAGTCAAACATTTGACTTGATAAGACATCTTGAATGAAGATATCTCAAATCAACATCTCTACATCTAGAAATGAGCAGTGCCTCTGAAGCTGGAAATAAGTGTTTTATTCTGAAAACAATTAGGGAAGGCCAGTTTATTTATAGAGCACAATTCAAAGTGCTGTACAGAAAATGACAAGAAGGCAACAATAAAATGGAAGTAACCATGGAAAATACTTCAAAATAAAAGAAGAAGAATCCTCATAAAACAAGGTTCTCAGAGCTAACATGTCCGAGATGTACTTTGGCACAAGACCATGAAAGGACTTGTACACAAGGAAAGCTGAGTAGCTACAGGAAGCCAGGACTGATATGGACTGATATGATCATATTTCCTAGTTCTAGTCAGGACTTGAGCAGCAGCATTCTGGGTGTACTGCAGTTGCTTTACAGCTGGTTTAAAGAGCCAAGTGAAAAGAGCATTACAGTAGTCCAAACTGCTGGAGATAAAGACTTAGTCTCTCCAAGTCTGATTCAGACATTATTCCTCTGATGTTGACAAAGTGTTTCAGGTGGTAAAAGCTGCTGATGTTATCGACTTCATGCGGCTGTTAAAGTTCAAGTCCGAGTCCATTATTACCTCCAGATTTATCACCTGATTATTAGGTTTCAGGGAGCGTCTCAAGGTGACAAACAATAGTTTCTCTCTGCTAAATCTAAATCGATTTAGTTTAAGTCAACCACATCACACAACATTTTAGTCAGTTAAAATGACAGTACATTTAGTCCACTCAAACATAAAGTATAAAAGATAAGGTCTCTTTAAAGTTGATTTGAAAGCAGGTTTATCTTGACTATTGTACCTGCAAAACATTTGTTCAACAAAAGTAGCATGATCTAAAGCCTTTGCTAGGTTGGAAAAGTCAAAGATTTGTCCAATTCTGTGACATTAATGAGATTTTAAAGGACTTGTTGATGTTGATGTGTTACAAAGCTCTTCCTTGTTTATAAGCTACATACAACATCAACTGTTCTTTGTTCATGCACATCATACATATCAATAAAGTGTTTGGATGTATTAATTCAATCAATGAATTGTTGGTTGCCAAAAAGTGATGCAAAGTAATATTTTGAGGCCGACACATCTCATCTGTGCATAAGTGACTAGAATAACTTGGGCAAACTTTTTAACTGGCAGGCCACATCCATCACACGCAGGCTTGACAACTCTCTGAAAAAATAAGTAGGAGACATTTTGTTGGCAGATTGTCTTCATCTCTACTGGCATGGTGATTTTTCTGTTTGTTTGCTTGTTTTTGCCTTCTTTATTTATGTGTGTCAGAAATATTGTATGTAAATTATCAAAAAAACTTTCCGTTCTCTGAGTTCCCAGTGAACAGACGGAAGCTGTCTTTGTTGCAATAATCCAAAGGCTTGGAAAATACCACTGTGTACGATGGGAAGAGACGGGAAGGGTTAGCTATTGTGATCCAAGACTTGCCCAAGCTCGATCCAGGACCAGTACAAGCCTGAGACATCTTTTTCATTTGTGTTAATGTGACCGAAAACAATGGCTGTTTACATACCCCCATTCCTTTAGAAACAGCTGCTGTTATGTAAACAGGGAATATCCAAATAAAAGAGGAGACGTGAACATTTTTCCGTGAGAGCGTGGGTGACACTGTAAGAGGTTACAGGTCAACATGTTTCCCCTCAAACCGAGCAAAATTGAATTCCGTCTCTATTTCCTTGCTTCTTGTGTTGTTTAATAGATGTCATCGATGTTTGAACCTGACATTGTGAAAAACATGTTTTACTATTTGACTGAAACCTGTATTTCATTACACACGTCTCGGAGTAATAAGATCACATTGTAATAAAAACATGATCAAATAATTAATGTATGAGTGCAAAATAATACAATTAATAGAATTAAATCAGTAAATGTCTTTCATTTTTTCCCATGAGAAGTCGCCACAGCACAACAATCATGATGATTCAGATCAATGTTTACCTTCCCATCCTGACCTGGAATCGTACCCACACCCACTGTCACACACAGCAGATGTGTATACCATTCCACTACTAGCATCAACAGAAGAACAGGTGAATTGTGTTATTTTACTCTCTTAAATTTGCTGTGATTTCTACCAAATATTGTATTTTAATAAAGAGCTCTGTCCTTCATTCATTCTGTTGACATTTGACAAAATATTTCAAATTGTCACTTTTCAGACATGGTAAAGGCTTAAGATCATTTAATACTTGTTTTGCATGACTGCAAGCAAGAAGTGTTATCATGTGTGTAATGACAAAGCACCTCCAAAACAGATTTGTATTTGACAAGTTTTGACTGAATAAAACCCCCAGAATGTACATGAAACATTGTACACATAAAACACTGAATATCAAGAGTATATGAACGGCCTACCTTGTTTACTTCCCAAATGACATCCTCGGCATGTTTGGCAATCAAGAAAAAATATGATTATGCAAAAAGGAACGGAAAAAACAGCAAATTGTTTCAAAAATATAAATATTTTGCAACGCTTTGTCATAAAAATTTTGTGTCACTGTCCCCCTCCGTCACACTAACTGGTAAGGTTGGCTACCCAATTCTGTACTTTTGTAGGTGATGACCCAATTCCCTCAGTACTATCAATTATGTAAAATCAAGTTGGATACCTTTGTTGCATGTGACGTCATGTCTGCTTTCAGACTAAACACGGGCTCAGGTAAACAATCACTCAAGCAGCACTCAGGCCGGACTCAGCCAAACTCCCTAAAAGTCATGTTGCCATTTTCAACACCAACACAGTGCTTAATAAAAAAACAGCGCAAACATAAAGTAATGCGACACTCTTCCAAAATGCGCTAGCTTATTGCTAATTTACATAGGATTTGCCAAAGACAGGCTACTATTTACATGAAGGATTTTACATGGCGATTTCAACACCTTGGAATTTGGTAAAGGAAACTACTAAGATTATAGTTCGAATTTTACAATTTTGTGTAATAACTATTCTTACAGTATTGACACTTTGTAGGGCGCAACCTAAAAAGTTAATTTCCTGAAAAAAAAAGCTACTTTCTAGTTTGACAACATAGCATAAATAGTTATACAGTGCTGCCATCTAATGGTCTTGGAAGTGCAACTGCATTGCAAATGAGACTAATGTCATCAGAAAAGAAGATAAAACAACTGGACAGCAGTTCTCATAATCATCATTCTTAAATGTTACATCAAAAACAATTAATATTAGCATACGGAAGTAGTTAAAAATGGTACTATTGTTCCAAAATATTGTTAAAAATAATGATGAGATGTGACACAAGGTGATATTCACTGATAAGCAGCTGTCTATTGGTTTGAAAAGGAAAGAAGAAATCCTTGTCAATGTGATGACACATGAGCCCCAAATGATGACATCACAACTACATGGACACAAAGATCAACATCTGATAAAATATTGTTGACAAATGCAGATTGAAGGTGTTTTGTCAGCCACAAACAGCCAAAGAAGACATGGTGTAAGATGAGGAGCAATTAGTGCAGATGTGAAAGAAAAGTCCAAGTGTGATGAGGTCCCTCAGCGATGGAGACATCTCTCTGTGTTCCAGTGCACAAAGCATCCTGGAGGAAGAAGAGGACTCAGCACATTCCCAACAAAAGCAGGTGCAGATGTTAGCATGTGGCAGAGTGAACATCATCTTCACACAAAGTCAGAAGAACATTTGGAGGTGCGTGAAAAAGCAAAGTCCTCACTGTGCTGTGTGTCACTCAGCCTTCAGCCTTCAGCCTTCAGCCTTCAGCCTTCAGCCTTCACGTCTCTCTGAGAGCTGGTTACCACCGTCACCAGCTGGCGGAGCACAAAACGCACCGTGAGCTGCTTACGCTGCTCATGCTAAGCCCACACCTCACTCTGGTGAAGGAAGTCCATCTTCACTCATATCACATCTTTGCAGCTGGGAATTCTGCTCTTCTACTTCCTGACTAGTCTAAGACTAAGTCTCCAAACAGGTTCAGCTTGGCTTCAAGGCTCATGTGCAAGCAGCCCTCCAGTGTCTTAGTCAGGTCAAAAGTTTACATACACTTGTAAAGAACATCATGTCATGGCTGACTTCAGTTCCCAATCATTTCTACAACTCTTATTTATTTGTGATGTAATGATTGGAGCACATACTTGTTGCTCACAAAAAACATTCATGAAGTTTGCTTCTTTTATGAATTTATTATGGGTCTACTGTACATGTGAGCAAATGTGCTGGGTCAAAAGTGTACATACAGCAATGTTAATATTTGCTTACATGTCCTTTGGCAAGTTTCACTGCAATAAGGCGCTTTTGGTTTTTCACGCCTCTTGACAAAATTGGTGCAGTTAAGCTATATTAGTTGTTTTTCTGACATGGACTTGTTTCTTCAGCATTATCCACACATTTAAGTCTGGACTTTGGGAAGGCCATTCTAAAACCTTAATTCTAACCATTCCTTTACCACTTTTGAGGTCTGTTTGGGGTCATTGTCCTGTTGGAACACCCAACTGCGTCCAAGACCCAACCTCCAGGCTGATGATGTTAGCTTGTCCAGAAGAATTTGGAGCTAATCTTCCTTTTTCATTGTCCCATTTAAAGCACCAGTTGTATTGGCTGCAAAACAGGCCCAGAGCATAATACTACCACCACCATGCTTGACGGTAAGGATGGTGTTCCTGGGATTAAAGGACTCACCTTTTCTCCTCCAAACATATTGCTGGGTATTGTGGCCAAACAGCTCACGTTTTGTTTCACCTGACACGGCATGGACAAAGATAAGGCTTTCTGGAGGAAAGTTCTGTGGTCAGATTTAACAAAAATTGAGCTGTTTGGCCACAATACCCAGCAATATGTTTGGAGGAGAAAAGGTGAGTCCTTTAATCCCAGGAACACCATGCCAACCGTCAAGCATGGTGGTGGTTGTATTATGCTCTGGGCCTGTTTTGCTGTAAATGGAACTGGTGCTTTACAGAGAGTAAATGGGACAATGAAAAAAGGAGGATTACCTCCAATTTTTTCCGGACAACCTTAAATCATCAGCCAGGAGGTTGGGTCTTGGGCGGAGTTGGGTGTTCCAACAGGAGATTGACCCCAAACACACGTCAAAAGTGGTCAAGGAATGGCTAAATCGTGTTAGAATGAAGGTTTTAGAATGGCCTTCCCAAAGTCCTGACTTAAACGTGTGGACAATGCACAAGAAACAAGTCCATGTCAGAACTGCCCCAATTTTGTCAAGAGAAGTGGTCAAAAATTCAAGCAGAAGCTTGTGGATGGCGACCAAAAGCGCCTTATTGCAGTGAAACTTGCCAAAGGACATGTAAGCAAATATTAACATTGCTGTATGTACACTTTTGACCCAGCACATTTGCTCACATGTACAGTAGACCCATAATAAATTCATAAAAGAAGCAAACTTCATGAATGTTTTTTGTGAGCAACAAGTATGTGCTCCAATCACTACATCACAAATAAATAGTAGTTGTAGAAATGATTGCAAACTGAAGTCAGCCATGACACGATGTTCTTTACAAGTGTATGTAAACTTTTGACCACGACTGTACATGAAGACAGACACACTAAATGGATTGCGCTCTCTATTTTGCTCATTTCAGAGACTCTGGGCAGGAGTTAAGTAGATGAGGTTTGCACATGTTTGAATACACACAAACCTTTAATAGATCAGGCCCTTGATGTTCATGATCATGAGCACTCATCAAAAGTTGGCTGTGATACTTTCTATTGCGTGGGCTTACACCAGTATCAAGCTACTCCTGATGGAGGGAAGCTTTTATTTCCCTGCTAAACTTGTAACAGGTGTCTACATCACACCTTCAAACAGCAAGTTTGCAAGTTAACCCTTACAAAGATACCAACAATCCAGAATGTAACAGAAAGTCAATATTATATTGAATATAGCGGACATAAAAGGTGTATAACAAAGATGAATAAGTCATAAATGATCGTCTTTGTGGGGGTAAACTTACAAAGTGTGCTTTGTTTATTGTTCTGGTTTCCAAGAAAGAGAAGATGTTTTACTTACCAGCTGGATCGTATTGGGCTGAAATGAAAGAGAAAGCAGGTGAAATTCACATCTGATGAATGCCGGCAGAGACCTGTTGGCGTCTTCCTGAAAGAGGAAACATTTGTGTCCCTCACCTTGTCTGCTTGGGCGACGCTTGATGATGAAGATGATGATGATGGGGGCTGCCAGGAGGAGCACCACAGCGAGGACCGCCAGCGCGGCAGTGACGCTCACGTTGCCTGTAGGTATGGTATGATTGCTTTGTTTGACAAGTCACATCAGGTGCTTCCATTGACACTATTCAACATGTCCTAGATGTGTCTTTCTCACCTTCATGGCTTGCGTTGCTCAGGATGCTTCTTCTCTCCAGCTTGGTGACCAGGTCCTCCTTCACGCCAGACAGCTGGAACACACATTCGTACTTGCCCTCCACCTCGGCCGTCACCTCCACTTTCAGCTCCACCGACAACTGGAAGGTTCCGTCGTGGTTGGGGAGCAGCTCTCCGTGCTCCACGTCCTCGAAGATCTGCTCGCCGTCTTTCCTCCAAAACAAGTCGGCTCGGTCGGGGTAGAAACCTGTCGCCATGCAGGTGACCGGAGAGGATGGCGTCTTCTGGAGGAGGAACACCTTTGGAAGCTCTGCCCAGGAAGTCACGTGGGAATGGAGGATGACGTGGACAGAAGATGGAGGTAAAGATGTAACAAATGAAGGTAAGGATGGAACAAAAGGTAAAGGAGAAAATGAAGTTAAGATGGCAAAAAAAAAGGAGAGAATGGAGGTAAAGATGGAGAAAAAAAAGGAAACAATTAAGGTAAAAAGAAAGAGAAAAGGTGAGCATGAAGGTAAAGATGGAGAGAAAAGGAGAGAATGGAGGTAAAGATGGGGAGAACAAGAGATAAGGGAGGTACAGATGGAGCAAATGAAGGTAAAGAAGGAGAGGGAAGGAGAAAATTAAGGTGAAGAAGAAGAGAAAAGAAGAGAATGAAGGTAAAGATGAGGTGAAAAGGCAATAATGAAGTTAAAGATGGAGAGAAAAGAGAGAATAAAGGTATAAATGGAAAGAATGGAGGTAAAAATGGATAGAAAAGGAGAGAGTAGAGGCAAAAATGGAGAGAATAACATAGAGGTAAAGATGGAGAGAAATTGAGAGAATGGACGTGAAGGAGAGATAAGGCGAGAATGAAGTTAAAGATAAAGAGAAAATGAGAGAAAGCAGGTGAAGATGGAGAGAATTGTCATAAAGATTGAGAGAAAGGTTGAGAATAAAAGTAAAAATGGAGAGACATTGAGAGAATGGGGTAAAGAAGGAGAGAGAAGGCGAGAATGAAGTTAAAGATAAAGAGAAAAGGAGAGAAAGAAGGTAAAGATGAAGAGAATTGACAAAGATTGAGAGAAAGGTTGAGAATAAAAGTAAAAATGGAGAGACATTGAGAGAATGGGGTAAAGAAGGAGAGAGAAGGTGAGAATGAAGTTAAAGATAAAGAGAAAAGGAGAGAAAGAAGGTAAAGATGAAGAGAATTGACATAAAGATTGAGAGAAAGGTTGAGAATAAAAGTAAAAATGGGGAGAAAAGGAGGAAAATAGATAGAAAAGGAGAGAAATAAGGTAAAAATGGAGACACAATGGGAGAAAGAAGATAAAGATGGAAAAAAATGAGAGAATGAATGTAAAGAAGAGAGAAGGAGAAAATGGAAGTAAAGATGGAGAGAAAAGGAGGGAATGGAGGTCAAGATGGAGAGAATTGACAAAGATTGAGAGAAAAGTTGAGAATAAAAGTAAAAATGGGGAGAAAAGGAGGAAGATGGAAAGAAAAGGAGAGAACGAAGGTCAAACCCGATAGAAAATGAGAGAGAGAAGGTAAAGACGGAGACAAAAGGGGAGAATGAAGGTAAAGATGGAAACAAAATGAGAGAATGAAAAGAAGGAGAGGAGGAGAAATGGATGTAAAGATGGAGAAAAACAGAGAGAAAAAAGGTAAAGATGGGGAGAATAGGAGTGAATAAAGGTAAAGATGGATAGAAAAGGAGAGATTGGAGGTAAATATGGAGAGAAATGGAGAGCATGAAGGGAAAGATGGAAGAAAAGGACAGAAAGTGAGAATGAAGGTCAAGATGGAGAGAATGGATATAAAGATGGCGAGAAAAGGACAGAATGCAGGTAAAGATGGAGAGAAAAGGAGAGAATGACGGTAAAGATGGAGAGAAAAGGAGAATGAAGGTAAGGATGGAGCGAATAAAGGCAAAGAAGGAGAAAATGAAGGTAAAGATGGAGAGAAAAGAAGAGAAAGAAGGGAAAGATTCAGAAAAATGAGAAATGGAGGTAAAGATGGAGAGAATAGGAGCGAATAAAGGTAAAGATGGAGAAAAGGGGAGAACATTGTAGTAAAGAAAGAGGGAATGGAGGTCAAGATGGAGAGAAAAGGAGGTGAAGAGAAAAGAGTATGGAGAGAGAGAGAGAGTGTAATGTGAGTAATGTTCCTATAGGGGGAGTGCTAACATGTGAGAAGGTGAAAGTATAAGGTGTGCTTCTACCTGTTCTCATTAGGACCTTCTTCCCATACTCCACATACTTCTTCAAGTAAGAAGGACATATCTCAGTGTAATAATACTTAAGGTCGTCTAGTCCATGTGTGTCCTGGTCCCACTTGAGTTTGGTGGGGAAAGCTTGTTGTTTTGCTGCAGTAAATGTCCATGTCTTCATGTCCAACGATATGAAATCTTCTCCATCATAACTGAACTGCCTCCAACCTTTAACTTCATCAGTCTCATCATTCCATTCACATCCTGTCATCACCTGGAAAGTGTGAACACCTGAGAGACACAAAGTGTTGTAAAGCAGAGTGAAACTAACACACAACATGTCTTGGTTGCAGCTTATTATGGGATGGACAGAGACAAGGTAATGTGTGTTTTTAATACACTACCAAAATATCAAATATATTAGAATAGTAGAAAGTTCAACATAAACAAACCTCCAGTTTGGTTGAAACGCTTCATGGCTATTTCAATGTTGTCTTTGAAGACATGTTCTTTAACAACATTGATCTCTGTTTGTCTCTGCCAGTAGTTTGGATCCTCTGCTGTGATTTTGTTCATCCAGTCCTGTTTGGATTCTGCTTTCCTGATGTTGCTGTCATAGTAACTCACCTCAACTTCATCAACATAACCAACATCCACATACTCTGGGAAGTTTGGAACTTGAGAGCATGCAGTGCGGAAATACTGCAGCGTGTGAATCACTGAAAGACAAAACAACATTTGATTCTTGACTTTCATGTTGAACAATTCCTATTTGAAATGATGCTGTCTTCATTTCAACTTCAAACACGGCTGCTTCTCCCAGTAAACAATCACTTCCTGTTCCAGGAGACAATAACAGCGTGTGTCTTTGATGTCATGCATCTCACATTTCTACCTCACTTTAAGACCACACACATGAAGAACTGCACTTATTTCAAGTGTCAAATAAATAGATGACATTATTGCCGGCAGAGAAGTGAAAGTTGTTTTTCCAGGTGAGGGGAAGTTCCAACTAGTGATGTCACTGCCAAAGCATGGAAATATAGCACCGCCTGATGGAATGTTGGCAATGGAATACAACAACAATATTATAATACTCTTCTTTTACATATTAGGACTATTACCAGTAAAAAAGCATTTAAGAAACATGTAAAGTCACTTTTTAGACTTAAGAGTTCATCTTTCATGTTTTTTCTTCTCTTTTATTGTAATTAGACGTGTGTACTGTTATTTTGTATTTTTATTTTTCCTTTCTTTTATTTGTAAATAAATGTGTGCATTATTATTTTACTTTGAACTTTTGAAAAGAGGATCCCCATTAGCCGTGTGTGCGTCGGCTAATGGGGATCCTCAATAAACAAACAATAAACAATTTGTTATCCATCCATTTCCTACCGCTTGTCCCTTTGGGGTCAATTATATCCATTATTTCAGAATAATTCCCACCAATAAAGTGATTTTTGTGTACATTAAATTATTGTGATCTACATCTCATCTTATAACTGATACTACTGTTTGTTTCCTGGATTAATTATTGTTATTTTCCTATTTAAAAGTGAAACCGACGTTTGCGGAAATGCTAAAGTAAAAAGTTGGATGTATGTTGCTGTTAAAGTGAGACAACTTGAACAAGTTTGACTCGTTCAAAGTTTGAGCAACAAATGAAGATGCAAACTATTGACTGATGAGAAGAGAAGAGCGTCAATAATAATGAGAAGAAATAAGAGAGTATTTTGTATGGAGTGAGCATGTAGGAATGAGGTGTATAAAGTTGTAAAGAAAGTGGACTTACCAGGCGTCACGCTGTGTGTTTGTACAACTAGGAGGAAGAAGCAAAGCAAGTTCATCATTAAATGTCACAAAAGTGCGGAAGTCCAGAAAAAAACAAAGTTTCTAGTTTTAATCCTCAGAGAAAAGCAAGGCGACGACAACTTGCTTGACGAGTAAACATGAAATGGACGCCAAGGCGGAAACCAGCTTTTATATCAAATCTCCCCTGAGCCAATGAGAATTGTACACGTCATTGTCACCAGGTAAGCTGGTTTGCTTTGCGCACACATTTGCTAACGGCTGATTTCGGGGAAATCACGTGACTTGAAATCACTTCCTGGAGGAGGATAGAAATATTTGACAGCAAGGCAGTTCCTCCACTGCAGCTAACACATGAATATTAACTCCATAAAAGTCATGTCATCATCACAAGAATAAAAGTGTCGGAGGTGATGTCATGTTTTTTGAAGCAGCTTTATTATAATACACACATAATAAATTAGAAACAAATACACAAAAACAAGTGATATTCTAGGGTCTAAGCGTTTGAAACACTCTTTTAAAAGGACAAAAAACAATGACCTATCACTTTTGTTTTATTTTCAATTGTTTGTGTTTTTGTAATAATTGAACATACATATACAATGCACACACACATCAAGGCACTTTCAACACAACACCATTCAATATTTTATAGCAAGTTCAACAATTACATAGGAATATAAAATACATCAAATTAAATACAATGCTCATACCGAGCAGACCTGGAACAATAAGACACAATACAAATGAGATTAAAATAAAATATATATAAGTAAATACATTAAATAAAAACTGGGCTTGTTTAAAACAACTTTATTTCTCCAATAGAGATAATAATTTCAGGCTGTTTATCATTTTTACCATTTTCCAAAATGTCATTAATATTTTAATGTAGAAAATTGGGTTTCAGTTTAAGAAAGCGACTTTTGTGCTGGAAAAATGTAGCTTGCACGGGCTGGGTTGCATATGACGGCATACCGTTTGTTCTTCTTCGTGGCTTAATTGACACGATGGTCAAGCAGCTGGAGGCTAGAAATAAAAGAAGTGAGAGTGAGTGTAGAGTTTGAGCACAAAATGTGGTATAGCTGGGTTGCAATCACGTGACCTCGAGGCACATCTGGACACTTCCGGGTTTCAAACTATGGTCTAGTCTAGAGTCCCATTAGGCTTCTGTTTATTCACCTGAATCCGTGCAGAAAGCTTTAGCGACAAATATAAAAGCGATCATTAAAAAAATATATCTAAAATGGGATGGAGTGGATTTTTACACTCTTAATAAAAATATCGTTTTTAAAGATTTAAAGCATTTCTCATCAGCAAGACGTTACTGCTCGCTGCGACCTCACTTCACGTGACACTCACAAGGATTTAGAGAAGAAAGCATTAGATGCACCAATGTCTTTACATCTGAGGGCTCCACTAATTAAACATTCATCCCTGAAAGACAAAGTTGGATTTATTGGTGCTGCTGAGATCGTGACGCTAATGAGGAAAAGGATAACTTTGTTTGCAGTTGATTTGCTGCTATAAATATTAGTCTCATCTACAATTCATCGTTGGGACTTAAACTTACAATAAATGATACCAAAGATGTATTTTAATGATTCATTCATTTAATCACATCAAGGATTGTTTGTTACATTTGTTCACCTTCATAAATCATGTGCTGTGTGTTGATAACTGAAAATATGAAACGAAGGGAAACATTTTAATTGTTTCATCTTTTATATAGGCATAAGGCATTTCAAGAAATACAATATTAATAACTATATTTGTATACGTCAATAAGAATGTAAGATGAGGGTGCTAATGCACAATCTTATGTATGTACTCTTCTCTTATTATAAACAGGAGGCTGCAACAACAATGCCAACACACAGCAATTCCACTCAATCTACGCCAAGCTGGCTGTACACTGTGGCATTGAAGCCAGCAAAACTGGAAATGCCACAACTAAGATCCTCCCGATGACGAAGGACTCGGAGGACAGCATTCCAGGTGCCTTTAAGGTGGTGCCAAGAGTTCTTGTCCAGCACGACTATGCCAACTGGACACCACCTCAGAACTGTCCGTGTCACATACATTGGTGGCTGGGTGGTAAGAAACATTCTCACCAGGCTAACATGTCACACATGTAGATTTATCTTAGTTACACAAGTTCTCACACAGTCATGCCACTTATTAAAATGAATAAACAATGGCGGACTTGTTATGTCTTCCATGAATATTCATGGTGTCAAGGTGTGCAAGTTGCAGCATGTACAAGTTGAACAATAGGGTCCCAGAATAGAGCCCTGAGGAACCCCACAGGTCATAGCCATTTGGTCAGAAACACCGTTACCAATTCTAAGAAGTGGATATTCCCACCCAGTTTTGTAACCTCTGTAATAAGATGGAATGGTCAACTGTGTCAAAGGCAGCCCTCAGGTCCAGCAGAACCAAGACTGAGACTTGTCCTGCATCTGTTTACAGGCAGACATCATTTGTCACCTTATCACTGTTTCAGTGCTGTGGTGGGACCTAAAGACTGATTGGAAAGTATCAAACACATTGTTGAACAGGAGAAAGTCACCAAGCTTTTGCTAGTGATGTACGGATCGATACTGATATTTCAATACCAGCTCTTTATGCTCTAATATTGATTCTCAAGTCAAAATATTGATATTTTAGTTATTTGAGATCATGTATATCATTAACATGAACACAGTGTAAAGTTACTAAATCACTGAGATCTTGTCCAAATGAAACGTGATTGGTGGGAACTACTTCTTCTCCCGCAGAGGTAAGTATGTAGCGCAGCGGCACATTGTGCTGGGCTCAGTCTTTCAGAATTTGCGGCAAGTAAATTGTGTCAGTCAGTATTCTAAAACAGCAGGTGTATGTTTCCTTTTATGTAGACTATTTGAAGACACTTCATACAGAGTTGAATATAGACAAGATAATGCATTTAGTGCAGAATAACACTACTATTTGTTTCGCCCTCTGACTTTATATCATTTGAAGATGATTCCCCAAGATCAGCAGCACTCAAAACACACTACTTTTTAAATATTACCAGTTCCATTAAGTATATTTGCGCAAAGTATCAGCATCGGACCCGTATTGCCGATACCAGCCTGGATATTACTTGTTATAGGATCTGAATAAAAATCAGTGGTATTGAACATCACCAGATTTTGGGAGACACCTTTTCCCAAAATTGTCAGGTTTGATATGGGCAGATGGTTGTTCAGCACTGTGGCATAAAGACTATTACTTTTACAATTACTAAGGTTGTGTAATAACCAGTGCGTATAAAATGATTGGTGTTTACGGCGGTCACTCACCCTGTCTGGTCAACACGTACGTGCAGAGAACACGTGCACACGTACAAAAGCAGTCCAAGAGAGGCCACAAACAATTTGCAATCATGTTATTGTTAAGATAGGATTTACATTTAATTGAACTATCCAAATGACTATTATTAGCTAACAACTAATGCATGTGTTACGCAGGTATGTAGTTACATCATTATATCCAAATGACTATTATTAGCTAACAACAGCCACATCTAATGCATGTGTTACGCAGGTATGTAGTTACATCATTACATCCAAATGACTATTATTAGCTAACAACAGCCACATGTAATGCATGTGTTACGCAGGTATGTAGTTACATCATTACATCCAAATGACTATTATTAGCTAACAACAGCCACATCTAATGCATGTGTTACGCAGGTATGTAGTTACATCATTACATCCAAATGACTATTATTAGCTAACAACTAATGCATGTGTTACGCAGGTATGTAGTTACATCATTACATCCAAATGACTATTATTAGCTAACAACAGCCACATGTAATGCATGTGTTACGCAGGTATGTAGTTACACCATTACATCCAAATGACTATTATTAGCTAACAACAGCCACATGTAATGCATGTGTTACGCAGGTATGCAGTTACATCATTACATCCAAATGACTATTATTAGCTAACAACAGCCACATGTAATGCATGTGTTACGCAGGTATGTAGTTACATCATTACATCCAAATGACTATTATTAGCTAACAACAGCCACATCTAATGCATGTGTTACGCAGGTATGTAGTTACATCATTACATCCAAATGACTATTATTAGCTAACAACAGCCACATCTAATGCATGTGTTACGCAGGTATGTAGTTACATCATTACATCCAAATGACTATTATTAGCTAACAACAGCCACATGTAATGCATGTGTTACGCAGGTATGTAGTTACATCATTACATCCAAATGACTATTATTAGCTAACAACAGCCACATGTAATGCATGTGTTACGCAGGTATGTAGTTACATCATTACATCCAAATGACTATTATTAGCTAACAACTAATGCATGTGTTACGCAGGTATGTAGTTACATCATTACATCCAAATGACTATTATTAGCTAACAACTAATGCATGTGTTACGCAGGTATGTAGTTACATCATTACGTCCTAGAAGCTGAAAGAAGGAGGGATATGCTGTGTGAAATCAATTGGAAAGTTAGCGCCCTCTAGACATCTGTGTAAATGTTGCAAACAGCCCCTTTAAGGCCTTTGCAAATGTTCCAGTCTGAAGTGAGACCTTAACGAGATGAAGGAATTGTGCTGACAAACTGCTCAGCACAGACTTTAGACATCTAGTGGGTAACTCATCAAGGTGTGTATGTTAATGTTAGATATGTGCCGTCTCCAAGCAGAAGAACATATTTCACCTTGGCTCTTGTTCGCTTTCTGCTGACTTCACCCATTTTATAGTTTTATTTCTGTTTATGATAGTCACATTTGGCACTTCTGCCTTGCATAGGTCAGAGTCCAAGCCAGGGATAAATTCCAAGCCAGGGTTGGTTCAGGAAGTAAAAACTAAAGCTGAAACAATTCATGTGAATGAATCGCTGTGGCCAAACTACTAAAAGTGGGAGGAGAGGAAAAGTGTGAGGCTGAATCTTCTGGTGGCAAAGCATCCAAGAAAAGGAAAGTGAAATGTGAAATCAGACACGGTAAAGCCAAACATTGACTGGACGCTTGTTTCAAGCCACTTAACCGCAGTGATTGATTACTTGTATTAGTAGATAGCACAGTACAGTACATATTCCGTATAATTGACCACTAAATGTTAACACCCAAATAAGTTTTTCGACTTGTTTAAGTTGGGGTCCACGTTAATCAAGTCATGGTAAGTGACCATCATGAAAGATAAAGATGGTACATTTCAACATGATAAGATCTGCTGCTATGAATATTACTGAGTTACCTGTTACATCTCAGGACAACAGGTGTGTACTTGTGGTTTAAAGACTACTTTACACGCTATGTCAACCTTTTCCAGCGTGTCTTTACAGTAGCAAAATGTATGTTTGAGGACTATATCAGACAACATGGGTTGCCAGAGTGTAGTCACACAGACCAGGTAGGCAATTGGAGTCAGACCTTGTAAAACACTTTGGAAAACCTTGCTGGAATAGTTACCTCTACTGCCCCCCAGTGGCCGTTAGAAAGGATGCACACATTTTGTGTTGAAGTCCTTAAAGCTGTCTTTCACGTTTTGTCTTGTCCTTTGTGTCCCAGATGAAGTCGTGAGTGGCTCAATTCAATGTCCAGTACTGTGGAAATATGTTTGGATATGACAATCTGTTTATTTTAAGCTATCAAACTGAAATCAAATGTAGACTATAGAACATAAAGTATGCTGACCTTGGCTTGAATGGAACATTGTCACAGCAGCGAGACCTGACCACGCACGGCACCGTCCTAAACTGTTTGTGTCCTCCATGCAATCGCCCTGAATACTCCTACCTGAACCCAATTAAATCACGTTACCATGGCAACTGCACCATAGCAACGGTCCCATCCCTGTCAACATTTCCTGGCACTCAAGAGGAAGTGGGTGGAGCAATCTGCCAAAAAGGAAATTCAGCATCAACAGAGCCAGCAATCAAATGGAGAAAACAAAATAAAAACAAAATAAACAAATAAGGAAATTTGGCTCCAACAAAATGCAAAGTAAATATCTGTAGGATGATGTACAATATTGGCTTTTGCCTGACACTCCGAACTTTGATTGATATTGATATTGTTTTGGGGATGTTTAAAAAGAAAACACATTAAACACAAAACCCAATATTGGAATTTTTTGTTTTATCCACGAATGTAAGTTCGTAAAAAAAAAATAAATAATAAAAAAAATAAATAAACATCCTTCCACAAACAATTCAGCCATTTTCTCCCACTGTTATATTGCATAAAGGTCTGGGGACATACATATAAAATAATCACAACACAATCATACTACAAAAGAGAGTAATGAAGATAATTAATCAAATGGATTATAGAAACCCAACAAAAAAATCATGAAGTCACACATTTTAAAAATTAATAAAAGACAACTGTTCAAATGATGTATAAAGTAAATAATAAAATGCTTCCTGAAGTGGTCCAGAAGATGTTTCAGATGTGAACCAGTACATATGTATATCATATAAAGGTGATAATCTATGGGATTATTAACAATTAGAAGTAGAAATAAGTAATAATTTTATATTTCAAACTATGTAATCTATAAATGTAAAGATCATATTAAACAGATTGTTAGACAAACAACAATGTCACACATGTTATATGTGCTGATGTTGTTAGAAAGTCAGAATGAAAGTCTGGACAGTTTATTTCAAATCCTGCAGTTTCATTTGCTGCTGCTGTTCTCACCAGCACACTTGTGTTTCTTACACTGGTACTTAGAAGACAATCTTTCACCACACACACTGCAACTCAACACTTTCTCTCCTGGGTGTCTTCTCATGTGTGCTACAAGGCTTGATCGCTCACAAAAGCTTCTGTTGCAGATTGAACAGGAATGTCATTTTTCACCAGTGTGTGTTCTCATGTGTACAATCTCATCAGTTTCCCCTCACAGCAGTCAGAGTACTTCCAGCTGACACATAAAAAGACCTTCAGGAGAATGCCTTCCCAGGCCAACGTCCAATCCACCTTATTCATACAAAAATATCTTAAAAGTCATTCCTGCAATCCATAAAAGTGTGCTGTTCTCTCTCTGAATAAGTCATACACACACAGGAAATAATGTACCACATGCCAGCCTCCACGCAGTAGTACTAGTGATGAGCTCCCCCTGCTGGTGGACAATAATTACTGTCATTTTCACATTCCTCTTTAGAGACATGTCTGTGTAAAAAAAAAAAAAAAAAAAAAAAGCAAATTGAACACAGTCAACATGTTGGCCAAAAAAAATGACATCTGTATTGGTTTCATTTAGATAGTGTCACCACAGATAAACTGGGAAGACGTAATCAGATTACTGACTACTCCTCCAAAAGATAACTTATTTACATAATTTATAATAACAATAATAATAATGGATTGGATTAGTTTTGTGTTTCTAGACATTCAAATTGTGTTAGAGAGAGAATTCAGAAGGCATCTTTCATGCAGTCATCACATTCAATGTGGTAAGCTACATTTAGTTATAATAATAACATTAATAATATTAATAATAACTATTATTATAACTAGATGAAGCAATTCCTAAAGGAATTACGTGTGAATGCTCCAATGCTGAAGTTGAACTGAAAAGTTGACAGAATGTAGTCTGAATGTAAGAATAGTTTGAATGTTGGAATGCTGAAGAGTTTGAATTTCCACGAAAACCAGAATTTAGTTTGGATTTTGAGAAAGTGATGGTTTGATGTTGGAATGGTTTGAATAGGTAGGAAAATGTGGGGCTTGTGCAGTTTGGAAAAATGTCACTCCGGTGGGTGTATGGATGTGTGGAAGGTACGTAGACACAGAAAAGTCCCTCACAAGCATGTTTGTGTGATTGACAGAAATATTTAAATTCAATGTCCAGAGGTATTAACACATTAGTCAATCAAACAAACGGTCAATGAAAATGAAGGCAATAACTTTGCAGTCATGGATACACCGTCTGTGTGTTTGTTTTCTCCGGCTGCGGCTTTCAAACTGCATACCAAAGGTCTTCTAAGGCAGTAGTTCTCAAATGGGGGTACGCGTACCCTTGGGGGTACTTAAAGGTACGCCAAGGGGTACGTGAGATTTTTTTTAGAATATTCTAAAAATAGCAACAATTCAGCTTTATAAATATATTTATTGAATAATACTCCAACAAAATATGAATATAGGTTCATAAACTGAGAAAAGAAATACAACAATGCAATATTCATTTTTGTGGACATGTTCCATAAATATTGATGTTAAAGAGTTCTTTTTTTGTGGAGAAATGTTTAGAATTAAGTTGATGAATCCAGATGGATCTCTATTACAATCCCCAAGGAGGGCACTTTAAGTTGATGATTACTTCTATATGTAGAAATCTTTGTTTAAAATTGAATCACTTGTTTATTTTTCAACAAGCTTTTAGTTATTTTTACATGTTTTTTTCCCAATAGTTCAAGAAAGACCACTACATATGAGCAATATTTTGCACTGTTATACAATTTAATAAATCAGAAACTGATGACATAGTGCTGTATTTTACTTCTCAATCCTTTTTTTTTCAACCAAAAATTATTTGCTCTGATTAGGGGGTACTTGGATTAAAAAAGAATTCACAGGGGGTACATCACTGAAAAAAGGTTGAGAACCACTGTTCTAAGGTTTGGTCGGAAAGCATAAAAAAGGACACTGAAAAATTCCATAAAACCTTGAACTATTTGTTTTTAATTGTATCTGAATTTAAAATGCATCCTCCAGTTTGTGGCTATTACAAGGCATATTTCCAGAGGATATGCATTTTTACACCATGTTTTAAATAGATAGCATTTCAAAAATAACTTCTGGGAATATTATATTGATCAACTAATTCTTATTTAGGGGGCTTTGTGAGCAGAACAGAGGCATTGACTCCATTGTTGGAATTAGGATAGTTAAGATTTTGCTAACGTTTGTTTAGGACTTAGAATGCATAAAAATAAAAACATTATTATCTTACATAAGCATTGTGACAGGCAAAATAAAATTAAAAAAATCAGATTCCCCTTTGATAATTTTTCTACATCCTGTGAACGGGTTGATGCTGTGCTGAAAGTGAGAAAATAAATACAAATTTCAGCAAAAAAATGGCTGGCAAACGTTTTAAAACCTGGTCAAGGAGATGCATGTGTATGTTGTAAAATGATGTTAGAATTAGCTTTATTATTTGGGTTAAGGGGGCCCCGTCATGGAGGCCGCCCCCGGCCCAGCTCTGACTTGTTCCACCACTGGTCATTGTGATTATATTATATATTCCAAATGTCATTTTATTGTTATTAGTCAAATATAAAGTTAGTAAAGATGTGGGAGTAATAAGTCAACAAACCTGTTTTGTGTAACACAACTTGATGCTTCGTGAAAACAGCGTCCAGTAGTTGATTGTAATCCTCTTTTGTTCTAGAAAGTTCCGCCTGGTATTCTGCTATCGTTCTTTCCAACACTACAAATATTTCTTCAACAGCAGCAGTTAGTCGCTGATCCACCAACGCTCTCAACATTTGTAATGTAGACATTTTCACACAATCACAACACTTTACTCTCACACTTGATCTCTACTTAGCGATGTGTTGATAACTTCTGTGTCTTCTGTTAGCAGCTAACAAGCTAAGCTAACTAGCCAGCTAAGCTAACTAACAAGCAAAGCTAGCACGAGAAGCGGCACAGTGCTTCTAGCGCATCGAGACGACTTTATCCTTAAATAAAGAATCAAAGATGTATTTTATACGACGTAAATATTTCAAACTGGAGAACAAATAATAAGACTGACTTCTTCTTCTTCTTTTGTTTTTATGGCGGTTGGCAAGCAACCTTGTGGTGTGCATTAGCGCCACCTACTGTAATGGAGTGTGGACCGAGGTGGATCCCTACTCTATATTCTTTTATTAACCCAGTGTTTTTTAAATATGTTTATATTGCTTTATATCCTATGTGTTCTGAATGCAATCCTAATATACTTCCCACTTCTAACCTAATATTTTCTTTTGCTAACTTACTTTCCAGTATTTCTCTTTCTCTATTGTATTTCCTACATTGTATTAAAACATGGTCAACATTCTCTATCTGGTGGCAAAAATCACACAGTCCTGTATTATGTTTTCCTATCAATTTAAGTGACCTATTTAGATATGTATGTCCTAATCTCATTCTAGTAATAATGTCTTCTTCTTTCCTATTTCTACCCCCTCCTCTCATGACACCTACTCTCCTCTGGACTTTGTAAAACCCTCTACCTTTTATTTCCTTATTCCAATTATCCTGCCACTTTTTATTGTGTTCTATCTTCACTTCTTCTATACTGTGCTTAATCTCCATGTTTACTTCTATTTTAGTGGTTGCTTGTTTTGCGTATCTATCAGCTAACTCATTTCCCTCAACTCCTACATGAGCAGGAACCCAGAGAAATGTTACCACACCTCCCGCTTTATTTATCCTGTAGATTGCCTGAACTATTTCATAAACTATATCTTGTCTTGTTTCTGATGTTATGTTTTTTATGATCGTCAATTCACTGCTGGAGTCCGAGCACACGACTACTTTCCTTGCTTTGTTTTCCTCTATCCAGTTAACTGCCATATAAATTGCTACCAATTCCCCCGTAAAAACAGATAGTTAATCACTGATTCTTTTATTCAACACTATATTTCCTTGTGGGATAACTGCAGCAGCTCCTACTTTACTATTCATAGTTTTTGATGCATCTGTGAATATCATGATGTTATCAAAAAATATTTCCTCAATCCAATGGTAACTATTTAAATGTCTATTCTTCAGTAATTGCATGTTTACCTTTGGGTTGTCATACATCCACGGTGGTATTGCAGGAATTGGTACTGTAGGGCTCACTTTAATATTGTCAATTTGTGTTTTGTTACATATATCTCCTATTATCCACCCAAAACTATTCATTTTTTTCTTCTCTTTTTCTTGTCAGTTTATTAGCACTTGACGGGTTGGATGTCCTTGCTTGGATCCTTTTAAGTTTGCCCAATAAACTGCTGAGAGTTGATCTCTCCTCATGTCCAAAGGTTTTTCATTCATTTCTACTTGTAATGCTGCCACTGGAGTAGATTTAGTAGTTCCACAACATAATCTTAACGCCTGCGACTGGATCCGGTCTATTTTCTCAAGTAGAGTTTTTGAAGCAGATTGATAAATAATGCATCCGTAGTCGATAACAGATGGAATTAAAGTGATATATATTGTTTTCAATGTCAACCTATCAGCCCCCCCAATCTTTACCCCTCAAAGCCCTCATTATATTTAACACCTTTTTACTTTTCTCCACTATCTTGCTGATGTGGGTTGACCAGTTCATATTTTTATCAAACCATATTCTTAAATATTTAAATACTTGTACCTCTTCTATGTTTTCTCCATAGAGTTTTATTCGGAGCTTGTTTTGTACTTTCCTCTTCGTAAGATGTATGACTTTTGTCTTTCCAACAGAGAATCTTAAACCCCAAGCCGTCCCCCAGTCTTGAATATTATTTACCGCTTTTTGAATCTTCTTTTCTATATGATGTGTATTTCTACCTCTCTTCCACATCACTCCATCATCACAAACAATGCCACCTCCACTAACCCTTCCACTTCCCTAAAAACTTCATTTATCATGATGGAAAACAGTACTGGACTTATTATACTCCCTTGTGGGGTCCCATTTTCCACTTTGTATTCTCTGCTATATTCATTCTCTATTTTTACTAATAATGTTCTACTTGTTAAAAAGTCTTTTATCCATCTGTACATTCTTCCTCTAATCCCAATCTTATTTAGTTTCATCAGCAACCCCTGTTTCCACAACATATCATACGCTTTCTCTACGTCAAAAAATACTGCAATAATTGGCTTAAAGGAGTAGTTTATTTAGTGTTTCACGAAAAGTTCTCCAATGGTGTTTTCTTGTTTTTTTAATAACATACCTTACTCTAGCTTGATGCTTTTTATATTGGATCATGTCTTGGAAATGATGTGTTCTTCTCAATATTCTAAATGCTCTATTCCGTTCTAGTATTGCATCTGTGCACTCTTGTGTCCACCACGGCACTATCTTCCTTCTTCTCCCTATACTATTCCTTGGTATGCTCTGTTCGGCTGCTTCTATTATGCACCCCGTAATATCTGTATTTAATTGTTCAATATCTTGATTTATATCTACTTCCTTTAAAGTTATGTCGGTAATTTCCCTAAATTTCCCCCAGTCACCATGATTATACTTCCATCTTCCTTCTATCCTAGTGCTTTCTGTCCTATGATTTATGTTTATGTGAATGAAGATTGGATAGTGATCACTTCCCATTGTGCTGTATTTATTTACCTCCCACTCCACCTTTCCTGCTAACCCTTGTGACACTCGTGTTAAATCTATTGCTGTTTCTTTACCCGTGACGACATCTAACCTTGTTCCCCACCCATCATTCACACACACCACTTCTTTTTCCTCCAAAAGTGCTTCCAATGTTTCCCCATTCCAGTCATCCCTTTCACCCCACATTGTGCTATGTGCATTAAAGTCACCACACCAAATAATATTGCCACTCCAGTGCTCCATTATTGTTGCTAGTTGGTGAATTTCTAATTTCTTGCATGGATTATAGAAGTTTAGTACTTTGTATCTTTCTTTATTATTCCATACTTCTACTCCTACTATCTCTAGCTCTTGTTTTACTTTTAATAATGAATATTTCATGTCTTCCTTAATAAATATGGCACATCCTCCTCCTTGCCCATCATTCCTATCTTTACGTATCGTTATATATCCTTTTATTATAAAGTTTCATTTTGGCTTCAGCCATGTTTCTTGAATACATATTATTTGCGGTTTACTTTTCATATTATTAATATATCCCTTTAATTCCTGTCCGTTTGCTATCAAACTTCTGGCATTCCACTGAACAATTAACATGGCGTTGGATTGTGGTCACATGACTCGGTCTCGTCTACTCTCTGTAGCTCACCTTGCACCTGTTCCCAGGATAGTTCTTTTACATTTAAAAACTTTGCTGCTGCTTTGACAATTATTTTGATTTTCTCAGTCTTGTTTCTAGCCTGTTCTGTACAGTTTATTACGTAGGCCAGGAATACAACTAGTTTGTCCATGGAAATTCCTGTATTTGCTGCCTCTTGTTTTTTATTTCTTGAACTATTTTCACTTCTGTCCTGTTCTGCACTTTCTTGATTTCTTATTTTAACTGCCTCTGCGTATGTAATATTTCTTTCAACTCTGATTTGCTGTACTTCTGTTGCCTGTTTCCTTCTGATGCAGCCCCCATACGCTGCTGTGTGATTCCCGCCACAATTACAACACTTGACCTGTTCATTTTCTCCACATTGTCCATATTCATGCTCTCCTCCACACCTTCCACATCTCATCTTAACATGACACACACTACTATGTGCCCATAGTGTTGGCACTTGAAACAACGTACTGGGGGTGGCACGTAAGCTCTAACATAGAAGCTTAAATACCCAATCATGATTCTCTCTGGTCGGACCTCCTCTGCAAACTGCACTGGCACGGATTCGCTCTCAGTCTTTTCACCGTTCCTAAATGCCATCATTCTTTTCATCATAGTGACAGTTCCTCCTTTTATTTCTTTTTTCAGATCATCTAAATTTTCTCCTCTTGGGATTCCTGTCACGACTCCTCTTGCCCCCTTTCGTTCTCCCACTTCGATTTTTTCCTTTATTATTTTGTTGCACAGTTTTTCCACAACCTATAATATAGGTTTTTTAAACATAAAATCATTGTCTCCCAAAACGTTGCTAGTTAATGATATTATCAGAGACAACAATCTTAACGTCATCGGTCTCAGTGAAACCTGGCTTAAACCAAATGACTTTTTTGCGCTAAATGAGTCATGTCCTCCTAACTTTACACATGCGCATATTGCCCGTCCCCTTAAAAGGGGTGGGGGGGGGGGGGGGGGGTCGCACTAATATACAACGAAAACTTTAACCTTAGTCCTAACATAAATAATAAATATAAATCGTTTGAGGTGCTTACTATGAGGTCTGTCACACCGCTGCCTCTACACCTGGCTGTTATCTACCGCCCCCCCAGGGCCCTATTCGGACTTTATCAATGAATTCTCAGAGTTCGTTGCTGATCTAGTGACACACGCCGATAATATAATCATAATGGACGACTTTAATATCCATATGAATACCCCATCGGACCCACCGTGCGTAGCGCTCCAGACTGTAATTGATAGCTGTGGTCTCACACAAATAATAAATGAACCCACGCATCGCAACGGTAATACGATAGACCTAGTGCTTGTCAGGCGTATCACCGCTTCCAAAGTTACGATACTCCCGTATACTAAAGTATTGTCCGATCATTACCTTATAAAATTCGAGGTTCAGACGCATGTTCGTCAAACTAATAATAATAATAACTGCTATAGCAGCCGCAACATTAATACAGCCACAACAACAACTCTTGCTGACCTACTGCCCTCGGTAATGGCACCATTCCCAAAGTATGTGGGCTCTATTGATAACCTCACTAACAACTTTAACGACGCCCTGCGCGAAACCATTGATAACATAGCACCGCTAAAGTTAAAAAAGGCTCCAAAAAAGAGCACCCCGTGGTTTACAGAAGAAACTAGAGCTCAGAAATTATTATGTAGAAAGCTGGAACGCAAATGGCGCACGACTAAACTTGAGGTGCACCATCAAGCATGGAGTGATGGTTTAATAACTTATAAACGCATGCTTACCTTAGCTAAAGCTAATTATTACTCAAATCTCATCCACCGTAAAAAAAACGATCCTAAATTTTTGTTTAGTACGGTAGCATCGCTAACCCAACAAGGGACTCCTTCCAGTAGCTCCACCCACTCAGCTGATGACTTTATGCAATTCTTTAGTAAGAAAATTGAAGTCATTAGAAAGGAGATTAAAGACAATGCGTCCCAGCTACAACGGGGTTCTATTAACACTGACACGATTGTATATACGGCGGATACTGCCCTCCAAAATAGTTTCTCTCGTTTTGAGGAAATAACATTAGAGGAATTGTTACAACGTGTAAATGGAATAAAACAAACAACATGTTTACTTGACCCTCTTCCTGGGAAACTGATCAAGGAGCTCTTTGTATTATTAGGTCCATCAGTGCTAAATATTATAAACTTATCACTCTCCTCGGGCACTCTTCCCCTACCATTCAAAAAAGCGGTTATTCATCCTCTTCTTAAAAGACCTAACCTCGATCCTGACCTCATGGTAAACTACCGACCGGTGTCTCACCTTCCCTTTATTTCAAAAATCCTCGAAAAAATTGTTGCGGAGCAGTTAAATGAACACTTAGCGTCTAACAATCTATGTGAAACCTTTCAATCCGGTTTCAGGGCAAATCACTCCACGGAGACAGCCCTCGCAAAAATGACTAATGATCTATTGCTAACGATGGATTCTGATGCGTCATCTATGTTGCTGCTCCTCGATCTTAGCGCTGCTTTCGATACTGTCGATCATAATATTTTATTAGAACGTATCAAAACACGAATTGGTATGTCAGACTTAGCCCTGTCTTGGTTTAACTCTTATCTTACTGATAGGATGCAGTGCGTCTCCCATAACAATGTGACCTCGGACTACGTTAAGGTAACGTGTGGAGTTCCCCAGGGTTCGGTCCTTGGCCCTGCACTCTTCAGCATCTACATGCTGCCGCTAGGTGACATCATACGCAAATACGGTGTTAGCTTTCACTGTTATGCTGATGACACCCAACTCTACATGCCCCTAAAGCTGACCAACATGCCGGATTGTAGTCAGCTGGAGGCGTGTCTTAATGAAATTAAACAATGGATGTCCGCTAACTTTTTGCAACTCAACGCCAAAAAAACGGAAATGCTGATTATCGGTCCTGCTAGACACCAAACTCTATTTAATAATACAACTCTAACATTTGACAACCAAACAATTAAACATGGCGACTCGGTAAAGAATCTGGGTATTATCTTCGACCCAACTCTCTCCTTTGAGGCACAAATTAAAAGCGTTACTAAAACGGCCTTCTTTCATCTCCGCAATATCGCTAAAATTCGCTCCATTCTGTCCACTAAAGACGCTGAGATCATTATCCATGCGTTTGTTACGTCTCGCCTCGACTACTGTAACGTATTATTTTCGGGTCTCCCCATGTCTAGCATTAAAAGATTACAGTTGGTACAAAATGCGGCTGCTAGACTTTTGACAAGAAGAAGAAAGTTTGATCACATTACGCCTGTATTGTATATACCTTTATATACATATATACATACATATATACCTATACTGGCTCACCTGCACTGGCTTCCTGTGCACTTAAGATGTGACTTTAAGGTTTTACTACTTACGTATAAAATACTACACGGTCTAGCTCCATCCTATCTTGCCGATTGTATTGTACCATATGTCCCGGCAAGAAATCTGCGTTCAAAGGACTCTGGCTTATTAGTGATCCCCAAAGCCCAAAAAAAGTCTGCGGGCTGTAGAGCTTTTTCATTTCGGGCTCCAGTACTCTGGAATGCCCTCCCGGTAACAGTTCGAGATGCTACCTCAGTAGAAGCATTTAAGTCTCACCTTAAAACTCATTTGTATACTCTAGCCTTTAAATAGACTCCCTTTTTAGACCAGTTGATCTGCCGTTTCTTTTCTTTTTCTTCTATGTCCCACTCTCCTTTGTGGAGGGAGTCCGGTCCGATCCGGTGGCCATGTACTGCTCGCCTGTGTATCGGCTGGGGACATCTCTGCGCTGCTGATCAGCCTCCGCTTGGGATGGTTTCCTGCTGGCTCCGCTGTGAACGGGACTCTCGCTGCTGTGTTGGATCCGCTTTGGACTGGACTCTCGCGACTGTGTTGGATCCATTATGGATTGATCTTTCACAGTATCATGTTCTCATATGTTCTCATAGTCATCAGTATCATCAGTATCATCAGTATCACAGTATCATGTTCTCATAGTCATCATTGTCACCGATGTCCCACTGGGTGTGAGTTTTCCTTGCCCTTATGTGGGCCTACCGAGGATGTGGTAGTGGTTTGTGCAGCCCTTTGAAACACTAGTGATTTAGGGCTATATAAGTAAACATTGATTGATTGATTAAAATATTCATGCAATCATAGGCTGCTACCGATACAAATGAATAAAAACCTAATGATTTCATTCTTGCCCTCATCAATAAGTTGCTTTGTCCATATGTTTCCTTCTTGGTCTGTGGATTTTAAACTGGACTAAGAGGTCTCACTCTGTGCATCCCTCTCAGCACCTGAGCATGTTTATTCCACAGTAGACTTACATCAACACAGTCAGCCTCTTGTCACTCATTCACAATCTTTGTTTCGACTACTTGCAATTCTCCTCCACATGTTTTCCTGTGTGCAGTAGTGTTAGCGACACTCACTTTCATGTTGGAGATGGAAATAGTCATTTTAATACAACGCTGTAGTACAGACCTCCGTATAGCTGCCCAGGATATGCCTGTTATATGATTCTTTAAAGGGGAACATCATCACAATTTCTGAAGGGTCAACACCAATAAAAATCAGTTCCCAGTGGCTTATTTTATTTTTCGAAGTTTTTCTGAAAATTTTACCCATCACGCCATATCCTGAAAAACGGCTTCAAAGTGCCTGATTTTCACCATCGGTATATCCACCCGTCCATTATCCTGTGACGTCACAGCGTGAAACCACCATAAACAAACATGGCGGATAGCACAAAAAGGTATAGCGATAGTAGCTCAAATTCAGACTCGGGTTTCAGCGGCGTAAGCAATTCAACAGATTACGCATGTATTGAAACGGATGGTTGGAGTGTGGAGGCAGGTAGCGAAAACGAAATTGAAGAAGAAACTGAAGCTATTGAGCCATATCACGACAGACAGCGGCACGGGAGGAAGCGCGGACGAATTCGGCGATCGCCTTCTAACCAACGATTGGTATGTGTTTGTTTGGCATTAAATGTGGGTGGAGGGAAAGGTTGGATGCAAATGTAGCTACTAATGAGGCATAATGATGCAATATGTACATACAGCCAGCCTAAACAGCATGTTAGCATCGATTAGCTTGCAGTCCTGCCGTGACCAAATATGTCTGATTAGCACACTCCACATAAGTCAATAACATCAACAAAACTCACCTTTTGTGCATTCATGCACAACGTTATAAGTTTGGTGGACAAAATGAGACAGAAAAAGAAGTGGCATAAATCACGTCTTAGCCAAGACATCCAGGGGGTTTACCTCGCTCATCTGCGGGAACAGACTGTCGTAAAACCCTGAATAGCTCAAGCACTCAGGCAGATTCAGTGATGGTCTATTTTCCAATATTGCAGATATCTTTGACTTTATCGTTGGAAATGCATCTGCTTTGAGTGTCGCAGGATATCCACACATTCTTGCCAGCTCTGTGGTAGCATAGCTGTTGTCGGTAAAGTGTGCGGAACAAACGAGGGACTTTTGCATCTTTTGACCACTGGTGCAACTTGAATCCGTCTGTTGGTGTTGTTACACCCTCCGACAACACACCGACGAGGCATGATGTCTCCAAGGTGCGGGAAAACAGTCAAAAAAACTGAAAATAACAGAGCTGATTTGACTTGGTGCGTGTAATAAGATTGAGAAAATAGCAGATCGCTTCATGTTGTGACGTCACGGGTGAAAGGTCATGGCTCCGACAGGCTATCAATTGAAAGGAGTTTAAATCGCCAAATTCACCCTTTTAGAGTTCGGAAATCGGTTCAAAAAACATATGGTCTTTTTTTTGCACCATCAGGGTATATATTGACGCTTACATAGGTCTGCTGATAATGTTGTCTGCTGATAATGTTGTCTGCTGATAATGTTGTCTGCTGATAATGTTGTCTGCTGATAATGTTGTCTGCTGATAATGTTGTCTGCTGATAATGTTGTCTGCTGATAATGTTGTCTGCTGATAATGTTGTCTGCTGATAATGTTGTCTGCTGATAATGTTGTCTGCTGATAATGTTGTCTGCTGATAATGTTCCCCTTTAATGAGCTAAGTGAGACACACTTTTAACACAACACAGGAAAGAACACAAATAATGTCTTTGTGTTAGCAGTGTCAGTCCAAAACTTTTTCTATTCCCTCTTTATCTTATTTACTTATTTACCCAACAGACGTCCAGCAGCCCCCTCACATTAAAGAGGAAGAGGAGAATCCACAGCCCCCCCACATGAAAGAGGAAGAGGAGGAAGTGTGGATGAGTCAGGAGGGAGAGTGTCCTGTAGGGCAGGAGGAGGCTGATGTCAGCAAGTTTCCACTGACTGTTGTCTCTGTGAAGACTGAAGAGCATGAAGACAAACCACCTGAGTCCTCACAGCTTCATCACAGTCCAAGTAAGCACAACATTTTATTCTCAGGGCATTCAATCCATCACAACTGGTCCTCTCATCCAGATAGGCTTCATAAGTTAATGCTCATAAACGTTAAGTTTTAAATTTAATCGTTTGAATTTAGAGGGGAACTGCAATTTTTGGGGGGGAATTTTTTCTATCCTTCACAATCATCATAAAAGATGTGACGATGTATATTTATTTTTGAAATCCCATTGTAACTTGTAAATGTAAATTAAAGTCCACTTGCAATGAAGCCAATGTCCTGGCCCGGTATTCGCTATTTGGATACAAACAATTATTGAGGATGTTTACTCTATTAAAGGACATATATGTGCACATGTATGCACTGATTAAAAATACAGAACTAGAATGCCAACGTTTAGACATTCTCCATCAAACGCCATCTTGCTTTTTCCTTCTACTTCTTCTTCTTCTTCTTTCTATTTCCAGCAGACTTGTAGTATATCTTAGGTATATTGCTGCCCTCAACAGGCTATCGACAGATTGTCCTCCTTTTGTACTAGGTCCCACACTACAGACTTGGACACAAACAGGACAACAAGTAAAAAGCAGCTTTAAAGGCCTACTGAAATGAGATGTTCTTATTTAAACGGGGATAGCAGCTCCATTCTATCTGTCATACTTGATCATTTCGCGATATTGCCATATTTTTGCTGAAAGGATTTAGTAGAGAACAGACGATAAAGTTCGCAACTTTTGGTCGCTAATAAAAAAGCCTTGCCTGTACCGGAAGTAGCAGACTATGCGCGCGTGACGTCACGGGTTGTGGAGCTCCTCACATCTGAACATTGTTTACAATCATGGCCACCAGCAGCTAGAGGTATTCGGACCGAGAAAGCGACAATTTCCCCATTAATTTGAGCAAGGATGAAAGATTCGTGGATGAGGAAACTGAGAAGGAAGGCCTAGAAAAAAAAAAGACGAGGGCAGTGGGAGCGATTCAGATGTTATTAGACACATTTACTAGGTTAATTCTGGAAAATCCCTTATCTGCTTATTGTGTTACTAGTGTTTGAGTGAGATTATATGGTTGTACCTGAAAGTCGGAGGGGTGTGGCCACGGGTGTGCTGACCGCCAGTGTCTCTGAGGCAAAGCGAAGGCAGCCGTTGGGGCCGGCCTGAGATTTTTTTTCTTCCCCCTCCTCCACGGTGGAAGCATCCCATGTTCTGGGGCGGCCGGTCGGAGGAGGCAAGAGAGTCTGCAGCTGCCTCTTTGACAGGTGCACGAGGAATGACGCAAGCTCTCCGCTCATGTCTACAGTAAGAGCCAACTTATTACCACAATTTTCTCACCGAAACCTGCCGTTGGACATGTGGTAGGGAACCGTGTTCGCTTGACCGCTCTGTTCCATAGTAAAGCTTTACCGTCATCTTTCGGGAATGTAAACAAGGAAACACCGGCTGTGTTTGTGTTGCTAAAGGCAGCCACAATACACCGCTTCCCACCTACATCTTTCTTCTTTGACGTCTCCATTATTCATTGAACAAATTGCAAAAGATTCAGCAACACAGATGTCCAGAATACTGTGTCATTATGCGATTAAAGCAGACGACTTATAGCTGGGATCAGGGCTGGAACAAAATGTCCGCTACAATCCGTGATGTCACGCGCACTCGTCATCATACCGCGGCGTTTGCAACAGGACACTTTGCGCGGAATTTAAAATTGCAATTTAGTAAACTAAAAAGGCCGTATTGGCATGTGTTGCAATATTAATATTTCATCATTGATATATAAACTATCAGACTGCGTGGTCGCTAGTAGTGGCTTTCAGTAGGCCTTTAAGGACATCAAAACAAAATGTATGCATTCTTTCCAACGGCCGCTGGGTGGCAGCAGAGGCTCCATGTATTACCTGAAGAAACATTTGACTTCTGACCTTTCCACATTATTTCTCTCATCTTTACTGCTGGAGTTCAGCTCACTGAGGATGTAAGCTACATTTTGGTATTTTAATTATCTTTAATTATTCATAAACAGGCTTAAAACAAACCATTATTATCATTACTGCCTCATTTGTTTTCACTCTCTACTAATTAAAACTATTCTAGCATAAAACCAGTCAGGATGTTCATACAAACAATATTACACATCTCCAAACGTACCAATTTATTATGGTATTCATATCATACATTATTACATTGAATATTCACATGTTTATAACAGTGCTGAACATTTTAATTTCCCCTTGGGGATCAATAAAGTTTTCCTGATTGTTATAATTACATCACTCTCATAAAGCCTTTAATGCTGAATATGTTTTTTACCATAGGTCAGCTTCACAATGTTGGAATATTGACCGCTGATATTAATATTCTTCTATTGTTTACAATATTACACTTTACTCTTTTTCTTTGCTCAAATGAACAGGATGAAAGTGTCTTTAATTGCCACTACTGAGTGTAATTATGTAGAAAATAATCTTCATTGCCGCTTGATTTAACTCTCATTTTATTTTTTCCAGAGAGAACTTGTCCATAAAAAGATGGCTGCACATCAATAAACTGTCATTAAACATCAATAAAACTAAATATATCATTTTTGGAGACTGTAAAAATGTAAAACACAAATTATGACGGATGATATTGAAATGGAAAGAGTAAAGGTAATCACATTTTTAGGAGTTAATATAGATGATGAAGTAAACTGGACACTACATGTAAGTCATATAAAGAAAACATAAAAAACATGGAGTGCAATACTAACTAGAATAAAATACATCCTTCCAATTTGAACTACAATTATTGAACCCAACTTCAGTTGAAACATACATTGTTTATTGCATAAAAGTATGGGGACATACATATAAAACAATCACACAACAATCATCATATTACACAGGAAAGTAATAAAGATGATTAATAGAATGGATTCTAGAGACCCAACAAATGATTCATAAAGTCACACATTTTAAAAGTAAATGATCTTGTATAAAAGACAACTCTTCAAATGATGTATAAAGTAAATAATAATATGCTTCCAGAAGTGGTCCAGAAGATGTTTCAGATGTGAACCAGTAAATATGAACTAAGAGGGATTTATGTGTACTCAAAAGCAAAGGTATGAACACATGTAAAACAAATATGTACATCATATAAAGGAGTTCATCTATGGAATCATCTACAATTAGAAAATAAAACATGTAACACTTCATTATTTAATAAAAACATATAAAACACTATTCTGAATAAGTATAAAAGTGAATTATGAATATATACACATACAATGTTAATTGTATGTAACATATTTATGTACTGTTTATTCTCACCCTTTCAGTCAAATTGTTCTGTTCATTTTAGTGTCTAATCTATACATGATAGAATCATATTAACAAGATTGTGTTACACACACAACAATGATGTCACACATGTTATATGTGCTGATGTTGTTAGAAAGTCAAAATGAAAGTCTGGACAGTTTATTTCAAATCCTGCAGTTTCATTTGCTGCTGCTGTTCTCACCAGCACACTTGTGTTTCTTACACTGGTACTTAGAAGACAATCTTTCACCACACACACTGCAACTCAACACTTTCTGTCCTGGGTGTCTTCTCATGTGTAATGTAAGAGTGTTTAGGTGATGAAAGCTTTTGTTGCAGATTGAACAGGAGTATGGATTTCACCAGAGTGCGATCTCATGTGTGATTTTAATTGCTGTTTTTCTATATAACTTTTACCACATACTGAACAGATAAAAGGTTTTTCTCCAGTGTGTATTCTCATATGTGCTTTGAAACTGTGCTTTTGAGAAAAATCTTTACTGCAGATTGAACATGAAAACGTTTTTTTTTTTCTCCCGTGTGTGTTCTCATGTGTGCTTTTAAACTTTGATTTATTGCAAAACTTTTATCACATTCTGAGCAGGAAAATTGTTTTTCTCCAGTGTGTTTTCTCATGTGTACTTTTAGCATGTGTTTTAGTCTAAAATCTCTACCACATTCTGAGCAGGAAAAAGGTTTCTCTCCGGTGTGTGTACTCATGTGTCTTTTCAGATTACTATGGTATTTAAAAGTTTTGTGAGAGTGAGAAGATGTGAAGTGAGTGTTGTCAGTGTGACATGTCTTATCATCTTTAGAGTCTTCATCATCAGTGTCAGGAGAGTGTGACGTTGTGTCCTCACTATCTGATAGTGGAGCTAAGAGCTTGTCTGCTTGTGATCCTCCACAGTGGTCTCCATCACATTCTGCTAAACTGCTGCTTGGAGGCTCCGCCTCTCTCTCCTCCTCACCCTCACCTTTGACCTCATCATCTTCACTCGTCACACTGATGAGGTGTCTCTTCTCTTCCTCTATGAAGTGGGGGGACAGCCGCTGTTTTTCCTCCACTTTAAAGTAGGGGGCTGTGGCTCCTCTTCTTTCACGTGGAAGTACTGTGGCTTCTTCTGCTTCATACTGGAGGACCCCTCCTGCTGCTCAGGTGGGCGATATTTTTCACAGACGTCTGCAGGACACAAGAAGACAAACACATACTGGGATGGAAATAGATAAGATTTCACCAATTCAGATTTAATTTTCGATTCTGCTTTACGATTGGGTTATTTGTGGACTCACTTTTGCTTTCACATTCAGTAAAAAGGAGAAGAAACAGGTCGATTAGCATCAACTTTGACTAGTTGAGAAGTAACATGAGCCTACAAAGCCAACAGTGAGGTCTTAAGAGGCACAGATTTTACGGGTCCCCCATGGGGGGCCAAAGGGCCCTAAGGAATATATTGTGCTTTGAAAATATTTATAAAATTAAAATACTTTTGGCAAGAAATTAACAAAATACTACACATTATTTTGTGGCAATTACAAAAGAATGTCCAGAAAAATTCTCAGGGCATTCAATCAATCCCATCTGTTAAATTGAACATATATACATAAATATATATATATATATACATATATATATATATATATATATATATATATATATATATATATATATATATATATATATATATATACATATATATATATATATATATATATATATATATATATATATATATATATATATATATATATATATATATATATGTATAAAATACCCTTTGGGAAGTTGTGTTGGATGTAAATATAAACGGAATACAATGGGGCGAGGTACACCCCTTTGTCCACAACCGCGTGAGCAAACAGTTTAAGAACAACGTTTCTCAAAGTGCAATTGCAAAAAATGTAGGGATTTCAACATCTACGCTCCATAATATCATCAAAAGGTTCAGAGAATCTGGAGAAATCACTCCACGTAAGCGACATGGCCGGAAACCAACACTGAATGACCGTCACCTTCCATCCCGCAGACGAAATGAGTTTCCTCTGCCGTGTGGCGGGTCTCTCCCTTAGAGATAGGGTGAGAAGCTCTGTCATCCGGGAGGAACTCAAAGTAAAGCCGCTGCTCCTCCACATCGAGAGGAGCCAGATGAGGTGGTTTGGGCATCTGCTCAGGATGCCACCCGAATGCCTCCCTAGGGAGGTGTTTAGGGCACGTCCAGTCAGCAGGAGGCCACGGGGAAGACCCAGGACACGTTTGGTAGACTATGTCTCCCGGCTAGCCTGGGAACGCCTCGGGATCCCCCGGGAAGAGCTAGACGAAGTGGCTGGGGAGAGGAAAGGCTGGGCTTCCCTGCTTAGGCTGTTGCCCCCGCGACCCGACCTCGGATAAGCAGAAGAAGATGGATGGATGTGTAACACAACTTGATGTTTCTTTAAAACCGTGTCCAGTTGTTGATGTTGTCGCTCCTTCTCCTCTTTTGTTGGACAAAGTTCCTCCTCGTACTTTTCTATTATTTTTTTTTTTCTAACATCACAAATATTTCTTCAACGGCAGCAGTTAGTCGCTGATTCAGCAACACTCACATCATTTGTAATGTAGACATGTTCACACAATAAAAACACTTTACACTTACATTGGATCTCTGCTTTGATGTGTCGATCACTTCCGCCTCTCTTTGTTAGCAGCTAACAAGCTAAGCTAACCAGCAGGCTAGGCTAGCACGTCAAAGTGCACTCAGACTAATGTATCCGCATACAAACAATTAATGACGACGTTTACTCTGTTAAACGACACACATGTGCACATGTACGTTGTAATTAAGACATAGAAACCATAATAACCAAAACAACGTATTCTCCGCCAGACGCCATCTTGTTTTGTTTTTCCTCCTGTGTGACGTCATCGAGGTGTTCTCAACCGCGGAACAAAAGTTGGGCCAGCACGTGTTTCACTGGGACAATAGTGAATGGTACACACTTCCTTCAAGCACGTGTTTCACTGGGACAATAGTGAGTGGTACACACTTCCTTCAAACACGTGTTTCACTAGGACAATAGTGAGTGGTGCACACTTCCTTCAAACACGTGTTTCACTGGGACAATAGTGAGTGGTGCACACTTCCTTCAAACACGTGTTTTACTGGGACAATAGTGAGTGGTGCACACTTCCTTCAAACACGTGTTTCACTGGGACAATAGTGAGTGGTGCACACTTCCTTCAAACACGTGTTTCACTGGGACAATAGTGAGTGGTGCACACTTCCTTCAAACACGTGTTTCACTGGGACAATAGTGAGTGGTGCACACTTCCTTCAAACACGTGTTTCACTGGGACAATAGTGAGTGGTGCACACTTCCTTCAAACACGTGTTTCACTGGGACAATAGTGAGTGGTGCACACTTCCTTCAAACACGTGTTTCACTGGGACAATAGTGAGTGGTGCACACTTCCTTCAAACACGTGTTTCACTGGGACAATAGTGAGTGGTGCACACTTCCTTCAAACACGTGTTTCACTGGGACAATAGTAGGTGGTGCACACTTCCTTCGCCCGGCCACAGAAGACAAAAAAGAGTTGCTGGTGTAACAATAGGAAGAATATATTCCACTCCTCTCTTGTACACGCGGCTTATGAGGTAATATACATGATATATTTTCATATTATTTATCTTATTTACCTCATATGTTGTTCGAAGCTAACGTCCTAGCGTTAGCCCGCTAGCAGGCCTTTGTAGCAAATGCGAGCGTTTTTTTTTTTTGAGGAGTGTATTTTATATGTTCTCTATGAGAATTATATTGACTTATTTAATACTTTAACTGTTTTTTGTTGTATATTACAGTCACGCTTAACATCATTGAATATTTGTTACTAGAAAGAAACGAACGTCTTGTAATTTAAGTCTGGAATAAGTCACATGGTATAATAATAATAATAATAATACATTTTATTTGGTATAGCACTTTTCAGTGTACTCAAAGATGCTTTACAGGATGAACAAAAAATATTATTGTTATTGTAATGACAGTGTAATATAATGTATTATTGCAGTGGTCTGCTTTATGTTGGTGTCAACTGTATTAGCAATAAATACAAATGATGTTTGCACGCACTTCTATTACCTTGATAACATCCATCCATCCATTTTTCAACCGCTTGTCCCTATTTGAGGTTGCGGTGGGGGGAGCGGGGGGTGTTGGAGCCTATCTCAGCTGCATTGGGTGGACATATCATGGAAATTAAATTAACTGGTGTTTGTTATTAAGAATACACTATTTGCACAATTGTAAGTGATTAATGCTTATTCAGTCGGACTAAAATAAATATTTAATTAAATAAATGTTAAATATTAAAAATAGCTTTAATATACTGCACACAAAATGAATTTGCATCAATATTTTGTTTGTAGTCGAATCATGAGGTACCCAAATATTCTAAAAATATGTTTATATTTATAAATTTGTATATATATATATATATATATATATATATATATACTTGCTGGCAATTGTTACACGTGCTTCACTGCACTTCTGTTTGTTTTCCGTTGGTTTTAAGAATGTTGCTTTTGCAGAAGGAAAAACAAGGAGAGGATATTGCGCGTAAAAGTAAAGCCAACCGACCACAGCTCTGTAGTCCTGGTCACCGTTGACGTGAGGTGGGACTATTTTGGAGGTGCACGTCAAGGTTGGCTGGTAGGTTGGTAGTGGGAGGAGCCAGTTGGCGTCACTTGATGCTGCAGCACAATGACACTTTTATACGTGCAGACTGACTTCATGCAGTCATGACGGTATTAAAATCCCAGCAGGAGGTTTTCTATAAGTTGTTACTTTTTATCAATAATTAATGTAAATGCAGAAAATAGGATCAATAACACAATTCATAATAATCAATAACTGATGATTATTCCATGTGTAGAAGAACATCACCACAAAGTGGTGTCAGTCCACTTGGAAAATATTATATTTGATAGACTAAAAAATATTTGACACATCTGAGCTGAAGTTTGTTTGTGTTGTCTTGCGGACGTCCAACAGATGAACGCTCGTCAAGAAGAACGTCCCCTTCAGCAGCAGGAGGATCCACAGCCCCCCCACATTAAAGAGGAAGAGGAGGAAGTGTGGATCAGTCAGGAGGGAGAGTGTCCTGTAGGGCAGGAGGAGGCTGATGTCAGCAAGTTTCCACTGACTGTTGTCTCTGTGAAGACTGAAGAGCATGAAGACAAACCACCTGAGTCCTCACAGCTTCATCACAGTCCAAGTAAGCACAACATCCACATATCATCTAATACAATGTTTGTGACACATGTTCATCCGGGGGACACATTTATCACTAAAGATGGAGATATACTTGCTTTTTAAAGGCCTGCTAAAATTAGATTCTATGTGTCATACTTGATCATTTCGTGATATTGCCATATTTTTGCTGAAAGGATTTAGTAGAGAACATCCACGATAAAGTTCGCAACTTTTGGTGCAGACGATGACATCACAAGTGTGGGGGCTCCTCACATATTCACATTGATTTTAATGGGAGCCTCCAACAAAAACAGCTATTTGGACCGAGAAAACGACAATTTCCCCATTAATTTGAGCGAGGATGAAAGATGTGTTTGAGGATATTAATAGCGACGGACTAGAAAAATAATAATAATTTTTAAAAAAAGTTATGTTTTTAGAGACATTTATTAGGATAATTCTTGGAAATCCCTTATCTTTCTATTGTGTTGCTAGTGTTTTAGTGAGTTAAATAGTACCTGATAGTCGGAGGTGTACGTCCACGGGTGTCTTGACGCGCAGTGTCTCAGGGGAGTCGACGGCAGCTTTATGGATGGCACAAGCTCAGCATTTCTCCAGGTAAGAAGCAACTTTTTACCACAATTTTCTCAGAGAAACCTGTTGGTTGACATTCGGTTGGGATCCATGTTTGCTGTGATCCATAGGAAAGTTTCACTTCCGGGAATTCTAAACAAGGAATCACCGTGTGTTTGTGTGGCTAAAGGCTTAAGCTTCCCAATTCCATCTTTCTACTGTGACTTCTCCAATATTAAGTGAACAAATTGCAAAAGATTCAGTAACACAGATGTCCAAAATACTGTGTAATTATGCGGTTAAAGCAGACGACTTTTAGCTGTGTGTGTGCGCAGCGCTCATACTTCCTAAAAACCCGTGACGTCTTGCGTACACGTCATCAATACACGACGTTTTGAAGACGAAACTCACGGTAAATTTAAAATTGCAATTTAGTAAACTAAAGCGGGCGTATTGGCATGTGTTGCAATGTTAATATTTCATCATTGATATATAAACTATCAGACTGCGTGGTGGCTAGTAGTGGCTTTCAGTAGGACTTTAACACCACCATTTAAAAACGAATGCTTATCAATCATGTGAATTATGTTTATATAGCGCTTTTCTCTAGTGACTCAAAGCGTTTTTACATAGTGAAACCTAATATCTGAATTACTGTCAGGGGGTGTTGTTGCTGAACCCCAATATGCAGAGATGGCGGCAGGCATTGTGCAGGAAAACATGATTTAATTTAACACTAAAACAAGAACAAACAAAAGGGTACAAACAAAAGGCGCGCACAAGGCGGAGAACAAACTTGGCTATGAACAAAACTAGCACAAAGGCTAACTTTGGACTAAAAACAAAAACACTTACTGTGACACGAAGGAACTATGACGTGAGCAGAGTGAACAGAAGTAGACACAGCTACAACGATTAGTATAAATGACATTGACAGGTAGTGGTGACATCCACACGACACGACAATAATCCAGCACTGACTGGTGGGGAAGGCAGCTTTAAATAGTATCTGGCTGATTGACACCAGGTGTGGCCAGGTGCCAATCAGCCACAGCTGGGGAGACAAAGCACTCAGGGAAACAACCAGGAAACAGATAAATAATGGCGCTGACAGGAAATACTACACACAGAGGAAAAACTAAAACACAACCAAACTGTCAGGGGCAAGCCGGACAGTTACTTTTCAACCAGTGTGGGTGGCACTAGGAGCAGGTGGGTAAAGAGTCTTGCCCAAGGACACAATGGCAGTGACTAGGATGGCAGAAGCGGGGATCGAACCTGGAACCCTCAAGTTGCTGGCACGGCCACACTTCCAACCGACAGGGCGCTCGCTCCCGCTGACATGCCGGTCTTCAAGTGACGGCGTGATAAGAACGCACCGTCACAATAAACAAAACAAAACACTGGCGGAAAGTGATATTTGTTAAAAAAAAAAAACAAGCAAACTGGAGTTTTGACCCAGAGAAGGCAGTTCGGTTAAAAAAACCAAAAACTCTGCAATCCAGGGACGCCCGGATTTAAGGAAATGCACGTCCTTTTTGATTTCAATGCGTAAAAAGACATAAAAAGTGTGTTAACGCCAACACTGGTTATTCATGTGATTATCAGACAGAAGTCATTTCCATTAGACAATATTCAAATATAGCTGGGAGTGTTGGAACCATACCAATATTTTGCTACCGGTACCAAATTTATTTTGGTACTTTTCTCAATAAAGGGGACCACAAAAATGGCATTACTGGCTTTATTTTAACAAAAAAAACTTAGGGTATATTAAACATATGTTTCTTATTGCAGTTAAGTCCTTAAATAAAATAGTGAACATGCTAGACAACTTGTCTTTTACTAGTAAGTAAACAAACAAAGACTCCTAATTAGTCTGCTGACATATGCACTAACATGTTGTCTCATTTATACACCTATTATTTTGTCAACATTATTAAGGACAAACTGTAAAAATGGATAGTTAATCTACTTGTTCATTTACTGTTAGTATCTGCTTATTTTCTCTTTTAACATGTTCTATCTACACTTCTGTTAAAATGTAATAATCACGTATTCTTCTCTTCTTTGATACTTTACATTAGTTTTTGGATGATACCACAAGTTTGGGTATCAATCCGATACCAAGTAGTTACAGGATCATACATTGGTCATCTTTAAAGTCTTCATGTGTCCAGGGACATATTTCCTGTGTTTATAAACATAATACTGTATACATTTAAAAAAAAAGTGAAATAAAATGTTGTGATACCAAAAAATATTGACGTAATCATAGTAGTATCGGCTAGATATGTGGCGTTTGTTTACATTTTGAAGCCGGTGAGCTACGGTGTGTAGTGAAGCATGTTTAGCTGTTCCTCGTCCTCCAGTGATAATGTTACTTGTGAGAAACTTACTTTATTTGTTGCCATGGAGGCGAGGATTAGTGATTTAGAAGTAGCCAAAACACTGCCGACGGCGGATGGATGTTAGCCGCTAGCTAGCTTGCTATGTCTTAAAGCCCCTCTTCCTGAGGGTGTTTCAGTGTT
The DNA here is from genome assembly GCF_033978795.1 of Nerophis ophidion. Taxonomy (NCBI): domain Eukaryota; kingdom Metazoa; phylum Chordata; class Actinopteri; order Syngnathiformes; family Syngnathidae; genus Nerophis; species Nerophis ophidion. Next base: position 20,544,253 of record NC_084634.1, read on the forward strand.
ATAACTTCACCTTTATTGTTAGTTTTTAAGCCAAAATGAATCCGTTGTTCCTTTTCTGTCTCCACGCTGTGTCTGCTTGTAAGTACTCAGTGATTGTGTGCCGCCGAACATGCTCGTCTGCTCGTAAACCCGCAATGTCACGACGTGACTTCGATGCGAGGGTACGGTACAGCGAATGATTCATTAGCGGTACTATACCAATACCAGTATACTGTACAACCCTAATAGCTGGTATGGCCCACTTATAATTCAAATAACAAAATAATGTTTGCTTTCATCAGATATGTTCTAGTATTGTATATGTGGATGGGGGCCCTGCTTTGGAAATAATGTGTGCCTCTTTCAGAGATCAGGTTTAGTTCCACTTGAAACATTGACATGTTGCACAATGAGATGAGTGCTGTAGCACAAGCGTGGGATAACGTCAACAGTTGTGGAACTTTCTAACAAACACAGTGGAAAGTAGTTAGAGAAAAATGAAACGACGCAGATATTGCTTTCTCCTTTTACTGTTAACTCAAGATAAAAACGGGATCTCATTGGAAGCGATAGTTATGCGCAGACGTCGTTTTAGGTAAAACAAAATGGTGTCTGCCAATGTAGTTTACTACATCAGTAGTTGTCAAACTTTTTTCACCAAAAATACTTGGCTGTCCAAGTACCACCTCAATGAACTTTCAGGTTCATTCAATATAGGAAACTAAAACACTGTACTTAAACAATTAAAGAACATTTGTCGTACCATTAGTGGTACACTTAAATCGGTTTTATGTGTGTGTGTGTGTGTGTGTGTATATATATATATATATATATATATATATATATATACACATGCATATATAGAGTCGCGATCAAAAGTTAACATACACCTGTAAAGAACATAATGTCATGGCTGTCTTGAGTTTCCAATCATTTCTACAATTCTTATTTTTTTGTGATGTAGTGATTGGAGCACATACTTGTTGCTCACTAAAAACATTCATAAAGTTTTTTTTTTTTTATGAATTGATTATGGGTCTACTGTACATGTGAGCAAATGTGCTGGGTCAAAAGTGTACATACAGCAATGTTAATATTTGGTTGCATGTCCTTTGGCAAGTTTCACTGCAATAAGGCGCTTTTGGTTTTTGACCACCCCTCTTGACAAAATTGGTGCAGTTCAGCTAAATGTGTTGGTTTTCTGACATAGACTTGTTTCTTCAGCATTGTCCACACGTTTAAGTCAGGACTTTGGGAAGGCCATTCTAAAACCTTCATTCTAGCCTGATTTAGACATTCCTTGACCACTTTTGACGTGTTTGGGGTCATTGCCCTGTTGGAACGCCCAACAGCATCCAAGACCCAACCTCCAGGCTGATGATTTTAGCTTGTCCTGAAGAATTTGGAGATAATCCTCCTTTTACATTGTCCCATTTAAAGCAGCAGTTCCATTGGCAGCAAAACGGACCCAGAGAATAATACTACCACCACCATGCTTGATGGTGGGAATGGTGGTCCTGGGATTAAAGGCCTCACCTTTTCTCCTCCAAACATATTCCTGGGTATTGTGGCCAAACAGCTCAATTTGATATTCATCTGACATGGACGGAGCTAAGATCTTCTGGAGGAAAGTTCTGTGAAATACCCCAAAATAACTTGTAGTGTCTTGTTAATTTATAGCCAAAAATGTTTTTATTTTATAGATATTTTCAAAGCAGAAACATTTCCTTAGGGTCCTCTGGCACCCCATGGGGGACCCGTAAGGTCTGGGCCTCTTAAGACCTCACTGTAGGTGCTAATCGACCTGTTCATTCACCTTTTTACCGAATTTGAAAGCAAAAGAGTCCACAAATAACCGAATCGTAAAGCAGAATTGAAAATTAAATCTGAATTGGTAAAATCTTATCAATATCGCTCCTGACATGTGACTGAAAAAAAGATGGACTCCTCTCGACCATGTTTGTCTTCCTGTGTCCTGCAGACGTCTGTGAAGAACATCTTCTCTCTGAGCAACAGAAGTGGAGCTTCAGGATGGGCAAGGAGCAGCCACAGCCCTTCCACATTAAGGAGGAAGAGAAGGCGCCACATACATTGCAAATGCAAAGGGAAGAAAATAACCCACTGACCCCGCATTTTAAAGAGGAAGAGGAGGAACACAGCATCAGTCAAGAATGGTTGGAGAAGTTCCATTTGATTGTGAAGAGTGAAGATGATGAGGTGAAAGGTGAAAGTGAGGAGAGGGGAGGGGGGGAGCCTCCAAGCAGCAGCTCAACACAACACATGACAACAGAAGCTGATGGAGACCACTGTGGAGGATCACAAGCAGACAAGCTCTTAGCTCCACTATCAGATAGTGAGGACACAACGTCACACTCTCCTGACACTGATGATGAAGACTCTAAAGATGATAAGACATGTCACACTGACAACACTCACTTCGCATGTTCTCACTGTCACAAAACTTTTAAGTACCATTGTCGTCTGGTAAGACACATGAGAACACACACTGGAGAAAAACCTTTTTCATGTTCAATCTGTCGTAAATGTTTTACTTTAAAGCACAATTTCAAAGTACACATGAGAATACATACTGGAGAACAACCTTTTTCCTGCTCAGTATGTGGTAAAAGATTTGTATTAAATCAAAGTTTAAAACTACACATGACAACACACACTGGAGAAAAACCTTTTTCATGTTCAATTTGCGGTAAAGATTTTACTCAAAAGCACAATTTTAAAGCACACATGAGAACACACACTGGAGAAAAACCTTTTACATGTTCAATCTGCGGTAAAGATTTTACTCAAAGGTACCAATTCAAAGCACACATGAGAATACACACGGGAGAGAAACCTTTTTCCTGCTCAGAATGTGGTAAAAGTTATGTCATAAATCGAAGTTTAAAAGTACACATGAGAACACACACAGGTGAGAAAGTGTTGAGTTGCAGTGTGTGTGGTGAAAGATTGTCTTCTAAGTACCAGTGTAAGAAACACAAGTGTGCTGGTGAGAACAGCAGCAGCAAATGAAACTGCAGGATTTGAAATAAACTGTCCAGACTTTAAGTTTAAGTAACATCAGCACAAGTAACATGTGTGACATAATAATTTGGAACAACATATGCTGCCATTTGAGCGCCATCTTTTTCATGGACACCCCTGTTTATTTCAGCAAGACAATGCCAAGCCACATTCAACATATGTTACAACAGCGTGGCTTCGTAAAACAAAGAGTGCGGGTACTTTCCTGGCCTGCCTGCAGTCCAGACCTGTCTCCCATGGAAAATGTGTGGCGCATTATGAAGCGTAAAATACAACAGCGGAGACCCTGGACTGTTGAACGACTCAAACTCTACATAAAACAAGAATGGGAAAGAATTCCACTTTCAAAGCTTCAACAATTAGTTTCCTCAGTTCCTTAACGTTTATTGAGTGTTGTTAAAAGAAAAGGTGATGTAACACAGTGGTGAACATGCCCTTTCCCAACTACTTTGGCACGTGTTGCAGCCATGAAATTTTAAGTTAATTATCTTAAAAAAAATAATAAAAATTATGAGTTTGAACATCAAATATCTTGTCTTTGTAGTGCATTCAATTGAATATGGGTTGAAAAGGATTTGCAAATCATTGTATTCTGTTTTTATTTACCTCTAACACAATTTCCCAACTCATATGGAAACAGGGTTTGTATGTCCCTGGACCTTTATGCAATAAACAATGTATGATTCAAATACAATTGGGTACAATAAATGTAGTTAATATTTGTGGGGATATTTTTTATTCTATTTGTTATCGCAGTCAATTTTTAAATGTTTTCTTTATATGACTTACATGTAGTTTCCAGCTTACTTCATCATGTAGACTAACTCAGCCTGGAGGATGTGTGTAATGTTGAGATGTATTGGAGATGACTTGGTTTGTTTGGATGTTGTCAACCTGTCAATTGTTCTATTTAAACTATTAATGTTGTCAGATCTCACGAGAGAAACAAGCAACCAGCTCTATTACTTCTTCTTCTTACTGGCAGTTTGCAGCCATGACTTGAAAGGTTCATACTGCTATACCTTCAAGGTACTCAAAGGGCTTTGACACTATTTCCACATTCACACACACATTCACACACTGATGGCGGGAGCTGCCATGCAAGGCAATAACCACGACTCATCAGGAGCAAGGGTGAAGTGTCTTGCCCAAGGACACAACGGACGTGACGAGGTTGGTAGAAGGTGGGGATCAAACCAGGAACCCTCAAGTTCCCAACCGCGCCAATCCCTTTTGGTGTTTTGTGCAACTGACTCTGACTTTGTCTTATCTCTCTATTTTTGAGGTAAAACTCTGGAGCTTTTGAAGTGTATTTCTGGTCTTGTCATCCTGGTCCGGACAGAAGGGCGACACGGCAGAGCGACTGGATCCAAACAGACGTCGGAGACGCTTTACTGAAGCAAAAGTCGCTTAATTACCAGAGAGCGTCATTTACACAGGACTGCAGTTCCTGGGAGGAGGTCAGGTCAAATATGGAGGACTCCTCTCCTGGAGAAGCCAAAGCATCGTTTTTTTATGTTCCTTCTTTCACTGTCTGGGTGTGCGCTAAAGCTAAACAACACCACCTGACCACAGAAGGAGATGTTGGTGTGTAAATATCTGGAAAACAACTGCTTTCAGTCAGAACTTAAAGGTTGGCGTTTGAGCTAGACAGGTAGTCTCCTTTCAAGGATATGGTTGTCAATTGTTTTGCATCCCGAAGTCCCAATTGGGGCCTCTTTTCCTACGAGACCTCAAAAAAGACAGGCAGTAGAAAATGGATGGATGGATAGCTAATCAAAAAAAAACAATAAATAAATAAATATATGTATATATATTTGCATATATAGATATAATTTATATAATGCCAGAATAAATTTAAAAAGAACATGAAAACCTCCCACATTCTAAAATACATTATAAAAATGATTAGCATCAAAGACAATAATAATATCATGAGTGTAATATGTATTTATTGTTTTTCTTTCCTTATGCTACTGTTGTTTCAATACATTGTTTTTTTTATTAAATCAACATAAAAATATACAGGATACACTTTCAATTAGTGCATCAACCCCCCCTCTCCCCCATTCACACTCATCCATACCCACTCACACAAAAAAGGGTTGTTTCTTTCTGCTACCAAAATTGTGGTTCCCTCAACATATCTAGCACAGGCGGCAAGGGACACAGTCCCTGAAACACACATGATTGTGTGTGCCGAACATTATCATTAATTACTATTTTGTATGTAATTGTTTTATATTATTTTACTTTCTTTTTTTATCCAAGAAAATGTTTTATATTTCAATTTTTTATTTATCTTATTTGATTTTATTTATAAAATAAAAAATGACCTTATCTTCACAAGACCAGGTTATTATTGAAATTAGACTTTTCTAAAGGTTTTTAAAACCAGGTCCAGTCCAGATTGATTGATACTTTTATTAGTAGATTGCACAGTACAGTACATATTCCGTACAATTGACCACTAAATGGTAACACCCCAATAAGTTTTTCAACTTGTTTAAGTCGGGGTCCACCTTCATCAATTCATGGTAATGTCCAAGTGGGGCTCAGCAACACACACCCTCATCCATGTACAACAACAACAACAATTAGGGAAACAACAGATTGCATATAATTTATAAACAAAATGACATTTTCATAAAAAAGCATTTGTGTATAGTCCATATTATGTCCAAGTCAGACTCAACACACACTTTCATTTTGTACACTCAAAAATCGGGAACATAACAACAGATAGCATATATGTTGCTGTTGTTGCATGTCTATAAACATTATTACATTTTCACAATAAGCCTTTAAGGATTTCCCATCTTGTTTCATGTTTTTTGGCATCATTCGCACGTCGACAGAGAAGGGAGCCGAACGCTAATAAGTCAGTCTCATTACTTTTTCTCCAGTTTTTAAATATTCACGTCGTATAAAATACATCTTTGAGTCTTTATTTAGGGATAAGATTGTCTTGGTGCGCGAGAAGCATTTCGCCGCGTTTCGTGCTGACTTAGCTTAGCTCGCTAGTTAGCTTAGCTTGTTAGCTGCTAACAAAGACGCAGAAGTTGTCAACACATCGCTGAGCAGCTAAATATCATCTCTGACCAGACTGTGGGGTCTTAAGGGCTCGTCGTCACGGGACCGAAGAGAACCCCAGCGGCGGAGGAAAACGAGGACATTAAAAAGTCACTTCAATGTCTTTCACAAGACGTAAATGACATACGGATTAAACAGGATATAATTCTTAAACGAAGTCATGGAGCTCCGTATGTGCATCCAGGAGAGGGATAAGAAGATTGGCGAGTTGGAGAGGAAAGTGGAAGATCTGGAGCAGTATTCTAGACTGAATGATGTGATCGTGACGGGGCTAAAAGTGAAACCCCGCTCATATGCACAAGCTGTGGGGAGCGAGAGTGCATCTGGGGACCCGGAGGCTGGCTCGGTGGAGGAGCAGGTTGTGGCCTTTCTGGCTTCCAGAGACATTCATCTGGACAAGAACTCAATGGAAGCGTGTCATCCTCTGCCTGCGAAGAGGGACGTCATCCCTGCTGTCATCCTGAGGTTCGTCAACAGGAAAAGAAAGACTGAACTCATGAAACAAGGGAGAAAGCTAAAAGGCACCAACGTATATTTGAATGATCACCTGATCAAAAGGAATGCAGATATTGCAAAAAAAGCCTGGCACTTAAGGAAACAAAACAAAATACAGAATACTTGGGTCACAAACTGTAAAATAGTCATAAAACTGAAAGGATCACCTGAACAAGCAAAAGTGCTGGTTGTTAGAGACATACAGGAACTGAAGAGATATGAATAAATATGTGAATTAGTGGGACAAGGAGAGTTAAAAAGTATATTTACAAGTTCATTCAATGGCATACAATCAGTCCTCTGATATTACAGACAACAATTTAACAATACAACAAAGGATTCTAGATTCCGAGCTTTTTGAACTAAAATCATCTGAGTATACTGATCACAATTCATTAGACTTGGAATATCATCTCGATCCAGATAATATGTTTCCATCATCTGACTCCATTAACTGCAAATACTATTCAGAAAGGGAATATAATAACTCAATAAAATCAAAAGGCACATTTTCAGTCATCCATTTTAACAGTAGAAGCATGTATGCAAATTCCAGTGCAATTCAAGACTACTTACAACATTTTGTGAATCCATTTAGCATAATTGCTATATCCGAAACATGGTTTAATGAAGCAAAAGGCATTGATTTTGAGATAAAGGATTATAATTTAAACTATATTAACAGAACAAATAAAATGGGTGGAGGAGTCGCTATGTACGTTCATAAGAAATATAAATACAAAATATTAAAAGACATGACTGTATCAGTAAATGATATAGTTGAATGCTTATCAATAGAAATCATTAATGAAAGGAAGAAAAACATCATAATTAGCTGTATATACAGGTCACCAGGTTCAAATGTGGAACTATTTACTGAGTGGGCTGAAAAAACTTTCTCAGAAATAGTTAATAAAACAATATTTATTTGTGGGGATTATAATATTAATCTCATGAATCCAAATAACCACATAGCAACATAAAACTATATTAACAGGATGCACAGTATGAGTTTATACCCAACCATTACAAGACCGACTAGAATAACATCGCACAGTATTCATCGATAACATCTTCACTAATAATATGCAGTCTTCAAACATCAGTGGAGTAATGATCTGTGACATAACCCATCATCTGCCTGTATTCACAGTCTATAATGATGAGACCAGTACACACCTGAATCCACAGCAAAAATATACTTACATAACCCATCATCTGCCTGTATTCACAGTCTATAATGATGAGACCAGTACACACCTGAATCCACAGCAAAAATATACTTACATAACCCATCATCTGCCTGTATTCACAGTCTATAATGATGAGACCAGTACACACCTGAATCCACAGCAAAAATATACTTACATAACCCATCATCTGCCTGTATTCACAGTCTATAATGATGAGACCAGTACACACCTGAATCCACAGCAAAAATATACTTACATAACCCATCATCTGCCTGTATTCACAGTCTATAATGATGAGACCAGTACACACCTGAATCCACAGCAAAAATATACTTACATAACCCATCATCTGCCTGTATTCACAGTCTATAATGATGAGACCAGTACACACCTGAATCCACAGCAAAAATATACTTACATAACCCATCATCTGCCTGTATTCACAGTCTATAATGATGAGACCAGTACACACCTGAATCCACAGCAAAAATATACTTACATAACCCATCATCTGCCTGTATTCACAGTCTATAATGATGAGACCAGTACACACCTGAATCCACAGCAAAAATATACTTACATAACCCATCATCTGCCTGTATTCACAGTCTATAATGATGAGACCAGTACACACCTGAATCCACAGCAAAAATATACTTACATAACCCATCATCTGCCTGTATTCACAGTCTATAATGATGAGACCAGTACACACCTGAATCCACAGCAAAAATATACGTACTAACCAGTTAGAAGAGAAGACTCTTTCAATCTATTAAATCAGGACCTAACAATGCAAAACTGGGATTGCGTGTACAACAAAAAGGAGGTGGATAGTGCCTTTGAATCATTTATAGATATATTTCATTCAATATATAACCAAAAATGTCCATAAAAAAAAAGAGAAACAACAACAAAACTTTAAAGTGCCCATGGTTAACCAAGGGTTTACAAAACGCTTGTAAAAAGAAAAACACATTATATAGACAATTCATCAAATTAAGTCATGTAAAACCTGGCTCCAAAAATGAATGTACAAAGAAACTGATTGAAGACTCTGAACATAGATATAAAACATATAAAAATAAATTGACTGATATAATAAGGACTAGTAAGAAATGATATTATAGCAATCTATTACATAGGAATAAGAACAACACTAAGGAGGTGTGGGGAATACTTAACACTATAATTAAAGGCAAATCAAAAAATAACTTGTGTCCTAGCTATTTCACTGCTAACAACCAAGATAATTATAATATGAATAATGTTGTGGAGAGTTTTAACAGTTTCTTAGTAAATGTCGGATCAGAATTGGCAGCCAAAATCCCTGATTATAGCAGCAATGAAATGGAGTCACTGATTGAAATGAATCCAATGAGTATGTTTCTGTTGGGAGTAACTGAAGAGGAAATAATAGATGTTGTTAATAATTGCAAAAATAAAACATCTACTGATTGTTTCGACATAGATATGACACTTGTGGAAAAAAAACATACATTCCATCACCAAACCACTAACTGACATATTTAACCTGTCCTTCCAAACAGGACAATTTCCTAATAAAATGAAAATGGCAAAGGTAATAGCAATATATAAAAATGGGAACTAACACATCTTCACAAACTGCCGACCTGTCTCTTTGCTCCCGCAGTTTTCCAACATCTTAGAGAAATGATATAACACTAGATTAGAGAAATTTATAGATAAACATAAGATAATTAATGAAAGTCAATACGGTTTTAGGACAGCAAGGTCAACATCTCTGGCAATAATTGATGCAGTAGAAGAGATAACCAAGAGCTTAGATAGTAAGAAATATGCAGCTGGAATGGACATGGATCTGAGGAAAGCATTTGACACCATTAATCATCAAATATTACTGAAACAATGATACAGATATGGAATAAGGGGAGTAACTTTGACTTGGATAAGGAACTATTTAACACAAAGACAGCAGTTTGTGAAGATGGGCGAGTTTACATCTGGGCATTTGGACATTGCTTGTGGGGTTCCACAGGGAGCCGTTCTTGGTCCCAAGTTATTTAACTTATATATTAATGACATATTTACATCTGGGCATTTGGACATTGCTTGTGGGGTTCCACAGGGAGCCGTTCTTGTTATTTAACTTATATATTAATGACATATTTACATCTGGGCATTTGGACATTGCTTGTGGGGTTCCACAGGGAGCCGTTCTTGTTATTTAACTTATATATTAATGACATATTTACATCTGGGCATTTGGACATTGCTTGTGGGGTTCCACAGGGAGCCGTTCTTGGTCCCAAGTTATTTAACTTATATATCAATGACATATTTACATCTGGGCATTTGGACATTGCTTGTGGGGTTCCACAGGGATCCCTTCTTGATCCCAAGTTATTTAACTTATATATTAATGACATATTTACATCTGGGCATTTGGACATTGCTTGTGGGGTTCCACAGGGAGCCGTTCTTGGTCCCAAGTTATTTAACTTATATATTAATGACATATTTACATCTGGGCATTTGGACATTGCTTGTGGGGTTCCACAGGGAGCCGTTCTTGTTATTTAACTTATATATTAATGACATATTTACATCTGGGCATTTGGACATTGCTTGTGGGGTTCCACAGGGAGCCGTTCTTGTTATTTAACTTATATATTAATGACATATTTACATCTGGGCATTTGGACATTGCTTGTGGGGTTCCACAGGGAGCCGTTCTTGTTATTTAACTTATATATTAATGACATATTTACATCTGGGCATTTGGACATTGCTTGTGGGGTTCCACAGGGAGCCGTTCTTGTTATTTAACTTATATATTAATGACATATTTACATCTGGGCATTTGGACATTGCTTGTGGGGTTCCACAGGGAGCCGTTCTTGGTCCCAAGTTATTTAACTTATATATCAATGACATATTTACATCTGGGCATTTGGACATTGCTTGTGGGGTTCCACAGGGATCCCTTCTTGATCCCAAGTTATTTAACTTATATATTAATGACATATTTACATCTGGGCATTTGGACATTGCTTGTGGGGTTCCACAGGGAGCCGTTCTTGGTCCCAAGTTATTTAACTTATATATTAATGACATATTTACATCTGGGCATTTGGACATTGCTTGTGGGGTTCCACAGGGAGCCGTTCTTGTTATTTAACTTATATATTAATGACATATTTACATCTGGGCATTTGGACATTGCTTGTGGGGTTCCACAGGGAGCCGTTCTTGTTATTTAACTTATATATTAATGACATATTTACATCTGGGCATTTGGACATTGCTTGTGGGGTTCCACAGGGAGCCGTTCTTGTTATTTAACTTATATATTAATGACATATTTACATCTGGGCATTTGGACATTGCTTGTGGGGTTCCACAGGGATCCCTTCTTGATCCCAAGTTATTTAACTTATATATTAATGACATATTTACATCTGGGCATTTGGACATTGCTTGTGGGGTTCCACAGGGAGCCGTTCTTGGTCCCAAGTTATTTAACTTATATATTAATGACATATTTACATCTGGGCATTTGGACATTGCTTGTGGGGTTCCACAGGGAGCCGTTCTTGGTCCCAAGTTATTTAACTAATATATTAATGACATATTTACATCTGGGCATTTGAACATTGCTTGTGGGGTTCCACAGGGAGCCGTTCTTGTTATTTAACTTATATATTAATGACATATTTACATCTGGGCATTTGGACATTGCTTGTGGGGTTCCACAGGGAGCCGTTCTTGTTATTTAACTTATATATTAATGACATATTTACATCTGGGCATTTGGACATTGCTTGTGGGGTTCCACAGGGAGCCGTTCTTGGTCCCAAGTTATTTAACTTATATATCAATGACATATTTACATCTGGGCATTTGGACATTGCTTGTGGGGTTCCACAGGGATCCCTTCTTGATCCCAAGTTATTTAACTTATATATTAATGACATATTTACATCTGGGCATTTGGACATTGCTTGTGGGGTTCCACAGGGAGCCGTTCTTGGTCCCAAGTTATTTAACTTATATATTAATGACATATTTACATCTGGGCATTTGGACATTGCTTGTGGGGTTCCACAGGGAGCCGTTCTTGGTCCCAAGTTATTTAACTAATATATTAATGACATATTTACATCTGGGCATTTGGACATTGCTTGTGGGGTTCCACAGGGAGCCGTTCTTGGTCCCAAGTTATTTAACTTATATATTAATGACATATTTACATCTGGGCATTTGGACATTGCTTGTGGGGTTCCACAGGGAGCCGTTCTTGTTATTTAACTTATATATTAATGACATATTTACATCTGGGCATTTGGACATTGCTTGTGGGGTTCCACAGGGAGCCGTTCTTGGTCCCAAGTTATTTAACTTATATATCAATGACATATTTACATCTGGGCATTTGGACATTGCTTGTGGGGTTCCACAGGGAGCCGTTCTTGGTCCCAAGTTATTTAACTTATATATTAATGACATATTTACAGTATCAAATGTATTAAAATTAGTCGTATTCGCAGACGACACTAATATTTTCTAATCTAACGATAATTATACAAATTTTGTACCCACCCTAAATAATGAACTTGCAAAATTAAAAACATGGTTAGATATAAACAAATTATCCCTTAATTTAAAGAAAACAAAAGTTATGTTATTCGGCTATTCCAATCCAGGACTTCACTACATCCCCTGGTTACACTCCAAAACAACTACAAAACTTCACTACATCCCCTGGTTACAGTCCAAAACAACTACAAAACTTCACTACATCCCCTGGTTACAGTCCAAAACAACTACAAAACTTCACTACATCCCCTGGTTACAGTCCAAAACAACTACAAAACTTCACTACATCCCCTGGTTACACTCCAAAACAACTACAAAACTTCACTACATCCCCTGGTTACACTCCAAAACAACTACAAAACTTCACTACATCCCCTGGTTACACTCCAAAACAACTACAAAACTTCACTACATCCCCTGGTTACACTCCAAAACAACTACAAAACTTCACTACATCCCCTGGTTACAGTCCAAAACAACTACAAAACTTCACTACATCCCCTGGTTACACTCCAAAACAACTACAAAACTTCATTACATCCCCTGGTTACACTCCAAAACAACTACAAAACTTCACTACATCCCCTGGTTACACTCCAAAACAACTACAAAACTTCACTACATCCCCTGGTTACACTCCAAAACAACTACAAAACTTCACTACATCCCCTGGTTACACTCCAAAACAACTACAAAACTTCACTACATCCCCTGGTTACACTCCAAAACAACTACAAAACTTCACTACATCCCCTGGTTACACTCCAAAACAACTACAAAACTTCACTACATCCCCTGGTTACACTCCAAAACAACTACAAAACTTCACTACATCCCCTGGTTACACTCCAAAACAACTACAAAACTTCACTACATCCCCTGGGTACACTCCAAAACAACTACAAAACTTCACTACATCCCCTGGTTACAGTCCAAAACAACTACAAAACTTCACTACATCCCCTGGTTACACTCCAAAACAACTACAAAACTTCACTACATCCCCTGGTTACACTCCAAAACAACTACAAAACTTCACTACATCCCCTGGTTACACTCCAAAACAACTACAAAACTTCACTACATCCCCTGGTTACACTCCAAAACAACTACAAAACTTCACTACATCCCCTGGTTACACTCAAAAACAACTACAAAACTTCACTACATCCCCTGGTTACACTCCAAAACAACTACAAAACTTCACTACATCCCCTGGTTACACTCCAAAACAACTACAAAACTTCACTACATCCCCTGGTTACACTCCAAAACAACTACAAAACTTCACTACATCCCCTGGTTACACTCCAAAACAACTACAAAACTTCACTACATCCCCTGGTTACAGTCCAAAACAACTACAAAACTTCACTACATCCCCTGGTTACACTCCAAAACAACTACAAAACTTCACTACATCCCCTGGTTACACTCCAAAACAACTACAAAACTTCACTACATCCCCTGGTTACACTCCAAAACAACTACAAAACTTCACTACATCCCCTGGTTACACTCCAAAACAACTACAAAACTTCACTACATCCCCTGGTTACACTCCAAAACAACTACAAAACTTCACTACATCCCCTGGTTACACTCCAAAACAACTACAAAACTTCACTACATCCCCTGGTTACAGTCCAAAACAACTACAAAACTTCACTACATCCCCTGGTTACACTCCAAAACAACTACAAAACTTCACTACATCCCCTGGTTACACTCCAAAACAACTACAAAACTTCACTACATCCCCTGGTTACACTCCAAAACAACTACAAAACTTCACTACATCCCCTGGTTACACTCCAAAACAACTACAAAACTTCACTACATCCCCTGGTTACACTCCAAAACAACTACAAAACTTCACTACATCCCCTGGTTACACTCCAAAACAACTACAAAACTTCACTACATCCCCTGGTTACACTCCAAAAACCTGCAATAAGAATTCTACACAAGGTGGGATATTGTGACCACACAAATATTTTATTTTCACAATCTAAATGATTAAAACTGCCTGGTCTAGTTGATTTTAATACAGCTCAATTACTATTTAAAGCCAACAAAAAGGTTCTACTTGCCAATATTCAAATACATTTCAAACACAGAGAAGGAGTTGATAATCTAAGGGGGTGTAGTATCTTTACTATTCCAACAGTAAGAACTACCAGGGAAAGTTTGTGTGTGTCCGTGTGTGGAGTGAAACTTTGGAAGGGATTGGATGTGGAGCTCAAGCAATGTTCAAATGTCCATCAGTTCAAAACAAGATACAAAAAAATGGTATGTGCAATGTATATGAATGTGAACATGGAGGCCTAAGTGTTCAACTCCATCACTGGCTAATAA
>NC_084634.1:20561493-20606493 GCF_033978795.1 Nerophis ophidion
GTTTGGTTTATTAAAATTAAATACATGTTTTTTAATGTATTTAATATACACATGTTTAGTGTACAAATAGTAAAAATATGTTTAGTGTATTAATATTAAAAACTATGTTTAGTGTGGCAGAGGGGTTAGTGCGTCTGCCTCACATTACGAAGTTCCTGCAGTCCTGGGTTCAAATCCAGGCTCGGGATCTTTCTGTGTGGAGTTTGCATGTTCTCCCCGTGACTGCGTGGGTTCCCTGCGGGTACTCCGGCTTCCTCCCACTTCCAAAGACATGCACCTGGGGATAGGTTGATTGGCAACACTAAATTGGCCCTAGTGTGTGAATGTGAGTGTGAATGTTGTCTGTCTATCTGTGTTGGCCCTGCGATGAGGTGGCGACTTGTCCAGGGTGTACCCTGCCTTCCGCCCGATTGTAGCTGAGATAGGCGCCAGCGCCCCCCGCGACCCCGAAAGGGAATAAGCGGTAGAAATGGATGGATGGATGGATGTTTAGTGTATGAATGACCAGATTTATTAAGAGGGAATGTGCGCCATACAGTGGACTTCTGCCGCAACTGCACACGAATAAATTAATTATTTCCGAGTGTGCCTTATTTAGAGAATAATAAATACATGTTTACTGTATGAATATTAAATATATGATTACTATATGAATATTAAATGTGTTTAGTATATGATTATTAAATACATGTTCAGTGTATGAATATTAAATACATGTTTAGTGTATAAATATTAAATACAACTTTAGTGTATGAATATTAAATACATGTTTAGTGTATGAATATTAAATACATGTTTAGTGTATTAATATTTAATACATGTTTAGTGTATAAATATTAAATACAAGTTTAGTGTATGAATATTAAATACATGTTTAGTGTTTTAATATTAAATACATGTTTAGTGTATAAATAATAAATACAAGTTTAGTGTATAAATAATAAATACATATTTAGTGTATGAATATTAAATACATGTTTAGTGTATGAATATTAAATACATGTTTAGTGTATGAATATTAAATACATGTTTAGTGTTTTAATATTAAATACATGTTTAGTGTATAAATAATAAATACAAGTTTAGTGTATAAATAATAAATACATATTTAGTGTATGAATATTAAATACATGTTTAGTGTATGAATATTAAATACATTGTAACTCCCTCCACATAGCACTGACACAATGGCTTTCTTGAACTGATTCATTGAAGGCTTTCTTTCCCTTCAATTCACCGTGAAAACTGTTAATAAAATAAAGCACGTTACAAATGTAAAAATAACATGCACAGCATGTGGCTCAAACATTTACCGAAGTAAAATACAAACAGAAATGACAAATACCTCGTTGGCCTGCACGCTTCTTTTAGGAGGAAATTGTGATCTTCTGGCTCTTGTGGCCCAAACGCTGAAAGTCCTTGTGACACTTTTTAGTCCTTGTAACCATCAGTCGCTCTCTTTATCCCTTCTCATTGCATCAAACAGATTTTCCTCATACCCGGAAGTAGCTTCTTTATATCCGTTCACAGACCAATCGAGACACTTCAAAACAAACACATGCCCACAAACCCAACAAAAAGGCATGAAATTACATTTTTAACCATAGTAACTTAAATAAAGCCTTCTTATGAGCTTTTATACATTTTGATTTAAATTCCCTTTTGTGAACTTAACTTATTCTGTTTTTAGAGAAATAAAACAAATTATAATTATTAGTCGCAACAGTTACATACATGTTTAGTGTATTAATATTAAATAAATGTTTACTGTATAAATATTAAAGACATGTTTAGTGTATAAATATTAAATACATGTTTAGTGTATTAATATTAAATACATGTTTAGTGTATAAATATTAAATACAAGTTTAGTGTATGAATATTAAATACATGTTTAGTGTATGAATATTAAATAAATGTTTAGTGTATAAATATTAAATACATGTTTAGTGTATAAATATTAAATACAAGTTTAGTGTATGAATATTAAATACATGTTTAGTGTATAAATAATAAATACAAGTTTAGTGTATGAATAATAAATACATATTTAGTGTATGAATATTAAATGCATGTTTAGTGTATGAATATTAAATACATGTTTAGTGTATTAATATTAAATACATTTTTAGTGTATTAATATTAAATAAATGTTTACTGTATAAATATTAAAGACATGTTTAGTGTATTAATATTAAATACATGTTTAGTGTATAAATATCAAATACAAGTTTAGTGTATGAATAATAACTACATGTTTAGTGTATAAATATTAAATACACTTTTAGTGTATAAATATTAAATACACGTTTAGTGTAAAAATATTAAATACATGTTTAGTGTATTAATATTAAATATATGTTTAGTTTATTAAAATTAAATACATGTTTTTGTATTAATATTAAATACATATTAAGTGTAAGAATAATAACTACATGTTTATTGAATGAATATTAAATACATGTTTAGTGTATTAATATTAAATACATGTTTAGTGTATTAATAATAACTACATGTTTAGTGTATGAATATTAAATACATGTTTAGTGTATTAATATTAAGTACATGTTTAGTGTATTAATATTAAATATATGTTTAGTGTATTAATATTAAAAACATGTTTAGTGTATTAATATTAAATATATGTTTAGTTTATTAAAATTAAATACATGTTTTTGTATTAATATTAAATACATGTTTAGTGTTTGAATATTAAATACATGTTTAGTGTATAAATATTAAATACATGTTTAGTGTATAACTATTAAATACATGTTTAGTGTATTAATATTAAATCAATGTTTAATGTATAAATATTAAATACATGTTTAGTGTATTAATATTAAGTATATGTTTAGTTTATTAAACTTAAATACATGTTTTATATTAATATTAAATACATGTTTAGTATATGAATTTAAATACACGTTTAGTGTATGAATATTAAATACATGTTTAGTTTATGAATATTAAATACATGTTTAGTGGATAAATAATAAATACATGTTTAGTGTATAAATATTAAATACATGTTTAGTGTATTAATATTAAATATGTGTTTAGTTTATTCAAATTAAATACATGTTTTTGTATTAATATTAAATACATGTTTAGTGTATAAATATTAAATACATGTTTAGTGTATTAATATTAAATACATGTTTAGTGTATAAATATTAAATACATGTTTAGTGTATTAATATTAAATACATGTTTAGTGTATAAATAATAACAACATGTTTAGTGTATGAATATTAAATACAGGTTTAGTGTAGAAATATTAAATACATGTTTAGTTTATGAATATTAAATACATGTTTAGTGTATGAATATTAAATACATGTTTAGTGTATAAATGTTAAATACATGTTTAGTTTATGAATATTAAATACATGTTTAGTGTATGAATATTAAATATATACTTACTTAATTAAAATTAAATACATGTTTTTGTATTAATATTAAATACATGTTTAGTGCATAAATATTAAATACATGTTTGGTGTATTAATATTAAATACATGTTTAGTGTATGAATATTAAATACATGTTTAGTGTATAAATATTAAATACATGTTTAGTGTATTAATATTAAATACATGTTTAGTGTATGAATAATAACTACATGTTTAGTGTATGAATATTAAATACATGTTTAGTGTATGAATATTAAATACAAGTTTAGTGTGAAAATATTAAATACATGTTTAGTGTATTAATATTAAATACATGTTTAGTGTATTAATATTAAATATATATTTAGTTTATTAAAATTAAATACATGTTTTTATATTAATATTAAATACATGTTTAGTGTATAAATATTAAATACATGTTTAGTGTATGAATAATAACTACATGTTTAGTGTGTTAATATTAAATACATGTTTAGTGTATTAATATTAAATATATGTTTAGTTTATTACAATTAAATACATATTTTTGTATTAATATTAAATACATGTTTAGTCTATTAATATTAAATATATGTTTAGTTTATGAATATTAAATACATGTTTAGTGGATAAATAATAAATACATATTTAGTGTATTAATATTAAATACATGTTTAGTGTATAAATATTAAATACATGTTTAGTGTATAAATATTAAATACATGTTTAGTGTATTAATATTAAATACATGTTTAGTGTATGAATAACAACAACATGTTTAGTGTATGAATATTAAATACAGGTTTAGTGTAGAAATATTAAATACATGTTTAGTTTATGAATATCAAATACATGTTTAGTGTATGAATATTAAATATATATTTAGTTTATTAAAATTAAATACATATTTTTGTATTAATATTAAATACATGTTTAGTGTATCAATATTAAATACATGTTTGGTGTATTAATATTAAATACATGTTTAGTGTATGAATATTAAATACATGTTTAGTGTATAAATATTAAATACATGTTTAGTGTATTAATATTAAATACATGTTTAGTGTATAATAATAACTACATGTTTAGTGTATGAATATTAAATACATGTTTAGTGTATGAATATTAAATACAAGTTTAGTGTGAAAATATTAAATACATTTTTAGTGTATTAATATTAAATACATGTTTAGTGTATTAATATTAAATATATATTTAGTTTATTAAAATTAAATACATGTTTTTGTATTAATAGTAAATACTTGTTTAGTGTATAAATATTAAATACATGTTTAGTGTATGAATAATAACTACATGTTTAGTGTGTAAATATTAAATACATGTTTAGTGTATAAATATTAAATACACTTTTAGTGTATAAATATTAAATACATGTTTAGTGTATAAATAATAACTACATGTTTAGTGTATAAATATTAAATACATGTTTAGTGTATTAATATTAAATATATGTTTAGTTTATTACAATTAAATACATGTTTTTGTATAAATATTAAATACATGTTTAGTGTATTAATATTAAATACATGTTTAGTGTATTAATATTAAATACATGTTTAGTGTATAAATGTTAAATACATGTTTAGTGTATAAATATTAAATACATGTTTAGTTTATTAAAATTAAATACATGTTTAGTGTATAAATATTAAATACATGTTTAGTGTATTAATATTAAATACCTGTTTAGTGTATACATGTTAAATACATGTTTACACATGCGCATATTGCCCGTCCGCTTAAAAGGGGTGGGGGGGTCGCACTAATATACAACGAAAACTTTAACCTTAGTCCTAACATAAATAATAAATATAAATCGTTTGAGGTGCTTACTATGAAGTCTGTCACACCGCTGCCTCTACACCTGGCTGTTATCTACCGCCCCCCAGGGCCCTATTCGGACTTTATCAATGAATTCTCAGAGTTCGTTGCTGATCTAGTGACACACGCCGATAATATAATCATAATGGGGGACTTTAATATCCATATGAATACCCCATCGGACCCACCGTGCGTAGCGTTCCAGACTATGATTGATAGCTGTGGTCTCACACAAATAATAAATGAACCCACGCATCGCAACGGTAATACGATAGACCTAGTGCTTGTCAGGGGTATCACCGCTTCCAAAGTTACGATACTCCCGTATACTAAAGTATTGTCCGATCATTACCTTATAAAATTCGAGGTTCAGACGCATGTTCGTCAAACTAATAATAATAATAACTGCTATAGCAGCCGCAACATTAATACGGCCACAACGACAACTCTTGCTGACCTACTGCCCTCGGTAATGGCACCATTCCCAAAGTATGTGGGCTCTATTGATAACCTCACTAACAACTTTAACGACGCCCTGCGCGAAACCATTGATAACATAGCACCGCTAAAGTGAAAAAAGGCTCCAAAAAAGCGCACCCCTTGGTTTACAGAAGAAACTAGAGCCCAGAAATTATTATGCAGAAAGCTGGAACGCAAATGGCGCACGACTAAACTTGAGGTGCACCATCAAGCATGGAGTGATGGTTTAATAACTTATAAACGCATGCTCACCTTAGCTAAAGCTAAATATTACTCAAATCTCATCCACCGTAATAAAAACGATCCTAAATTTTTGTTTAGCACAGTAGCATCGCTAACCCAACAAGGGACTCCTTCCAGTAGCTCCACCCACTCAGCTGATGACTTTATGCAATTCTTTAGTAAGAAAATTGAAGTCATTAGAAAGGAGATTAAAGACAATGCGTCCCAGCTACAACGGGGTTCTATTAACACTGACACGATTGTATATACGGCGGATACTGCCCTCCAAAATAGTTTCTCTCGTTTTGAGGAAATAACATTAGAGGAATTGTTACAACGTGTAAATGGAATAAAACAAACAACATGTTTACTTGACCCTCTTCCTGGGAAACTGATCAAGGAGCTCTTTGTATTATTAGGTCCATCAGTGCTAAATATTATAAACTTATCACTTTCCTCGGGCACTGTTCCCCTAGCATTCAAAAAAGCGGTTATTCATCCTCTTCTTAAAAGACCTAACCTCGATCCTGACCTCATGGTAAACTACCGACCGGTGTCTCACCTTCCCTTTATTTCAAAAATCCTCGAAAAAATTGTTGCGGAGCGGTTAAATGAACACTTAGCGTCTAACAATCTATGTGAAACCTTTCAATCCGGTTTCAGGGCAAATCACTCCACGGAGACAGCCCTCGCAAAAATGACTAATGATCTATTGCTAAAGATGGATTCTGATGCGTCATCTATGTTGCTGCTCCTCGATCTTAGCGCTGCTTTCGATACCGTCGATCATAATATTTTATTAGAACGTATCAAAACACGAATTGGTATGTCAGACTTAGCCCTGTCTTGGTTTAACTCTTATCTTACTGATAGGATGCAGTGTGTCTCCCATAACAATGTGACCTCGGACTACGTTAAGGTAACGTGTGGAGTTCCCCAGGGTTCGGTCCTTGGCCCTGCACTCTTCAGCATCTACATGCTGCCGCTAGGTGACATCATACGCAAATACGGTGTTAGCTTTCACTGTTATGCTGATGACACCCAACTCTACATGCCCCTAAAGCTGACCAACACGCCGGATTGTAGTCAGCTGGAGGCGTGTCTTAATGAAATTAAACAATGGATGTCCGCTAACTTTTTGCAACTCAACGCCAAAAAAACGGAAATGCTGATTATCGGTCCTGCTAGACACCGAACTCTATTTAATAATACAACTATAACATTTGACAACCAAACAATTAAACAAGGCGACACGGTAAAGAATCTGGGTATTATCTTTGACCCAACTCTCTCCTTTGAGTCACACATTAAAAGCGTTACTAAAACGGCCTTCTTTCATCTCCGTAATATCGCTAAAATTCGCTCCATTCTGTCCACTAAAGACGCTGAGATCATTATCCATGCGTTTGTTACGTCTCGCCTCGACTACTGTAACGTATTATTTTCGGGTCTCCCAATGTCTAGCATTAAAAGATTACAGTTGGTACAAAATGCGGCTGCTAGACTTTTGACAAGAACAAGAAAGTTTGATCACATTACGCCTGTACTGTATATACCTTTATATACATATATACATACATATATACCTATACTGTATATACCTTTATATACATATATACATACATATATACCTATACTGGCTCACCTGCACTGGCTTCCTGTGCACTTAAGATGTGACTTTAAGGTTTTACTACTTACGTATAAAATACTACACGGTCTAGCTCCATCCTATCTTGCCGATTGTATTGTACCATATGTCCCGGCAAGAAATCTGCGTTCAAAGGACTCCGGCTTGTTAGTGATTCCCAAAGCCCAAAAAAAGTCTGCGGGCTATAGAGCGTTTTCCGTTCGGGCTCCAGTACTCTGGAATGCCCTCCCGGTAACAGTTCGAGATGCCACCTCAGTAGAAGCATTTAAGTCTCACCTTAAAACTCATTTGTATACTCTAGCCTTTAAATAGACTCCCTTTTTAGACCAGTTGATCTGCCGTTTCTTTTCTTTTTCTTCTATGTCCCACTCTCCTTTGTGGAGGGAGTCCGGTCCGATCCGGTGGCCATGTACTGCTCGCCTGTGTATCGGCTGGGGACATCTCTGCGCTGCTGATCCGCCTCCGCTTGGGATGGTTTCCTGCTGGCTCCGCTGTGAACGGGACTCTCGCTGGTGTGTTGGATCCGCTTTGGACTGGACTCTCGCGACTGTGTTGGATCCATTATGGATTGAACTTTCACAGTATTATGTTGGACCCGCTCGACATCCATTGCTTTCCTCCTCTCCAAGGTTCTCATAGTCATCATTGTCACCGATGTCCCACTGGGTGTGAGTTTTCCTTGCCCTTATGTGGGCCTACCGAGGATGTCGTAGTGGTTTGTGCAGCCCTTTGAGACACTAGTGATTTAGGGCTATATAAGTAAACATTGATTGATTGATGTTTGGTGTATAAATATTAAATACATGTTTAGTGTATAAATAATAACTACATGTTTAGTGTATTAATATTAAAAACATGTTTAGTGTATAAATAATAACTACATGTTTAGTGTATTAATATTAAAAACATGTTTAGTGTATAAATGTTAAATACATGTTTAGTGTATAAATGTTGAATACATGTTTAGTGTATTGATATTAAATATATGTTTAGTGTATTAAAATTAAATACATGTTTTTGTATTAATATTAAATACATGTTTAGTGTATGAATATTAAATACATGTTTAGTGTATGAATAATAACTACATGTTTAGTGTGTAGATATTAAATACATGTTTAGTGTATAAATATTAAATACACTTTTAGTGTATAAATATTGAATACATGTTTAGTGTATAAATAATAACTACATGTTTAGTGTATCAATATTAAAAACATGTTTAGTGTATAAATGTTAAATACATGTTTAGTGTATAAATGTTGAATACATGTTTAGTGTATTGATATTAAATATATGTTTAGTGTATTAAAATTAAATACATGTTTTTGTATTAATATTAAATACATGTTTAGTGTATGAATATTAAATACATGTTTAGTGTATTAATATTAAATACATGTTTAGTGTATAAATATAAGTGTATGAGAAACCAAACTTATGTAAAAAAAAATAAAAGAAACAAAAAAAAAGGAAAAAGAGAGAGAGAGAGACGGAGAGGACCGGACTTATTAAGAGGGAACGTGCGCCCTCCTGTGGACTTCTGCCGCAACTGCACACATAAAGAAATTCATTATTTCCAAGTGTGCCTTATTTAGAGGATAATAAATACATGTTTACTGTATGAATATTAAATATATGATTAGTATATAATTACATATACGTTTAGTATATGATTATTAAATACATGTTCTGTGTATGAATATTAAATACATGTTTAGTGTATGAATGTTAAATACATGGTTAGTATATTAATATTAAATATATGTTTGGTTTATGAAACTTAAATACATGTTTTTGTATTAATATTAAATACATGTTTAGTGTATGAATATTAAATACATGTTTAGTGTATGAATATTAAATACATGTTTAGTGTATACATATTAAATACATGTTTAGTGTATTAATATTAAATATATGTTTGGTTTATTAAATTTAAATACATGTTTTTGTATTAATATTAAATACATGTTTAGTGTATGAATATTAAATACACGATTAGTGTATGAATATTAAATACATGTTTAGTTTATGAATATTAAATACATGTTTAGTAGATATATAATGAATAAATATTTAGTGTATTAATATTAAATACATGTTTAGTGTATAAATATTAAATACATGTTTAGTGTATTAATATTAAATACATGTTTAGTGTATAAATATTAAATACAGGTTTAGTGTATTAATATTAAATACATGTTTAGTGTATGAATATTAAATACATGTTTAGTGTATAAATGTTAAATACATGTTTAGTTTATGAATATTAAATAAATGTTTAGTGTATTAATATTAAATATATATTTAGTTTATTAAAATTAAATACATGTTTTTGTATCAATATTAAATACATGTTTAGTGTATAAATATTAAATACAGGTTTAGTGTATTAATATTAAATACATGTTTAGTGTATGAATAATAACTACAGGTTTAGTGTATAAATATTAAATATATGTTTAGTTTATTAAAATTAAATACATTTTTTTGTATTAATATTAAATACATGTTTAGTGTATGAATATTAAATGCTTGTTTAGTTTATTAATATTAAATACATGTTTAGTGTAAAAATGTTAAATACATGTTTAGTTTATGAATATTAAATACATGTTTAGTGTATTAATATTAAATATATATTTAGTTTATTAAAATTAAATACATGTTTTGTATTAATATTGAATACATGTTTAGTGTATAAATATTAAATATATGTTTAGTGTATTAATATTAAATACACTTTTAGTGTATGAATATTAAATACACGTTTAGTGTAAAAATATTAAATACATGTTTAGTGTATTAATATCAAATATATATTTAGTTTATTAAAATTAAATACATGTTTTTGTATTAATATTAAATACATGTTTAGTGTATAAATATTTAATACATGTTTACTGTATTAATATTAAATACATGTTTAGTGTATAAATAATAACTACATTTTTAGTGTATGAATATTAAATACATGTTTAGTGTATAAATATTAAATACATGTTTAGTGTATTAATATAAAATATATGTTTAGTTTATTAAAATTAAATACATGTTTTTGTATTAATATTAAATACATATTAAGTGTAAGAATAATAACTACATGTTTATTGAATGAATATTAAATACATGTTTAGTGTATAAATATTAAATACATGTTTACTGTATTAATATTAAATACATGTTTAGTGTATTAAAATTAAATACATGTTTTTGTATAAATATTAAATACATGTTTAGTGTATGAATATTAAATACATGTTTAGTGTATGAATATTAAATATATGTTTAGTGTATGAATATTAAATACATGTTTAATGTATGAATATTAAATACATGTTTAGTGTATAAATATTAAATACATGTTTAATGTATGAATATTAAATACATGTTTGGTGTATGAATATTAAATACATTTTTAATGTATGAATATTAAATACATGTTTAGTGTATAAATATTAAATATATGTTTAGTGTATGAATATTAAATACATGTTTAGTGTATGAATATTAAATACATGTTTAGTGTATTAATATTAAATACATGTTTACTGTATTAATATTAAATACATGTTTAGTGTATAAATAATAACTACATGTTTAGTGTATGAATATTAAATACATGTTTAGTGTATGAATATTAAATACTTGTTTAGTGTATGAATATTAAATACATGTTTAATGTATGAATATTAAATACATGTTTAGTGTATAAGTATTAAATACATGTTTAGTGTATGAATATTAAATACATGTTTAGTGTATGAATATTAAATACATGTTTAGTGTATTAATATTAAATACATGTTTACTGTATTAATATTAAATACATGTTTAGTGTATAAATAATAACTACATGTTTAGTGTATGAATATTAAATACATGTTTAGTGTATGAATATTAAATACTTGTTTAGTGTATGAATATTAAATACATGTTTAATGTATGAATATTAAATACATGTTTAGTGTGTAAGTATTAAATACATGTTTATTGTATGAATATTCAATACATGTTTACTGTATAAATATTAAATACGTGTTTTGTGTATTAATATTAAATATATGTTTAGTTTATTAAACTTAAATACATGTTTTGTATTAATATTAAATACATGTTTAGTGTATGAATATTAAATACACGTAGAGTGTATGAATATTAAATACATGTTTAGTTTATGAATATTAAATACATGTTTAGTGGATATATAATAAATACATATTTAGTGTATTAATATAAAAATACATGTTTAGTGTATAAATATTAAATACATGTTTAGTGTATTAATATTAAATACATGTTTAGTGTATAAATAATAACTACATGTTTAGTGTATGAATATTAAATACATGTTTAGTGTATAAATATTAAATACATGTTTAGTGTATTAATATTAAATACATGTTTAGTGTATAAATATTAAATACATGTTTAGTGTATTAATATTAAATACATGTTTAGTGTATAAATAATAACTACATGTTTAGTGTATGAATATTAAATACATGTTTTTGTATTAATATTAAATACATGTTTAGTGTATTAATATTAAATACATGTTTACTGTATTAATATTAAATACATGTTTAGTATGAATCATAACTACATGTTTAGTGTATGAATATTAAATACATGTTTAGTGTATAAATATTAAATACATATTTAGTGTATTAATATTAAATATATGTTTAGTTTATTAAAATTAAATACATGTTTTTGTATAAATATTAAATACATGTTTAGTGTATGAATATTAAATACATGTTTATTGTATAAATATTAAATACATGTTTAGTGTATGAATATTAAATACATGTTTAATGTATGAATATTAAATACATGTTTAGTGTATAAATATTAAATACATGTTTCGTGTACGAATATTAAATACATTTTTAGTGTATAAATATTAAATACATGTTTAATGTATGAATATTAAATACATGTTTAGTGTATGAATATTAAATACATTTTTAGTGTATGAATATTAAATACATGTTTTGTGTATAAATATTGAATACATGTTTCGTGTATCAATATTAAATACATGTTAAGTATATGAATATTAAATACATATTTAGTGTATAAATATTAACTACATGATTAGTGTATTAATATTAAATACATGATTAGTGTATAACTATTAAATACATATTTAGTGTATAAATATTAAATATATGTTTAGTTTATTAAAATTAAATACATGTTTTTGTATTAATATTAAATACATGTTTAGTGTATTAATATTAAATACATGTTTACTGTATAAATATTAAAAACATGTTTAGTGTATTAATAATAAATATATGTTTAGTTTATTAAACTTAAATACATGTTTTTGTATTAATATTAAATACATGTTTAGTGGATATATAATAAATACATATTTAGTGTATTAATATTAAATAAATGTTTAGTGTATAAATATTAAGTACATGTTTAGTGTATTAATATTAAATACATGTTTAGTGTATAAATGTTAAATACATGTTTAGTTTATGAATATTAAATACATGTTTAGTGTATTAATATTAAATATATATTTAGTTTATTAAAATTAAATACATGTTTTTGTATTAATATTAAATACATGTTTAGTGTATAAATATTAAATACATGTTTAGTGTATGAATATTAAATACATGTTTAATGTATGAATATTAAATACATGTTTAGTGTATAAATATTAAATACATGTTTCGTGTACGAATATTAAATACATGTTTAGTGCATAAATATTAAATACATGTTTAATGTATGAATATTAAATACATGTTTAGTTTATGAATATTAAATAAATTTTTAATGTATGAATATTAAATACATGTTTAGTGTATAAATATTAAATACATGTTAAGTGTATGAATATTAAATACATATTTAGTGTATAAATATTAAATACATGATTAGTGTATTAATATTAAATACATGATTAGTGTATAACTATTAAATACATGTTTAGTGTATAAATATTAAATACATTTTTAGTGTAATAATATTAAATATATGTTTAGTTTATTAAAATTAAATACATGTTTTTGTATTAATAATAACTACATGTTTAGTGTATGAATATTAAATAGATGTTTAGTGTATGAATATTAAATACATGTTTAGTGTATGAATATTCAATACATGTTTACTGTATAAATATTAAATACGTGTTTAGTGTATTAATATTAAATATATGTTTAGTTTATTAAACTTAAATACATGTTTTGTATTAATATTAAATACATGTTTAGTGTATGAATATTAAATACACGTTTAGTGTATGAATATTAAATTCATGTTTAGTGTATAAATAATAACTACATGTTTAGTGTATGAATATTAAATACATGTTTAGTGTATAAATGTTAAATATATGTTTAGTGTATTAATATTAAATACATGTTTAGTGTATAAATATTAAATACATGTTTAGTGTATTAATATTAAATCAATGTTTAGTGTATGAATATTAAATACATGTTTAGTGTATAAATATTAAATACATGTTTAGTGTATTAATATTAAATACATGTTTAGTGTATAAATATTAAATACATGTTTAGTGTATTAATATTAAATACATGTTTAGTGTATAAATAATAACTGCATGTTTAGTGTATGAATATTAAATACATGTTTAGTGTATAAATGTTAAATACATGTTTATTTTATGAATATTAAATACATGTTTAGTGTATTAATAATAAATATATATTTAGTTTATTGAAATTAAATACATGTTTTTGTATTAATATTAAATACATGTTTAGTGTATTAATATTAAATATATATTTAGTTCATTAAAATTAAATACATGTTTAGTGTATAAATATTAAATACATGTTTTGTGTATAAATATTAAATACATGATTAGTGTATTAATATTAAATACATTTTTAATGTATGAATATTAAATACATGTTTAGTGTATAAATATTAAATACATCTTTAGTGTATTAATATTGAATACATGTTTAGTGTATAAATATAAGTGTATGAGAAACCAACCAATGTAAAAAAAAATAAAAGAAACAAAAAAAAGGAAAAAGAGAGAGAGAGAGACGGAGAGGACCGGACTTATTAAGAGGGAACGTGCGCCCTCCTGTGGACTTCTGCCGCAACTGCACACATAAAGAAATTCATTATTTCCAAGTGTGCCTTATTTAGAGGATAATAAATACATGTTTACTGTATGAATATTAAATATATGATTAGTATATGATTACATATATGTTTGGTATATGATTATTAAATACATGTTCAGTGTATTAATATTAAATACATGTTTAGTGTATGAATATTAAATACATGTTTAGTGTATAAATATTAAATACATGTTTAGTGTATAAATATTAAATACATGTTTAGTGTATGAATATTAAATACATGTTTAGTGTATAAATATTAAATACATGTTTAGTGTATGAATATTAAATACATTTTTAATGTATGAATATTAAATACATGTTTCGTGTATAAATATGAAATACATGTTAAGTGTATAAATATTAAATACATGTTTAGTGTATAAATATTAAATACATGATTAGTGTATTAATATTAAATACATGATTAGTGTATAAATAGTAAATACATGTTTAGTGTATTAATATTAAATACATGTTTAGTGTATAAATATTAAATACATGTTTAGTGTATTAATATTAAATACATTTTTACTGTATAAATATTAAAAACATGTTTAGTGTATTAATATTAAATATATGTTTAGTTTATTAAACTTAAATACATGTTTTTGTATAAATATTAAATACATGTTTAGTGTATGAATATTAAATACATGTTTAGTGTATAAATATTAAATACATGTTTAGTGTATGAATATTAAATACATGTTTAATGTATGAATATTAAATACATGTTTAGTGTATAAATATTAAATACATGTTTCGTGTACGAATATTAAATACATGCTTAGTGTATAAATATTAAATACATGTTTAATGTATGAATATTAAATACATGTTTAGTGTATGAATATTAAATACATTTTTAATGTATGAATATTAAATACATGTTTAGTGTATAAATATTAAATACATGTTTCGTGTATAAATATTAAATACATGTTAAGTGTATGAATATTAAATACATATTTAGTGTATAAATATTAAATACATGATTAGTGTATTAATATTAAATACATGATTAGTGTAATAATATTAAATATATGTTTAGTTTATTAAAATTAAATACATGTTTTTGTATTACTATTAAATACATGTTTAGTGTATAAATATTAAATACATGTTTAGTGTATTAATATTAAATACATGTTTAGTTTGTGAATATTAAATACATGTTTAGTGGATATATAATAAATACATATTTAGTGTATTAATATACAAATACATGTTTAGTGTATAAATATGAAATAAATGTTTAGTGTATTAATATTAAATACATGTTTAGTGTATAAATAATAACTACATGTTTAGTGTATGAATATTAAATACATGTTTAGTGTATAAATGTTAAATATATGTTTAGTTTATGAATATTAAATACATGTTTAGTGTATAAATATTAAATACATGTTTAGTGTATTAATATTAAATACATGTTTAGTGTATGAATATTAAATACATGTTTAGTGTATAAATATTAAATACATGTTTAGTGTATTAATATTAAATACATGTTTAGTGTATTAATATTAAATACACTTTTAGTGTATAAATATTAAATACACGTTTAGTGTAAAAATATTAAATACATGTTTAGTGTATTAATATTAAATATATGATTAGTTTATTAAAATTAAATACATGTTTTTGTATTAATATTAAATACATATTAAGTGTAAGAATAATAACTACATGTTTATTGAATGAATATTAATACATTTTTAGTGTATGAATATTTAATACATGTTTAGTGTATTAATATTAAATATATGTTTAGTTTATTAAAATTAAATAAATGTTTTTGTATTAATATTAAATACACGTTTAGTGTATTAATATTAAATATATGTTTAGTTTATTAAAATTAAATACATGTTTTTGTACTAATATTAAATACATGTTTAGTGTATGAATAATAACTACATGTTTAGTGTATTAATATTAAATACATGTTTAGTGTATAAATATTAAATACACTTTTAGTGTATAAATATTAAATATACGTTTAGTGTATAAATATTAAATACATGTTTAGTATATAATATTAAATACATGTTTAGTGTATTAATATTAAATGTTTAGTTTATTAAAATTAAATACATGTTTTTGTATTAATATTAAATACATGTTTAGTGTATTAATATTAAAAACATGTTTAGTGTATGAATGTTAAATACATGTTTAGTGTATGAATGTTAAATACATGTTTAGTGTATTAATATTAAATATATGTTTAGTGTATTAAAATTACACACATGTTTTTGTATTAATAATAAATACATGTTTAGTGTATAAATATTAAATACATGTTTAGTGTATTAATATTAAATACATGTTATGAGAAACCAAACTTATGTAAAAAAAAAATAAAAGAAACAAAAAAAAAGGAAAAAGAGAGAGAGACGGAGAGGACCGGACTTATTAAGAGGGAACGTGCGCCCTCCTGTGGACTTCTGCCGCAACTGCACACATAAAGAAATTCATTATTTCCAAGTGTGCCTTATTTAGGGGATAATAAATACATGTTTACTGTATGAATATTAAATATATGATTAGTATATGATTACATATATGTTTGGTATATGATTATTAAATACATGTTCAGTGTATTAATATTAAATACATGTTTAGTGTATGAATATTAAATACATGTTTAGTGTATGAATATTAAATATATGTTTAGTGTATGAATATTAAATACATGTCTAGTGTATGAATATTAAATACATGTTTAGTGTATGAATATTAAATACATGTTTGTGTATTAATATTAAATAAATGTTTACTGTATTAATATTAAATACATGTTTAGTGTATAAATAATAACTACATGTTAAGTGTATGAATATTAAATACATGTATAGTGTATAAATATTAAATACATGTTTAGTGTATTAATATTAGATACATGTTTAGTGTATTAATATTAAATACATGTTTAGTGTAAAAATATTAAATACATTTTTAGTGTATTAATATTAAATACATGTTTAGTGTATGAATAATAACTACATGTTTAGTGTATTAATATTAAATACATGTTTAGTGTATAAATATTAAATACACTTTTAGTGTATAAATATTAAATATACGTTTAGTGTATGAATATTAAATACATGTTTAGTGTATAATATTAAATACATGTTTAATGTATTAATATTAAATGTTTAGTTTATTAAAATTAAATACATGTTTTTGTATTAATATTAAATACATGTTTAGTGTATTAATATTAAAAACATGTTTAGTGTATAAATGTTAAATACATGTTTAGTGTATGAATGTTAAATACATGTTTAGTGTATTAATATTAAATATATGTTTAGTGTATTAAAATTAAATACATGTTTTGTATTAATAATAAATACATGTTTAGTGTATAAATATTAAATACATGTTTAGTGTATGAATATTAAATACATGTTTGTGTATAAATATTAAATACATGTTTAGTGTATTAATATTAAATATATTTTTAGTTTATTAAACTTAAATACATGTTTTGTATTAATATTAAATACATGTTTAGTGTATGAATATTAAATACACATTTAGTGTATGAATATTAAATACATGTTTAGTGTATAAATATTAAATACATGTTTAGTTTATAAATATTAAATACATGTTTATTGTATTAATATTAAATATGTGTTTACTTTATTAAAATTAAATAAATGTTTTTGTATTAATATTAAATACATGTTTAGTGTATAAATATTAAATACAGGTTTAGTGTATTAATATTAAATACATGTTTAGTGTATGAATATTTAATACTTGTTTAGTGTATTAATATTAAATATGTGTTTAGTTTATTAAAATTAAATACATGTTTTTGTATTAATATTAAATACATGTTTAGTGTATTAATATTAAATATATGTTTAGTTTATTCAAATTAAATACATGTTTTTGTATTAATATTAAATACATGTTTCGTGTATAAATATTAAATACATGTTAAGTGTATAAATATTAAATACATATTTAGTGTATAAATATTAAATACATGATTAGTGTATTAATATTAAATACATGATTAGTGTATAAATATTAAATACATGTTTAGTGTATTAATATTAAATACATGTTTAGTGTAATAATATTAAATACATGTTTAGTGTAATAATATTAAATATATGTTTAGATGGCGGCGCCCGGACGGGCTGCGACACTGCGGTGCTCTTGCTAAAGATGGAACATTTGGCGGAAATGCCGGACAGTTCTGCAGACTTCATGGCTGGCTCGCATCGTGGTCACTCCGTGATCACGTACGACCGCCAGACACTTCTGGATATGGACATATTGGGCCGTTTTGGACTGATAGACGCGGGCGTGCTAAACATGCTAACTAGCATGGGGATACGTCGGCGGCTACGTCCAGCGGCCTGTGAAGCAGCGGAGTCTAGTAGCAGCGGGGGCCGTCTACGGAGCAGACGCCAGCGGTGTGATCGGAAACGCGGATGTCGAGCGGGGCTAAAAACAAAGCAGAAGGCTAATCCCCACAGAACACCACTTTCCTCCATCCCGAAGATGGATTTAGATGGAAAATGCGAGACTACTGGTCTGGGTAAGGAGTCTGTTAAATTAGAACAAGTTTTTTCTGCTTTGAGTGTTTCAGAGTTGGACATGTGTTTTACTGAGGTGGCTAACTATGATGCGTGCAGTTTATCAAAGCAACAAACAAACAATCGGAAAATCCCCGTTACTGAGGTGGCTAACCATGACGCGTGCAGTTTATCAAAGCAACAAACAAACAATCGGAACATTCCCGTCGTATCAATTCCTAGATATGGCCGTAATTATACTGAATGCACTGGGCATAATAAACACAACATTATTAATATTGCTACTACGGATAATTTGATCAAAAATTCCCTAAAACAGCCCACTACCTATAATATAGGTTTTTTAAACATAAGATCATTGTCTCCCAAAACGTTGTTAGTTAATGATATTATCAGAGACAACAATCTTAACGTCATCGGTCTCAGCGAAACCTGGCTTAAACCAAACGACTTTTTTGCGCTAAATGAGGCATGTCCTCCTAACTTTACACATGCGCATATTGCCCGTCCGCTTAAAAGGGGTGGGGGGGTCGCACTAATATACAACGAAAACTTTAACCTTAGTCCTAACATAAATAATAAATATAAATCGTTTGAGGTGCTTACTATGAGGTCTGTCACACCGCTGCCTCTACACCTGGCTGTTATCTACCGCCCCCCAGGGCCCTGTTCGGACTTTATCAATGAATTCTCAGAGTTCGTTGCTGATCTAGTGACACACGCCGATAATATAATCATAATGGGGGACTTTAATATCCATATGAATACCCCATCGGACCCACCGTGCGTAGCGCTCCAGACTATAATTGATAGCTGTGGTCTCACACAAATAATAAATGAACCCACGCATCGCAACGGTAATACGATAGACCTAGTGCTTGTCAGGGGTATCACCGCTTCCAAAGTTACGATACTCCCGTATACTAAAGTATTGTCCGATCATTACCTTATAAAATTCGAGGTTCAGACGCATGTTCGTCAAACTAATAATAATAATAACTGCTATAGCAGCCGCAACATTAATACGGCCACAACGACAACTCTTGCTTACCTACTGCCCTCGGTAATGGCACCATTCCCAAAGTATGTGGGCTCTATTGATAACCTCACTAACAACTTTAACGACGCCCTGCGCGAAACCAGTGATAACATAGCACCGCTAAAGTTAAAAAAGGCTCCAAAAAAGCGCACCCCGTGGTTTACAGAAGAAACTAGAGCTCAGAAATTATTATGCAGAAAGCTGGAACGCAAATGGCGCACGACTAAACTTGAGGTGCACCATCAAGCATGGAGTGATGGTTTAATAACTTATAAACGCATGCTTACCTTAGCTAAAGCTAATTATTACTCAAATCTCATCCACCGTAATAAAAACGATCCTAAATTTTTGTTTAGTACGGTAGCATCGCTTACCCAACAAGGGACTCCTTCCAGTAGCTCCACCCACTCAGCTGATGACTTTATGCAATTCTTTAGTAAGAAAATTGAAGTCATTAGAAAGGAGATTAAAGACAATGTGTCCCAGCTACAACGGGGTTCTATTAACACTGACACGATTGTATATACGGCGGATACTGCCCTCCAAAATAGTTTCTCTCGTTTTGAGGAAATAACATTAGAGGAATTGTTACAACGTGTAAATGGAATAAAACAAACAACATGTTTACTTGACCCTCTTCCTGGGAAACTGATCAAGGAGCTCTTTGTATTATTAGGTCCATCAGTGCTAAATATTATAAACTTATCACTTTCCTCGGGCACTGTTCCCCTAGCATTCAAAAAAGCGGTTATTCATCCTCTTCTTAAAAGACCTAACCTCGATCCTGACCTCATGGTAAACTACCGACCGGTGTCTCACCTTCCCTTTATTTCAAAAATCCTCGAAAAAATTGTTGCGGAGCAGTTAAATGAACACTTAGCGTCTAACAATCTGTGTGAAACCTTTCAATCCGGTTTCAGGGCAAATCACTCGACGGAGACAGCCCTCGCAAAAATGACTAATGATCTATTGCTAACGATGGATTCTGATGCGTCATCTATGTTGCTGCTCCTCGATCTTAGCGCTGCTTTCGATACCGTCGATCATAATATTTTATTAGAACGTATCAAAACACGAATTGGTATGTCAGACTTAGCCCTGTCTTGGTTTAACTCTTATCTTACTGATAGGATGCAGTGTGTCTCCCATAACAATGTGACCTCGGACTACGTTAAGGTAACGTGTGGAGTTCCCCAGGGTTCGGTCCTTGGCCCTGCACTCTTCAGCATCTACATGCTGCCGCTAGGTGACATCATACGCAAATACGGTGTTAGCTTTCACTGTTATGCTGATGACACCCAACTCTACATGCCCCTAAAGCTGACCAACACGCCGGATTGTAGTCAGCTGGAGGCGTGTCTTAATGAAATTAAACAATGGATGTCCGCTAACTTTTTGCAACTCAATGCCAAAAAAACGGAAATGCTGATTATCGGTCCTGCTAGACACCGAACTCTATTTAATAATACAACTCTAACATTTGACAACCAAACAATTAAACAAGGCGACACGGTAAAGAATCTGGGTATTATCTTCGACCCAACTCTCTCCTTTGAGGCACACATTAAAAGCGTTACTAAAACGGCCTTCTTTCATCTCCGTAATATCGCTAAAATTCGCTCCATTCTGTCCACTAAGGACGCTGAGATCATTATCCATGCGTTTGTTACGTCTCGCCTCGACTACTGTAACGTATTATTTTCGGGTCTCCCCATGTCTAGCATTAAAAGATTACAGTTGGTACAAAATGCGGCTGCTAGACTTTTGACAAGAACAAGAAAGTTTGATCACATTACGCCTGTACTGTATATACCTTTATATACATATATACATACATATATACCTATACTGTATATACCTTTATATACATATATACATACATATATACCTGTACTGGCTCACCTGCACTGGCTTCCTGTGCACTTAAGATGTGACTTTAAGGTTTTACTACTTACGTATAAAATACTACACGGTCTAGCTCCATCCTATCTTGCCGATTGTATTGTACCATATGTCCCGGCAAGAAATCTGCGTTCAAAGGATTCCGGCTTGTTAGTGATTCCCAAAGCCCAAAAAAAGTCTGCGGGCTATAGAGCGTTTTCCGTTCGGGCTCCAGTACTCTGGAATGCCCTCCCGGTAACAGTTCGAGATGCCACCTCAGTAGAAGCATTTAAGTCTCACCTTAAAACTCATTTGTATACTGTAGCCTTTAAATAGACTCCCTTTTTAGACCAGTTGATCTGCTGTTTCTTTTCTTTTTCTTCTATGTCCCACTCTCCCCTGTGGAGGGGGTCCGGTCCGATCCGGTGGCCATGTACTGCTTGCCTGTGTATCGGCTGGGGACATCTCTGCGCTGCTGATCCGCCTCGACATCTCTGCGCTGCTGATCCGCCTCCGCTTGGGATGGTTTCCTGCTGGCTCCGCTGTGAACGGGACTCTCGCTGCTGAGTTGGACCCGCTTTGGACTGGACTCTCGCGACTGTGTTGGATCCATTGTGGATTGAACTTTCACAGTATCATGTTAGACCCGCTCGACATCCTTGCTTTCCTCCTCTCTAAGGTTCTCATAATCATTATTGTCACAGACGTCCCACTGGATCATTATTGTCACCAATGTCCCACTGGGTGTGAGTTTTCCTTGCCCTTATGTGGGCCTACCGAGGATGTCGTGGTGGTTTGTGCAGCCCTTTGAGACACTAGTGATTTAGGGCTATATAAGTAAACATTGATTGATTGATTGATTATTAAAATTAAATACATGTTTTTGTATAAATATCAAAAACATGTTTAGTGTATTAATATTAAATATATGTTTAGTTTATTAAACTTAAATACATGTTTTTGTATTAATATTAAATACATGTTTAGTGTATGAATATTAAATACACGTTTAGTGTATGAATATTAAATACATGTTTAGTTTATGAATATTAAATACATGTTTAGTGGATATATAATAAATACATATTTAGTGTATTAATATTAAATACATGTTTAGTGTATACATATTAAATACATGTTTAGTGTATAAATGTTAAATACATGTTTAGTTTATGAATATTAAATACATGTTTAGTGTATTAATATTAAATATATATTTAGTTTATTAAAATTAAATACATGTTTTTGTATTAATATTAAATACATGTTTAGTGTATTAATATTAAATATATGTTTAGTTTATTAAAATTAAATACATGTTTTTGTATTAATATTAAATAGATGTTTAGTGTATTAATATTAAAAACATGTTTAGTGTATGAATGTTAAATACATGTTTAGTGTATTAATATTAAATATGTGTTTAGTGTATTAAAATTAAATACATGTTTTTGTATTAATATTAAATACATGTTTAGTGTATAAATATTAAATACATGTTTAGTGTATAAATATTAAATACATGTTTAGTGTATAAATATTAAATACATGTTTAGTGTATAAATATTAAATACATGTTTAGTGTATTAATATTAAATACATGTTTAGTGTATAAATATAAGTGTATGAGAAACCAAACTTATGTAAAAAAAAAAAATAAAAGAAACAAAAAAAAGGAAAAAGAGAGAGAGAGAGACGGAGAGGACCGGACTTATTAAGAGGGAACGTGCGCCCTCCTGTGGACTTCTGCCGTAACTGCACACATAAAGAAATTCATTATTTCCAAGTGTGCCTTATTTAGAGGATAATAAATACATGTTTACTGTATGAATATTAAATATATGATTAGTATATGATTACATATATGTTTGGTATATGATTATTAAATACATGTTCAGTGTATTAATATTAAATACATGTTTAGTGTATGAATATTAAATACATGTTTAGTTTATGAATATTAAATACATGTTTAGTGTATTAATATTAAATATATATTTAGTTTATTAAAATTAAATACATGTTTTGTATTAATATTAAATACATGTTTAGTGTATAAATATTAAATACATGTTTAGTGTATTAATATTACATACATGTTTAATGTATGAGTATTAAAAACATTTTTAGTGTATAAATGTTAAATAGATGTTTAGTGTATAAATGTTAAATACATGTTTAGTGTATTAATATTAAATATATGTTTAGTGTATTAAAACTAAATACATGTTTTTGTGTTAATATTAAATACATGTTTAGTGTATTAATATTAAATATATATTTAGTTTATTAAAATTAAATACATGTTTTTGTATTAATATCAAATACATGTTTAGTGTATTAATATTAAATACATGTTTACTGTATTAATATTAAATACATGTTTAGTGTATAAATAATAACTACATGTTAAGTGTATGAATATTAAATACATGTTTAGTGTATAAATATTAAATACATGTTGAGTGTATGAATATTAAATACATGTTTAATGTATGAATATTAAATACATGTTTAGTGTATAAATACTAAATACATGTTTGGTGTATGAATATTAAATACATGTTTAATGTATGAATATTAAATACATGTTTAGTCTATGAATATTAAATACATGTTTAGTGTATGAATATTCAATACATGTTTAGTGGATATATAATAAATGCATATTTAGTGTATAAATATTAAATACATGTTTAGTGTATGAATATTAAATACATGTTTAGTTTATGAATATTAAATACATGTTTAGTGGATATATAATAAATACATATTTAGTGTATTAATATTAAATACATGTTTAGTGTATACATATTAAATACATGTTTAGTGTATTCATATTAAATACATGTTTAGTGTATAAATATTAAATACATGTTTAGTGTATTAATATTAAATACATGTTTAGTGTATAAATAATAACTACATGTTTAGTGTATGAATATTAAATACATGTTTTTGTATTAATATTAAATACATGTTTAGTGTATTAATATTAAATAGATGTTTACTGTATTAATATTAAATACATGTTTAGTGTATACATAATAACTACATGTTTAGTGTATGAATATTAAATACATGTTTAGTGTATAAATATTAAATACATGTTTAGTGTATTAATATTAAATATATGTTTAGTTTATTAAAATTAAATACATGTTTTTGTATAAATATTAAATACATGTTTAGTGTATAAATATTAAATACATGTTTAGTGTATGAATTTTAAATACATGTTTAATATATGAATATTAAATACATGTTTAGTGTACGAATATTAAATACATGTTTAGTGTATAAATATTAAATACATGTTTAATGTATGAATATTAAATACATGTTTAGTGTATGAATATTAAATACATTTTTTAATGTATGAATATTAAATACATGTTTAGTGTATGAATATTAAATACATGTTTAGTGTATAAATATTAAATACATGTTTAGTGTATGAATTTTAAATACATATTTAGTGTATAAATATTAAATACATGTTTCGTGTATCAATATTAAATACATGTTAAGTGTATGAATATTAACTACATAATTAGTGTATTAATATTAAATACATGGTTAGTGTATAACTATTAAATACATGTTTAGTGTATAAATATTAAATACATGTTTAGTGTAATAATATTAAATATATGTTTAGTTTATTAAAATTAAATACATGTTTTTGTATTAATATTAAATACATGTTTAGTGTATAAATATTAAATACATGTTTAGTGTATTAATATTAAATACATGTTTACTGTATAAATATTAAAAACATGTTTAGTGTATTAATATTAAATATATGTTTAGTTTATTAAAATTAAATACATGTTTTTGTATAAATATTAAATACATGTTTAGTGTATGAATATTAAATACATGTTTAGTGTATAAATATTAAATACATGTTTAGTGTATGAATTTTAAATACATGTTTAATGTATGAATATTAAATACATGTTTAGTGTACGAATATTAAATACATGTTTAGTGTATAAATATTAAATACATGTTTAATGTATGAATATTAAATACATGTTTAGTGTATGAATATTAAATACATTTTTTAATGTATGAATATTAAATACATGTTTAGTGTATGAATATTAAATACATGTTTAGTGTATAAATATTAAATACATGTTTAGTGTATGAATTTTAAATACATATTTAGTGTATAAATATTAAATACATGTTTCGTGTATCAATATTAAATACATGTTAAGTGTATGAATATTAAATACATATTTAGTGTATAAATATTAACTACATAATTAGTGTATTAATATTAAATACATGGTTAGTGTATAACTATTAAATACATGTTTAGTGTATAAATATTAAATACATGTTTAGTGTAATAATATTAAATATATGTTTAGTTTATTAAAATTAAATACATGTTTTTGTATTAATATTAAATACATGTTTAGTGTATAAATATTAAATACATGTTTAGTGTATTAATATTAAATACATGTTTACTGTATAAATATTAAAAACATGTTTAGTGTATTAATATTAAATACATGTTTAGTGTATAAATATTAAATACATGTTTAGTGTATTAATATTAAATACATGTTTAGTGTATAAATATTAAATACATGTTTAGTGTATTAATATTAAATACATGTTTACTGTATAAATATTAAATACATGTTCAGTGTATTAATATTAAATACATGTTTAGTGTATGAATATTAAATACATGTTTAGTTTATGAATATTAAATACATGTTTAGTGTATTAATATTAAATATATATTTAGTTTATTAAAATTAAATACATGTTTTGTATTAATATTAAATACATGTTTAGTGTATAAATATTAAATACATGTTTAGTGTATTAATATTACATACATGTTTAATGTATGAGTATTAAAAACATTTTTAGTGTATAAATGTTAAATAGATGTTTAGTGTATAAATGTTAAATACATGTTTAGTGTATTAATATTAAATACATGTTTAGTGTATTAATATTAAATACGTATTTAGTGTATGAATAATAACTACATGTTTAGTGTATGAATATTAAATACATGTTTAGTGTATTAATATTAAATACATGTTTAGTGTATTAATATTAAATGTTTAGTTTATTAAAATTAAATACATGTTTTTGTATTAATATTAAATACATGTTTAGTGTATTAATATTAAAAACATGTTTAGTGTATAAATGTTAAATACATGTTTAGTGTATAAATGTAAAATACATGTTTAGTGTATTAATATTAAATATATGTTTAGTGTATTAAAATTAAATACATGTTTTTGTATTAATATTAAATACATGTTTAGTGTATAAATATTAAATACATGTTTAGTGTATTAATATTAAATACATGTTTAGTGTATGAATATAAGTGTATGAGAAACCAAACTTACGTAAAAAAAAAATAAAAGAAACAAAAAAAACGAAAAAGAGAGAGAGAGAGACGGAGAGGACCGGACTTATTAAGAGGGAACGTGCGCCCTCCTGTGGACTTCTGCCGCAACTGCACACAGAAAGAAATTCATTATTTCCAAGTGTGCCTTATTTAGAGGATAATAAATACATGTTTACTGTATGAATATTAAATATATGATTAGTATATGATTACATATATGTTTGGTATATGATTATTAAATACAAGTTCAGTGTATTAATATTAAATACATGTTTAGTGTATGAATATTAAATACATGTTTAGTGTATAAATAATAACTACATGTTTAGTGTATGAATATTAAATACATGTTTAGTGTATAAATGTTAAATATATGTTTAGTTTATGAATATTAAATACATGTTTAGTGTATTAATATTAAATATTTATTTAGTTTATTAAAATTAAATACATGTTTTTGTATTAATATTAAATACATGTTTAGTGTATTAATATTAAATACATGTTTACTGTATTAATATTAAATACATGTTTAGTGTATACATAATAACTACATGTTTAGTGTATGAATATTAAATACATGTTTAGTGTATACATATTAAATACATGTTTAGTGTATTAATATTAAATATATGTTTAGTTTATTTAAATTAAATACATGTTTTTGTATAAATATTAAATACATGTTTAGTGTATGAATATTAAATACATGTTTAGTGTATAAATATTAAATACATGTTTAGTGTATGAATATTAAATACATGTTTAATGTATGAATATTAAATACATGTTTAGTGTATAAATATTAAATACATGTTTCGTGTACGAATATTAAATACATGTTTAGTGTATAAATATTAAATACATGTTTAATGTATGAATATTAAATACATGTTTAGTGTATGAATATTAAATACATTTTTAATGTATGAATATTAAATACATGTTTAGTGTATAAATATTAAATACATGTTTCGTGTATAAATATTAAATACATGTTAAGTGTATGAATATTAAATACATATTTAGTGTATAAATATTAAATACATGATTAGTGTATTAATATTAAATACATGATTAGTGTATAACTATTAAATACATGTTTAGTGTAATAATATTAAATATATGTTTAGTTTATTACAATCAAATACATGTTTTTGTATTAATATTAAATACATGTTTAGTGTATAAATATTAAATACATGTTTAGTGTATTAATATTAAATATATGTTTAGTTTATTAAACTTAAATACAGGTTTTTGTATTAATATTAAATACATGTTTAGTGTATGAATATTAAATACACGTTTAGTGTATGAATATTAAATACATGTTTAGTTTATGAATATTAAATACATGTTTAGTGGATATGTAATAAATACATATTTAGTGTATTAATATTAAATGCATGTTTAGTGTATAAATATTAAATACATGTTTAGTGTAATAATATTAAATACAT
This sequence comes from Nerophis ophidion, assembly GCF_033978795.1. NCBI lineage: Eukaryota > Metazoa > Chordata > Actinopteri > Syngnathiformes > Syngnathidae > Nerophis > Nerophis ophidion. The sequence goes on from NC_084634.1 coordinate 20,590,590, forward strand.
GTTTAGTGTATAAATAATAACTACATGTTTAGTGTATGAATATTAAATACTTGTTTAGTGTATAAATGTTAAATACATGTTTAGTTTATGAATATTAAATACATGTTTAGTGTATTAATATTAAATACATGTTTAGTGTATGAATCTTAAATACATGTTTAATGTATGAATATTAAATGCATGTTTAGTGTATAAGTATTAAATACATGTTTAGTGTATGAATATTAAATACATGTTTAGTGTATAAATATTAAATACATGTTTAGTGTATGAATATTAAATACATGTTTATTGTATGAATATTCAATACATGTTTACTGTATAAATATTAAATACGTGTTTAGTGTATTAATATTAAATATATGTTTAGTTTATTAAACTTAAATACATGTTTTGTATTAATATTAAATACATGTTTAGTGTATGAATATTAAATACACGTTTAGTGTATGAATATTAAATACATGTTTAGTTTATGAATATTAAATACATGTTTAGTGGATATATAATAAATACATATTTAGTGTATTAATATAAAAATACATGTTTAGTGTATAAATATTAAATACAGGTTTAGTGTATTAATATTAAATACATGTTTAGTGTATAAATAATAACTACATGTTTAGTGTATGAATATTAAATACATGTTTAGTGTATAAATATTAAATACATGTTTAGTGTATAAATATTAAATACATGTTTAGTGTATTAATATTAAATACATGTTTAGTGTATAAATAATAACTACATGTTTAGTGTATGAATATTAAATACATGTTTAGTGTATAAATGTTAAATATATGTTTAGTTTATGAATATTAAATACATGTTTAGTGGATATATAATAAATACATATTTAGTGTATTAATATAAAAATACATGTTTAGTGTATAAATATTAAATACAGGTTTAGTGTATTAATATTAAATACATGTTTAGTGTATAAATAATAACTACATGTTTAGTGTATGAATATTAAATACATGTTTAGTGTATAAATGTTAAATATATGTTTAGTTTATGAATATTAAATACATGTTTAGTGTATAAATATTAAAAACATGATTAGTGTGTAACTATTAAATACATGTTTAGTGTATAAATATTAAATACATGTTTAGTGTATAAATATTAAATACATGTTTAGTGTAATAATATTAAATATATGTTTAGTTTATTAAAATTAAATACATGTTTTTGTATTAATATTAAATACATGTTTGGTGTATAAATATTAAATACATGCTTAGTGTATTAATATTAAATACATGTTTACTGTATAAATATTAAAAACATGTTTAGTGTATTAATATTAAATATATGTTTAGTTTATTAAACTTAAATACATGTTTTTGTATTAATATTAAATACATGTTTAGTGTATGAATATTAAATACACGTTTAGTGTATGAATATTAAATACATGTTTAGTGGATATATAATAAATACATATTTAGTGTATAAATATTAAATACATGTTTAGTGTATGAATATTAAATACATGTTTCGTGTATGAATATTAAATACATGTTTAGTTTATGAATATTAAATACATGTTTCGTGTATAAATATTAAATACATGTTTAGTTTATAAATATTAAATACATGTTAAGTTTATGAATATTAAATACATATTTAGTGTATAAATATTAAATACATGATTAGTGTATTAATATTAAAAACATGATTAGTGTATAACTATTAAATACATGTTTAGTGTAATAATATTAAATATATGATTAGTTTATTAAAATTAAATACATGTTTTTGTATTAATATTAAATACATGTTTAGTGTATAAATATTAAATACATGTTTAGTGTATGAATATTAAATACATGTTTAGTGTATGAATATTCAATACATGTTTACTGTATAAATATTAAATACGTGTTTAGTGTATTAATATTAAATATATGTTTAGTTTATTAAACTTAAATACATGTTTTGTATTAATATTAAATATATGTTTAGTGTATGAATATTAAATACACGTTTAGTGTATGAAAATTAAATACATGTTTAGTTTATTAATATTAAATACATGTTTAGTGGATATATAATAAATACATATTTAGTGTATTAATATAAAAATACATGTTTAGTGTATAAATATTAAATACATGTTTAGTGTATTAATATTAAATTCATGTTTAGTGTATAAATGTTAAATATATGTTTAGTGTATAAATATTAAATATATGTTTAGTTTATTAAAATTAAATACATGTTTTTGTATTAATATTAAATACATGTTTAGTGTATAAATATTAAATACATGTTTAGTGTATTAATATTAAATACATGTTTAGTGTATGAATATTAAATACATGTTTAGTGTATGAATATTAAATACATGTTTCGTGTACGAATATTAAATATATATTTAGTTTATTAAAATTAAATACATGTTTTTGTATTAATATTAAATACATGTTTAGTGTATTAATATTAAATACATGTTTACTGTATTAATATTAAATACATGTTTAGTGTATACATAATAACTACATGTTTAGTGTATGAATATTAAATACATGTTTAGTGTATAAATATTAAATACATGTTTAGTGTATAAATATTAAATACATGTTTAGTGTAATAATATTAAATATATGTTTGGTTTATTAAAATTAAATACATGATTTTGTATTAATATTAAAAACATGTTTAGTGTATAAATGTTAAATACATGTTTAGTGTATGAATGTAAAATACATGTTTAGTGTATTAATATTAAATACATGTTTAGTGTATAAATATTAAATACATGTTTAGTGTAATAATATTAAATATATGATTAGTTTATTAAAATTAAATACATGTTTTTGTATTAATATTAAAAAAATGTTTAGTGTATAAATATTAAATACATGTTTAGTGTATTAATATTAAATACATGTTTAGTGTATAAATAATAACTACATGTTTAGTGTATGAATATTAAATATATGTTTAGTGTATAAATATTAAATACATGTTTAGTGTAATAATATTAAATATATGTTTAGTTTATTAAAATTAAATACATGTTTTTGTATTAATATTAAATACATGTTTAGTGTATAAATATTAAATACATGTTTAGTGTATTAATATTAAATACATGTTTACTGTATAAATATTAAAAACATGTTTAGTGTATTAATATTAAATATATGTTTAGTTTATTAAACTTAAATACATGTTTTTGTGTTAATATTAAATACATGTTTAGTGTATGAATATTAAATACACGTTTAGTGTATGAATATTAAATACATGTTTAGTGTATTAATATTAAACACATGTTTACTGTATTAATATTAAATACATGTTTAGTGTATAAATAATAACTACATGTTTAGTGTATGAATATTAAATACATGTTTAGTGTATAAATATTAAATACATGTTGAGTGTATTAATATCAAATATATGTTTAGTTTATTAAAATTAAATACATGTTTTTGTATAAATATTAAATACATGTTTAGTGTATGAATATTAAATACATGTTTCGTGTACGAATATTAAATACATGCTTAGTGTATAAATATTAAATACATGTTTAATGCATGAATATTAAATACATGTTTCGTGTATAAATATTAAATACATGTTAAGTGTATGAATATTAAATACATATTTAGTGTATGAATATTAAATACATGATTAGTGTATTAATATTAAATACATGATTAGTGTATAACTATTAAATACATGTTTAGTGTATGAATATTAAATACATGTTTAGTGTAATAATATTAAATAAATGTTTAGTTTATTAAAATTAAATACATGTTTTTGCATTACTATTAAATACATGTTTAGTGTATAAATATTAAATACATGTTTAGTGTATGAATATTAAATACATGTTTAGTGTATGAATATTCAATACATGTTTAATGTATAAATATTAAATACGTGTTTAGTGTATTAATATTAAATATATGTTTAGTTTATTAAACTGAAATACATGTTTTGTATTAATATTAAATACATGTTTAGTGTATGAATATTAAATACACGTTTAGTGTATGAATATTAAATACATGTTTAGTTTGTGAATATTAAATACATGTTTAGTGGATATATAATAAATACATATTTAGTGTATTAATATACAAATACATGTTTAGTGTATAAATATGAAATAAATGTTTAGTGTATCAATATTAAATACATGTTTAGTGTATAAATAATAACTACATGTTTAGTGTATGAATATTAAATACATGTTTAGTGTATAAATGTTAAATATATGTTTAGTTTATGAATATTAAATACATGTTTAGTGTATAAATATTAAATACATGTTTAGTGTATTAATATTAAATACATGTTTAGTGTATGAATATTAAATACATGTTTAGTGTATAAATATTAAATACATGTTTAGTGTATTAATATTAAATACATGTTTAGTGTATTAATATTAAATACACTTTTAGTGTATAAATATTAAATACACGTTTAGTGTAAAAATATTAAATACATGTTTAGTGTATTAATATTAAATATATGATTAGTTTATTAAAATTAAATACATGTTTTGTATTAATATTAAATACATGTTTAGTGTATAAATATTAAATACATGTTTAGTGTATGAATAATAACTACATGTTTAGTGTATGAATATTAAATACAAGTTTAGTGTGAAAATATTAAATACATGTTTAGTGTATGAATATTAAATACATGTTTAGTGTATTAATATTAAATACATGTTTAGTGTATAATTATTAAATACACGTTTAGTGTATTGATATTAAATACATGTTTAGTGTATTAATATTAAATACATGTTTAGTTTATAAATATTAAATACATGTTTAGTGTATGAATATTAAATACATGTTTAGTGTATAAATATTAAACACATGTTTAGTGCATTAATATTAAATATATGTTTAGTTTATTAAAATTAAATACATGTTTTTGTATTAATATTAAATACATGTTTAAAAAATACATGTATACTGTATTAATATATATAATTGGTATATAATTCAATATATGTTTAGTGTATTAATATTAAATACATGTTTAGTGTATGAATATTAAATACATGTTTATTTCATGAATATTAAATACATGTTTAGTGTATTAATATTAAATACATGTTTAGTGTATAAATATAAGTGTATGAGAAACCAAACTTATGTAAAAAAAATAAAAGAAACAAAAAAAAAAGGAAAAAGAGAGAGAGAGAGACGGAGAGGACCGGACTTATTAAGAGGGAACGTTCGCCCTCCTGTGGACTTCTGCCGCAACTGCACACATAAAGAAATTCATTATTTCCAAGTGTGCCTTATTTAGAGGATAATAAATACATGTTTACTGTATGAATATTAAATATATGATTAGTATATAATTACATATACGTTTAGTTAATGATTATTAAATACATGTTTAGTGTAGTAATATTAAATACATGTTTAGTGTATAAATATTAAATACATGTTTAGTGTATAAATATTAAATACATGTTTAGTGTATTAATATTAAATACACTTTTAGTGTATAAATATTAAATACTCGTTTAGTGTAAAAATATTAAATACATGTTTAGTGTATTAATATTAAATATATGTTTAGTTTATTAAAATTAAATACATGTTTTTGTATTAATATTAAATACATATTAAGTGTAAGAATAATAACTACATGTTTATTGAATGAATATTAAATACATGTTTAGTGTATTAATATTAAATACATGTTTAGTGTATAATATTAAATACATGTTTAGTGTATTAATATTAAATATATGTTTAGTTTATTAAAATTAAATACATGTTTAGTGTATGAATATTAAATGCATGTTTAGTGTATAAATATTAAATACATCTTTTTTGTATAAATATTAAATACATGTTTGGTGTATAAATATTAAATACATGTTCAGTGTATAAATAATAAATACATATTTAATGTATAAATATTAAATGCATGTTTAGTGTATAAATATTAAATACATGTTTAGTGTATAAATATTAAATACACGTTTAGTGTAAAAATATTAAATACATGTTTAGTGTATTCATATTAAATACATGTTTTTGTATAAATATTAAATATATGTTTAGTGTATGAATATTAAATACATGTTTAGTTAATTAATATTAAATACATGCTTGGTGAATCAATATTAAATACATGTTCAGTGTATAAATAATACATATATATTTAATGCAAAAATATTAAATACATGTTTAGTGTATAAATGTTAAATACATGTTTTTGTATAAATATTAAATACATGTTTAGTGTATAAATATTAAAAACATGTTTAGTTAATTAATATTAAATACATGTTCAGTGTATAAATAATAAATACATATTTAATTTATAAATATTAAATGCATGTTTAGTGTATGAATATTAAATACATGTTTAGTGTATAAATATTAAATATATGTTTAGTGTATTAATATTAAATATATGTTTAGTTTATGAACATTAAATACATGTTTTTGTATTAATATTAAATACATGTTTAGTGTATAATATTAAATACATCTTTAGTGTATGAATATTAAATACATGTTTAGTGTATGAATATTAAATACATGTTTAGTGTATGAATATTAAATACATGTTTAATGTATTAATATTAAATACATCTTTAGTGTATGAATATACGTGTATGAGAAACCTAACTTATGTAAAAAAATAAAAAAAATAAAAGTAAAAAAAGAAGAAGGAAAAAGGCCAATAGGGCTGGTCGATAAACCTAGGTCATAACTTATGTGGGGGGGCAGACTTATTAAGGGGGAACGTGCGCCCTCCTGTGGACTCCTGCCGCAACTGCACACATAAAGAACTTCATTATTTCCAAGTGTGCCTTATTTAGAGGATAATAAATACATGTTTACTGTATGAATATTAAATATATGATTAGTGTATAATTACATATACGTTTAGTATATGATTATTAAATACATGTTCAGTGTATTAATATTAAATACATGTCCAGCGTATTGATATTAAATACATGTTTAGTGTATACATATTAGATACATGTTTAAAAAAATACATGTATACTGTATGAATATTAAATATATAATTAGTATATAATTAAATATGTTTAGTGTATTAATATTAAATACATGTTTAGTGTATAAATATTACATAATGATACCCACATATCCACATGACATATTTTCCGTGCCGCGTGCCACAAATGGAGGAGCGACGATCACCTTCGAGAAAGGGGACAATCGCATGGTCACAAGGGACGGTAGCAGGTTTGACATACACCAAAGTGGTCATCTGTATTACTTGCCTACTGTTCAAACTGATATTGATCAATGTAAAGTGTGTCATGATGTAAAAACCTGGCATGAAATGTTGGGCCATTGTAATTATGAAGATGTGCAGAAATTATAAGGTGTAGTGAGAGGCATGGAGATAATAGGGAGTGCGGCTAAACCAGCACAATTATGTGAAGTGTGCACAAAAGGCAAATTTACCCAGACGAGAAACAAGGAGCCTGACAGGTGGGCTAAGAAACCCTTGGAGCTAGTCCACACTGACCTAGCCGGTCTCATGCAAACGCCTAGCATCAATGGTCACAAATATGCACAAATATTTACTGATGACTATTCTGGTACCATGATGGTGTACTTTCTAAGGTCTAAGAGTAATGCAGGTCTCGCAACAGAACGGTTCTTAGCTGACGTAGCACCATACAGTGAGGTTCGGTGCATCAGATCAGATAATGCTTCTGAGTATACAAGCAAAGAGTTCCAGGCACTGTTAATAAAGAATAGGATTAGACATGAAACGTCTTCACCCTATTCACCACACTAAAATGGCACGGCCTAGAGAGGGTGGAGAACCCTTCATGAGATGGGTAGACGCTTACTGCTAGAAAGTAACTTACCTGTTGAACTACGCTGTACAGACGGCAGCCTTTTTACGGAACAGATGCTACTCTAGGCGTACACAGAAAACGCCATACGAGTTGTTCGTAGGGAAAGAACCAAACATTTCCAAAATGCAAACATTTGGATCAGTGTGCTATGCTTACCAGCAACAAGCCAAGGGCAAGCTAGACTCTAGGTGTGAGCAGGGTGTTTTTGTGGGTTATGTAAAAATTGCCCAGACTACCTAGTGTACTACCCAGAACAAGAGAAAGTTCAGAAACACAGATTGGTAAAATTCACAACCAAAACTGCAACAGAAAAAGAAACACAAACATGTGAGTCATACACGGGGTATGGTGATGTAAACCCCAGGGTTAATGAAAGAGAAATTTGTGTTGATGATGACAAGGTTGAAAATGTACCAGATCAAGGTTTACAGGGTGTTTCTGAGACTTTACCTGAACAGACTGAACGCACAGAGTCCCTGACACTGTAAACGGAAGGAACCCACCACGAACCCGGAGGAGGCCGGTTCACTTACAGGACTTTGAAAACATTGGACACATTTGTAACATGCGTGGACTCTTGCTACAGAGCAGTATGTGACATTCCTCAAACCTACAAGGAAGCGATAATGTCAAACAAATCAAGGCAGTGGAAAAATGCTATGGATGATGAGGTAAAGTCACTGGAGGAAAACGACACCTTTACCCTCACCCATTTGCCACCAGACAGTGGGGGGAAAATGGGTCTATGGCCTCAAGAGTGACATTGACGGAACAGATAAATACAAAGCGAGGTTCGTAGCGAAAGGCTACAGTCAGAAAAGGGAACTGACTACAAAGAGACATTTTCACCCACAGCAGACATGACAAGTGTGAGGGTGATCATGCAAAAGGCGGCACAAGAGGAGCTAGTGCTGCACCGGCTTGATGTGAAGACTGCTTATCTTCACGCTCCGATCGATTGTGAAATTCATATCAAACAGCCAGAAGGCTACGACAAAGAATCAGTCACAGGTGAAAAGCTAGTGTGTAAATTGCACAAGTCTCTCTACGGCTTGAAACAGTCCGGTAGAAATTGGAATGCAATGTTGCACACATGTCTAACTGAGAATGGTTTTGTACAAAATTCTGCTGATCATTGTGTGTACTTACGAGAGAAGTATTATGAGAACGTGATTTTACTAGTATGGGTAGACCATCTCATCATAGCATCTAAAAACAATGGTGTACTCAACAGTGTGAAAATGATGCTCACTGAAAGATTCAAAATGAAGGATCTAGGAAAATTGAAACATTTTCTGGGAATAGATTTTGACCAAACAAATGGTAAAGTCACAATGTCTCAAGAGAGATATGTTCACAACATCTTAGAGAGATTTGAAATGCAAAATTGCAAGTCCAGAGAGACTCCATGTGAACCAAAACTAGAGTACACAGATGTTGCAGACAAAACGACAGATCAAAGAAGGTTCAGGGAGGCAGTTGGAAGCCTAATTTACTTGTCCACATGCACACGTCCAGACAGAAGTTTTGTGGTCAGGAAGTTATCCCAACACTTTGCTGAGCCAACACAGTAAAATATGTCTTTAGATACCTCAAAGGTACAGCAGAAAACAAGTTATGTTTCAAAAGAAATGAAAGTGAAAAACTGGGATTGAGAGTGTACAGTGACGCTGACTGGGCTTCAGATGTGTCTGACAGGAGAAGCACATCAGGTTATTGTGCTAGTCTAAGCGGAGGTAGCTCTCTAATCTCATGGAAAACAAGAAAACAAGCTACTGTTGCTTTATCCACATGTGAGGCAGAGTACATGTGGTTGGCAGTTGGGGGCGGCATGGCGTAGTGGGTAGAGCGGCCGTGCCAGAAACCTGAGGGTTGCAGGTTCGCTTCCCACCTATTGACATCCAAATCGCTGCCGTTGTGTCCTTGGCCAGGACACTTCACCCTTGCCCCCGGTGCCGCTCACACTGGTGAATAGATGATGAATGAATGATAGGTGGTGGTCGGAGGGGCCGTAGGTGCAAACTGGCAGCCACGCTTCCGTCAGTCTACCCCAGGGCAGCTGTGGCTACAGATGTAGCTTACCACCACCATCGTGTGAATGAATGATGGGTTCCCACTTCTCTGTGAGCGCTTTGAGTATCTAATAATAGAAAAGCGCGATATAAATCTAATCCATTATTATTATTATAATGTATTTACCTAGGACAGTGTGATAAAAAAAATACTTATACTCGTTTAAATAGATGATTTTCTTTGAACTGGGTACCAAAAGTTGTTTATTAGACTCAGAAATGTGACACTCAGCAGGAGATCTCTTATCTGACCAAGGTCTGGCTCCTGTGTCTTTGATGTGACATGTGGACTTTAGTTGACCTGGACATGTGTGTTTTCTCTCCCTGGTACCCCCCCGTGCTAAACTGTTGCCCTTTCCCGAGTGACCCCCCCTCCCCTTCTGGGCAAACGACACCCTCTCCTTCTTCACAGGACTTTGGGTATTCATTCCACTGGTGTACTGTATGTAAATGAGCATGGAGGGTGGGACTTCTGAGAATGTATAATTGTCATGACATATTCTAAAAGAGTTAGAACAAGCTGGAACGAACGGATGTGTCGTTCTGGTTTGGTCTCGCTTTGCAAAGCTTGTTATTATTTGTTTGTTACTTTGATAAATTATTTTAAAGCTATTTGTCACTAAAGGATCGTCTTTAAGAAATTTCCACGACAAGTTGGTGTGCAGAAGCGGGATCCCAAGAAGATCGCTGTTCCCGTTGGCAGAGGCCGCTGAAATGGACTAATCAACCTGGCAGCACAAAAAAGCTGACTTCTCCTTCCCAGAAATTTGAAAGGACGGGAGAGTTTTCGAGGCCCCTGCGAATCGGACGGCCGTCTCTTCGAGATCACGTTTAACCCGCTGCAACATCGTAACGGTAAATTAATTGAATCATCCTGACTGAAATTTTAAGACGAATCTGTGACATTTGAATTTTAAACAAAAGACGATTCCACAAAAGGTTTTTTTGTGTGACAAAGCTTGAGTGATTTATATGTTTCATACATGGGAAATTAGCCGTTCTTTTTCCGTCTCCCTACGATTTTTAATGCCGGGTTAGAGTCCCTGGGTTAGAGTCCCAAAATGTAGCGCTGGGTTAGAGTCCCTGGGTTAGAGTCCCAAAATGTAGCGCTGGGTTAGAGTCAATGGGTTAGAGTCCCAAAATGTAGCGCTGGGTTAGAGTCCCTGGGTTAGAGTCCCAATTGTAGCCCTGGGTTAGAGTCCCTGGGTTAGAGTCCCAATTGTAGCACTGGGTTAGAGTCCCTGGGTTAGAGTCCCAATTGTAGCGCTGGGTTAGAGTCCCTGGGTTAGAGTCCCAATTGTAGCGCTGGGTTAGAGTCCCTGGGTTAGAGTCCCGATTTTAATGCCGGGTTGGAGTCCCAATGAAAGTAGCCGTGTCTTCATAAAAACGTATCTATATGCCCGGTTAGAGGCCGGAAGAAATAACACGGATTTAGGGTTGGAGCCGTCTCGTCATAAATTTTAATGGGTTAGAGTCCCGATGATTAACAGTGTCTATAAGGCCGTGAGTGTGTGCCCGGTTAGAGGCCGGAAGAAACAACACACATTTTAGTATGTTAAGTTTAAACAAAAAGAGCGGAAAATTAAAACGAGCTCGAATATGTAGTCCAGGAAAGTTAAGCCTGAGGTATTCGATTGTGATTTCCCATGTATGTGCACAATGAAAGAAAATATGTAGAGGGAGCCCTCATGTGTGTGAAAGTATGGGTGAATGAATTGGGATTTCCCAAGACTGGTTCATTTAGGATGAATCAATTGAGTAAAATGAAAGAAAAGTTAGCGCTACAAGAGGTCTACATGCGAAAGGGAAAGACTGTGCGTGTGAAAGATTTGAATTGTTTGAACAACATAAAGAAACATTAGATGAGTGAAGCAGGAAATAAAGAAAAGATCGATCTTGCAACTGATATTTTTCCCAGTACTCTGTTTTCGAGCCAATCTCAGGGCCTGAGTCGCAGTCGAAGGGTTTCTGAGGACTGGACGCCACTTTACCCCACTCTGCCCCCGCACTACGACCAGCAGCAGCAGCAGCAGCAACAGCAACAGCAGCACCAGCACCAACAACAGCACCCGCCGATGTCACCCCTCCAGCTCCAGCTTCAGCAGCTCCCAACTCTACCCCTCACAACGCCGTTTTCGCCCACTAACTACCAGCGGGCAGTCTCGGGGCACGGCGCAGCAGCCCCGGCGGGGTCCTCCCACTCACATCAGGATGACAATCAAGGAGCATCGGGCTCATCAATTCAACATGTGACCAACGAAGTGAATAAAATGTCTCTGAGTGAGGACAGTGCTGGCAGGACTCTGAGAAGTGGCAGAACCTTCCAGGCTCCGATGATGGAATATCCAGGACCGCAAGGGACTCCCGCTTTGGTCTTACACCAGATGGACCAGGAAATGCGTGAAGCGATCAGAGACTGGCCGTCACCACACAGAGGTGGAGACGCGCTTGCAGCCGCATTCCAGGCTTTCTGTCGGGCATGGCGTCCCACAGGAGCAGAAATACAAAAACTTCTGCTGGTGCATCTGGGACCGGAGCAGTTGGCAAAGATAGCAGCAGAGGTGCACGCGGGACGTTTTGCCCCCTCCAAACTCCCTCTCTTTGTTTAAAATGCCAATTTTCTGCTAGATTTGCTCTCTATGAACTCCAAGGAAAAGATACCCGGCCGGGGGCAATTTTTGAAATAGGTGTCCAAGCTATGGCACGCCGGGGTCCAAATCTGGCCCCTGTTTTTTTTATTCATTTTTTTGCATTTTTGGGACATGGGGGACGTGTGGGACCCCACCAAGGACTGATTTTTGAACACTTTGAGGACTGCCACTGTGAAATGAACGCGGGATGGAGGCAAGAAGAAAGATGGACGTGGCCGTAACTATTGTTTCACGTGCGGAAAGGAAGGTCACTGGAGGCGAGACTGTCCTGAGAATAAACGGGATGGACAGCGGGACTATTGGGGCAGAGCGGATGGAGGCCAACTCAGAAACAATTCAGATTGACTGACCGGCTCGGGACCTGAGACAACGAAACAGATAAGTGTTGCACCAACAGCTTCTCACGACAACACCATACTAACCGCTAACCGCAACGAAGACGCACTTGCTTTTACTGATACATTGCTGCTTGCTAAGGTGCAGGACAGAATTAGGGAATTAGAAGAGTGTGAACAGCCAATGATTGGGACGTATGCTTTTTGTGAGGACTTAGCCTATAAGAAAATGCCGATGATTGTGTGTGATGTGGGTGGAAGGTCATTGACGTTTCTTGTCGATTCTGGAGCGACAAACAGCGTAATTCAAACGAGTGAATTCTCTACAAAATTGAGTGGTAGAACTATGTTTTCCACTAGTGCGAGTGGGCAAACTGTCTAGAAAAGTTTTCAATACCAATTCGTTGTACATGGGCGACGGCTGATTGTACAATGACAACAAAACATTTGTTTTTAATGTCTGATCTTTGTCCAATCAATCTGTTGGGTCGTGATTTAATGTTAAAATGGGGTATCGGAATCACTCCGATGCCAGAAGGCCTCAAAGTGGAGAGGAATGCAAATGGGTCGAATTTTGTCTCATTGGAGGTGAATTGTCCGCTCTATATCTATCAGTGGTGGGTAACGACCACTGCTTGGCAGGATCTAGAGAGCACAATATCACCCTGTTTGAATCCAGTATCTGACAGAATTGAATCTGAAAGCATGTATTGTGTGTCACATGTTCATGAAGGTCCGGACCAAGAATATGAAGCTTCATTCTATCATGGTTTGAATGATAGTTTGTTTATTAATGACGTCTATTTTGATGGATGCAAATGTGCAGTTGCAGTAAAATTAACTCCATCACAAGAAATATTGGATCATGTTGAAAATTCCAGTCCGCACATTCCGATAGCAAAAGCTAAATCTGATAATTGGCGGGATTTAAATCCTTTTATGCATGACTGTTTTTTGGCAAAGGATTGGCAACCGTGTGCACGCGGGAAAAAATGTATTCTATTCACAATCAGTTGATGCATATAGAATTAATTATGCGGCAAAAATTCATTTGCTACGTTCGGTGCAATTAGCATCTCCGACTGACGAAAAGTATGACGCACACCTGACTTTGACTGCGGTGACTTCTCCGACTGAGATTTCCTCCTTGTTGGCGCAAGTGGCGAGTTGTTTGTGGGCGAGGAACGACAGGCATGGGCTAATTCTGGTTCTGTTTTCCGGGATGGAGCCGGGTTTGGCCCTGACGCCTGAAGCTTTGTATGAATGTTGTCTGTCTATCTGTGTTGGCCCTGCGATGCGGTGGTGACTTGTCCAGGGGGTACACTGCCTTCCGCCCGATTGTAGCTGAGATAGGCACCAGCGCCCCCCGCCACCCCAAAGGGAATAAGCGGCAGAAAATGGATGGATGGATGGGAAGCCTTGTCTTCCTAAACGCTTGTTTGATTGTTATGTGAAATTGAGTGATGGGTTGGACCATGTGTCAAAGGGAGGGATGTGTCGAGCAGTACAGCAATTCTGGTTTACTAAGGGCTTTTACGCTTTCACAGAACATCTCTGTAAAAGTTGTTTGATTTGTGCTCAAAATAATCCAGGTAAACTTAGACCATTACCACAAGCAGCACACCCACCGCCTAGTAGGGCTTTTGAGCATGTCATGGTGGATTTCATTGAACTTACACCCAGTGAAGGGAAAAAATATTGTCTAGTGATGTGTAAATGGTCCTTAGTGTGTGAATGTGAGTATGAATGTTGTCTGTGTATCTGTGTCGGCCCTGCGATGAGGTGGCGACTTGTCCAGGGTGTACCCCGCCTTCCGCCCGATTGTAGCTGAGATAGGCGTCAGCGCCCCCCGCGACCCCAAAAGGGAATAAGCGGTAGAAAATGGATGGGTGGATGGATGGTTGATATGTTTTCAAAATGTGTAGAAGCCTTCCCAGCGAAACATGCTTCTTCCGCTGCAGTGGCAAAAGCACTTTTAACTGAAATTGTGGCAAGGTGGGGCATTCCGAAGAAGTTATGGAGTGACAATGGTTCACATTTTGTAAATGAGGTGATACAGCAATTGTCTGATTATTTGCAAATTGATTTGAGAACTCATTGCAGCTACCATCACAATCCGGAGGTGCTGTTGAAAGAGAAAATGGAACAATTCAATTAAAACTTGCCAAATGTTGTGAAGAGACTAAGCTCAGCTGGCCTAAATGTTTGCGGATAGTTGTCATGTACATGCGTATGCAGGTGTGCACGCGTCATAACCTGTCACCTTTTGAGATTCTGTTTGCAGTCCCCCCTAATGTGGGGATAGGACCATCAGGACCGCCAATTGAGACGACCCTCTGTGAACACGGACTGGTAAGATATTGTATATCTTTAACAAAGTGTTTTGCTAATATTCGAAGGCAAGTCTCCTTGGCGCTTCCGGGGCGAGCGGATCATCCTCTACACACCATTGTGCCGGCCGACTTCGTGCTTATCAAGAACTTCAGACGGAAGAGCTGGAAACAATGAGGCTGGCTCGGCCCGTTCCAAGTTCTCCTCGTCACCCACACTGCAGTGAAAGTGGAAGAACGGCCGACGTGGGTCCACGCTTAGCAATGCAAGGCGATTTCGGGCCCTGTAGCGGTGGCCGCAGAGGAGTGAGGAGCTGTAAAATCGCTTTTGGCTCCTACGGCAGGATCCGCGGCTGCAGAGACGAGGGTTACACACACCTCCCTCGCATCACATCTTTAGAGAAACACTACTAGTTTGCAGACACAGGTGAAGGCGCTGAGGGCCAAAATCACCAGGACAAATGTGTAGCGGACTCACATAATGTCTCAAACTGCTATGTCTGTACATATATGCCTATAGCGGCGTCCAATCCACATGTCACACCTAAGCCTGTAATGGAGGGTTATAGATATTTTCCCAGGATGTGTTATACCTTTTTGCAGCAAATCTGAATGATACGGTTAAAGCGCATACGGGGACATCTTT
>NC_084634.1:20611493-20807486 GCF_033978795.1 Nerophis ophidion
GTTTAACGGCCCAGCCCTTTAGGGATTTTTTTCAGAAATAATATTTTTTTAATTGATCTTGTTTGATAATTATTGATATCGTTTCATTGCTCAGCCCTATTGGCCTTTTTCCTTTTTTTATTCAATTTTTTTGTAATTATATATTTTTTTTACATAAGTTAGGTTTCTCATACACTTATATTCATGCACTAAACATGTTTTTACTATTTATACACTAAATAAGTATTTATTATTTATACACTAAACAAGTATTTAATATTCATATATTAAACAGTTGTTTAATTAATATTTATACACTAAACATGTAAATGACAAATTCGAAGTCTTGGACACTAAATAAGGCACACTTGGAAATAATGAATTTGCTAGTGTGTGCAGTTACAGCAGAAGTCCACAGGAGGGCGTACGTTCCCTCTTCATAAGTCTGGTGCCCCCTCCCCCCACATAAGTTATGTGTCTAGTTTTATCAGCCAGCCCTATTGGCCATTGTCCTACTTTTTTAACATCAGTCATGTGTCTATCATTATATATATTGTATTGTTTTACAGCCCAGCCCTATGTATTTTTTCAAATGACTGTTTTTTTAATTGGTTTCGATTTGATGTCTTTTGCAATATTTATTGACATCGTTTAATCGCCCAACCGTATCGACTTTTTTCCATTTTTTTCTATTTTTTCTATCTATGTGTGATGCTATTAAATTGATATATCGGTGTCAGCCAGCGATCCTTGGTCCGCTTCCGATGGTGCGGAGGCTTGGAGGCGTGTGTGGACTAATGGAGGGGGTGTTTCCACCAGGCGTGTATGGAGGCCTATTTCATTCAGGGGAGGAGCCAGAAATGATGACGTAAGAAGCCCCGTGACCGCTTCGGGAAGCAGTACAGATTTGCCGGGAAATTCGACAACTTATAAACCGCCCAAGCTCCATCGAAAATGTTGGCTTTTGAGTCTTGTGGTCAGTTGGGAATATGGAGAGAGAATAAAAACAGTTTTTTAAATGCCACTAGAATCAGGGGGTCCTTATTTTTCTTTTTTTCTTCTTTGTCATGAAAAAGGGAGGTTTTTGTGGTTAGTGCACTAATTGTAAGTGTATATTGTGTTTTTTTTGTTGATTTAAGAATTTTTTTTTTTATAAAAAATTCTTCTGCGGCCCGGTACCAATCGGTGGTTGGGGACCACTGCTGTACATCATTGTCCAAGTGACATTATATTGTCATCTTCTTCTTTATGCCATTTCCTCAAGGTGACAGAAAAACATGATACAACCTGCCTATCATGTGATTCTACCATCCATCCATCCATTTTCTACCGCTTATTCCCTTTCGGGGTCGCGGGGGGCGCTGGCGCCTATCTCAGCTACAATCGGGTGGAAGGCAGGGTACACCCTGGACAAGTCGCCACCTCATCACAGGGCCAACACAGATAGACAGACAACATTCACACTCACATTCACACACTAGGGACCATTTAGTGTTGCCAATCAACCTATCCCCAGGTGCATGTCTTTGGAAGTGGGAGGAAGCCGGAGTACCCGCAGGGAACCCACGCAGTCACGGGGAGAACATGCAAACTCCACACAGAAAGATCCCGAGCCTGGATTTGAACCCAGGACTGCAGGAACTTCGTATTGTGAGGCAGACGCACTAACCCCTCTGCCACCGTGAAGCCCCATGTGATTCTACCATGTTGGCAAAATACAAACACACAATATATTGACATATATAACACATAAAACATGGAATTAGAAGTGAACAGTACCCATCCCTACCAGCAAGTGTTGTTGTACTGGAAACTAATTTACAAACACAACTGCATCACACACAATACTCCACTATGGAATTGTTCTTATATTAAAATGAGAAACAAATCCATCTTTGAACAGCAATGGTTTGAAAAAGGCATTTGGTCACTGATGCACTTATTGAATGATAAAGTATTTTATTATTTGAAGATTTCATTAAGTACGACCTGCAAACAGACACAATATTTTAAGCAATTATAAAGGCTTTTGTTCAAAATATTGTAATTCCAGTAAATATATATATATATATTTTTTTTTTAATTCTTTACCATTTCTTCTTTATTGTATTTTCTCCGGAACAAAAACATAAAACTCATAATTTGAAAGTTTCCATTCTTCCAAACGCCAAGGAGTTAATTTAAGGAAAACATTTAAAATATTTTTTAAGATGTTGTTTTGCAATTGAAGACAACACTTGTTCGTTCTGTGATAGGGAAACAAATTAAACGGTTTTTTTTCATGAATGTATGCAAAATAAAGCTCTGTGAGATGATGTACAATATTGGCTTTTGCCTGACATTCCAAACTTTGATTGATATTGTTTTGGGGATGTTAAAAAAGGTAAAGAATGTTTAAAACACAATAGTGGGGATTTTTTTTTAACCCACAAATGTATGTTAGTAAAAACAAAACATCCTTCCACAAACAACTCAGCCATTTTCTCTCACTTTTTATTGCATAAAGGTAAAAGTACATACATATTAAGTTAAAGTATAAAAAAATCACAACACAATCATCATATTACAAAAGAGAGTAGTAAAGATGATTAATAAAATGGATTACAGAGACCCAACAAATGATTCATAAAGTCACACATTTTAAAATTGTATAAAAGACAACTGTTCAAATGATGTATAAAGTAAATAATAATATGCTTCCTGAAGTGGTCCAGAAGATGTTTCAGATGTGAACCAGTACATATGTATATCATATAAAGGTGATAATCTATGGGATTATCAACAATTACAAGTACAAATAAGTAATACTTTTATATTTCCAACTATCTAATCTATAAATGTAGAAGCATATTAAAAAGATTGTTGGACAAACAACAATGTCACACATGTTATATGTGCTGATGTTGTTAGAAAGTCAAAATGAAAGTCTGGACAGTTTATTTCAAATCCTGCAGTTTCATTTGCTGCTGCTGTTCTCACCAGCACACTTGTGTTTCTTACACTGGTACTTAGAAGACAATCTTTCACCACACACACTGCAACTCAACACTTTCTCTCCTGGGTGTCTTCTCATGTGTGCTAAAAGGTTTGATCGGTCACAAAAGCTTCTGTTGCAGATTGAACAGGAATGTGATTTTTCACCAGTGTGTTCTCATGTGTACTTTCATATTTTGACTTTGTGTAAAATCTTTACCACAGGTTGAACAGGAAAAAGATTTTTCACCAGTGTGTGTTCTCATGTGTACTTTCAAATGTTGACTTTGTGTAAAACTTTTACCACAGGTTGAACAAGAAAAAGCTTTTTCACCAGTGTGTATTCTCATGTGTACTTTCAAATGTTGACTTCTTGTAAAACCTTTACCACAGATTGAACAGGGAAAAGTTTTTTCACCAGTGTGTGTTCTCATGTGTAATTTCACATTCTGACTTTCTGTAAAACCTTTACCACAGATTGAACAAGAAATCGGTTTTTCACTAGTGTGTGTTCTCATGTGTGTTTTCACATCTGTACTATTTGTAAAACCTTTACCACAGGTCGAACAGGAAAAAGGTTTTTCTCCAGTGTGTGTTCTCATGTGTCTTTTCAAATTATTACTTTCTGTAAAACCTTTACCACAGATTGAACAAGAAAAAGGTTTTTCACCAGTGTGTATTCTCATGTGTACTTTCAAATGTTGACTTCTTGTAAAACCTTTACCACAGATTGAACAGGGAAAAGTTTTTTCACCAGTGTGTGTTCTCATGTGTACTTTCACATTCTGACTTTCTGTAAAACCTTTACCACAGATTGAACAAGAAAAAGGTTTTTCACTAGTGTGTGTTCTCATGTGTGTTTTCACATCTGTACTATTTGTAAAACCTTTACCACAGGTCGAACAGGAAAAAGGTTTTTCTCCAGTGTGTGTTTTCATGTGTACTTTCAAATTTTGACGTTGTGTAAAACCTTTACCACAGGTTGAACAAGAAAAAGGTTTTTCACCAGTGTGTGTTCTCATGTGTACTTTCAAATTCTGACGTTGTGTAAAACCTTTACTACAGAGTGAACAAGAAAAAGGTTTTTCTCCAGTGTGTGATCTTATGTGTAATTTCAGAGAACTATGGTATTTAAAGGTTTTGTGACAGTGAGAACAAGTGAAGTGAGTGTTGTCAGTGTGACATGTCTTATCATCTTTAGAGTCTTCATCATCAGTGTCAGGAGAGTGTGACGTTGTGTCCTCACTATCTGATAGTGGAGCTAAGAGCTTGTCTGCTTGTGATCCTCCACAGTGGTCTCCATCAGCTTCTGTTGTCATGTGTTGTGTTGAGCTGCTGCTTGGAGGCTCCCCCCCTCCCCTCTCCTCACTTTCACCTTTCACCTCATCATCTTCACTCTTCACAGGGACACCAGTCACTGGGAACTCCTCCAACCATTTAGGCTGACTGATGCCCTCTTCCTCCTCTTCCTCTCTAATGTGCGGCGGCTCTTGGTCCTCCTCTTCCTCTTTAATGTGCGGCGTGTCTTGGTCCTCCTCTTCCTCTTTAATGTGCGGCGGCTCTTGGTCCTCCTCTTCCTCTTTAATGTGCGGCGTATCTTGGTCTTCCTCTTCCTCTTTAATGTGAGGGTTCAGTGGGTCCTCCTCTTCCTGTTTAATGTGAGGGGTCAGTGGGTCCTCCTCTTTATTTTTGATGTGTAAGATCAGTGGGTCCTCCGCTTGCCCTTTAATGTGAAGGGTCAGTTTAACATTATGGGTCTGTGGCGTCTCAACTTCCTCTTTAATGTGGGGGGGCTGTGGTTCCTCTTCCTGCTCACGAAAAAGATGTTCTTCGACATCTACGGGACGGGAGAAAACAAACTTTCTTTAGAAAAGTCCAGCTTTGCTCAGTCACATGAGACATTGTCCTGCACCAACATATGATCTCACAATCTCATCAATTTCCCCTCACAGCAGTCAGGGTACTTCCAGCTGACACATGAAGAAGACCTTCAGGGGAATGCCTTCCCAGGCTAACATCCAATCCACCTTATTCATATAAAAACATCCTCAAATTAATTCCTGCAATCCATACTAGTGTGCTGTTCTCTCTCTGAATAAGTCATACACACACAGGAAATAATGTACCACATGGCAGCCTCCACGCAGTAGTACTAGTGATGAGCTCCCCCTGCTGGTGGACAATAATTACTGTCATTTTCACATTCCTCTTTAGAGACATGTCACACTAAAAATAGCATGAGCATAGTCAACATCCATCCATCCATTTTCTACTGTACTGTTCAAAGTCAAACATGTTGTCCAAAAAAGATGACATCTGTTTTACTTTCATTTAGATAGTGTCACCACAGTTAAACTGGGAAGAAGTAATCAGATTACTGACTACTCCTTCAAAAGATAACTTGTTTACCTTATTAATAATAGTAATATTGAATTAATTTAGTGTGTTTCTAGACACTCAAATTGCGTTGCAGTGAGAACTGAGAAGACATCATTCATGCAGTCCACCCACTCAATGTGGTAAGCTACATTTAATTATTATAATAATATTAAGTAGATGAAGAAATTCCTGAAAGAATTGTGTGTGAATGCTCCAATGCTGAAGCTGAACTGAAAGGTTGACAGAATGTAGTATGAATGTAAGAATAGTTAGAATGTTGAAGAGTTTGAATCTCGGGAAAACTGGGATTTTTTTAAGTTCTCAAACCAACATGCTTTTTTTGTCCTGACTGTATCATGTTGTATGCATCCATGTGTGATGTATCATGTTGTATGTGTGATGTATCATGTTGTATGCATGCATGTGTGATGTATCATGTTGTATGCATGTATGTGTGATGTATCATGTTGTATGCATCCATGTGTGATGTATCATGTTGTATGCATGCATGTGTGATGTATCATGTTGTATGCATGCATGTGTGATGTATCATGTTGTATGCATCCATGTGTGATGTATCATGTTGTATGCATGCATGTGTGATGTATCATGTTGTATGCATCCATGTGTGATGTATCATGTTGTATGCATGCATGTGTGATGTATCATGTTGTATGCATGTGTGATGTATCATGTTGTATGCATCCATGTGTGATGTATCATGTTGTATGCATGCATGTGTGATGTATCATGTTGTATGCATGCATGTGTGATGTATCATGTTGTACGCATGCATGTGTGATGTATCATGTTGTATGCATGCATGTGTGATGTATCATGTTGTATGCATGCATGTGTGATGTATCATGTTGTATGCATCCATGTGTGATGTATCATGTTGTATGCATGCATGTGTGATGTATCATGTTGTATGCATGTGTGATGTATCATGTTGTATGCATGCATGTGTGATGTATCATGTTGTATGCATGCATGTGTGATGTGTCATGTTGTATGCATGCAAGTGTGATGTATCATGTTGTATGTGTGATGTATCATGTTGTATGCATGCATGTGTGATGTATCATGTTGTATGCATGCATGTGTGATGTATCATGTTGTATAAATGCATGTGTGATGTATCATGTTGTATGTGTGATGTATCATGTTGTATGCATGCATGTGTGATGTATCATGTTGTATGTGTGATGTATCATGTTGTATGCATGCATGTGTGATGTATCATGTTGTATGCATGAATGTGTGATGTATCATGTTGTATGCATGCATGTGTGATGTGTCATGTTGTATGCATGCAAGTGTGATGTATCATGTTGTATGTGTGATGTATCATGTTGTATGCATGCATGTGTGATGTATCATGTTGTATGCATGCATGTGTGATGTATCATGTTGTATGCATGCATGTGTGATGTATCATGTTGTATGTGTGATGTATCATGTTGTATGCATGCATGTGTGATGTATCATGTTGTATGTGTGATGTATCATGTTGTATGCATGCATGTGTGATGTATCATGTTGTGTGCATGCATGTGTGATGTGTCATGTTGTATGCATGCAAGTGTGATGTATCATGTTGTATGTGTGATGTATCATGTTGTATGCATGCATGTGTGATGTATCATGTTGTATGCATGCATGTGTGATGTATCATGTTGTATGCATGCAAGTGTGATGTATCATGTTGTATGTGTGATGTATCATGTTGTATGCATGCATGTGTGATGTATCATGTTGTATGCATCCATGTGTGATGTATCATGTTGTATGCATGCATGTGTGATGTATCATGTTGTATGCATGTGTGATGTATCATGTTGTATGCATGCATGTGGGATGTATCATGATGTATGCATCCATGTGTGATGTATCATGTTGTATGCATGCATGTGTGATGTATCATGTTGTATGCATGCA
This sequence comes from Nerophis ophidion, assembly GCF_033978795.1. Classification (NCBI taxonomy): domain Eukaryota; kingdom Metazoa; phylum Chordata; class Actinopteri; order Syngnathiformes; family Syngnathidae; genus Nerophis; species Nerophis ophidion. Next base: position 20,618,766 of record NC_084634.1, read on the forward strand.
AGTGTGATGTATCATGTTGTATGCATGCATGTGTGATGTATCATGTTGTATGCATGCATGTGTGATGTATCATGTTGTATGCATGCAAGTGTGATGTATCATGTTGTATGTGTGATGTATCATGTTGTATGCATGCATGTGTGATGTATCATGTTGTATGCAGGCATGTGTGATGTATCATGTTGTATGCATGCATGTGTGATGTATCATGTTGTATACATGCATGTGTGATGTATCATGTTGTATGCATGCATGTGTGATGTATCATGTTGTATGCATCCATGTGTGATGTATCATGTTGTATGCATGCATGTGTGATGTATCATGTTGTATGCATGCAAGTGTGATGTATCATGTTGTATGCATGCATGTGTGATGTATCATGTTGTATGCATGCATGTGTGATGTATCATGTTGTGTGCATGCAAGTGTGATGTATCATGTTGTATGTGTGATGTATCATGTTGTATGCATGCATGTGTGATGTATCATGTTGTATGCATGCATGTGTGATGTATCATGTTGTATGCATGCATGTGTGATGTATCATGTTGTATACATGCATGTGTGATGTATCATGTTGTATGCATGCATGTGTGATGTATCATGTTGTATGCATGCAAGTGTGATGTATCATGTTGTATGCATGCATGTGTGATGTATCATGTTGTATGCAGGCATGTGTGATGTATCATGTTGTATGCATGCATGTGTGATGTATCATGTTGTATGCAGGCATGTGTGATGTATCATGTTGTATGCATGCATGTGTGATGTATCATGTTGTATACATGCATGTGTGATGTATCATGTTGTATGCATGCATGTGTGATGTATCATGTTGTATGCATCCATGTGTGATGTATCATGTTGTATGCATGCATGTGTGATGTATCATGTTGTATGCATGCAAGTGTGATGTATCATGTTGTATGCATGCATGTGTGATGTATCATGTTGTATGCATGCATGTGTGATGTATCATGTTGTGTGCATGCAAGTGTGATGTATCATGTTGTATGTGTGATGTATCATGTTGTATGCATGCATGTGTGATGTATCATGTTGTATGCATGCATGTGTGATGTATCATGTTGTATGCATGCATGTGTGATGTATCATGTTGTATGCATCCATGTGTGATGTATCATGTTGTATGCATGCATGTGTGATGTATCATGTTGTATGCATGCAAGTGTGATGTATCATGTTGTATGCATGCATGTGTGATGTATCATGTTGTATGCATGCATGTGTGATGTATCATGTTGTGTGCATGCAAGTGTGATGTATCATGTTGTATGTGTGATGTATCATGTTGTATGCATGCATGTGTGATGTATCATGTTGTATGCATGCATGTGTGATGTATCATGTTGTATGCATGCATGTGTGATGTATCATGTTGTATACATGCATGTGTGATGTATCATGTTGTATGCATGCATGTGTGATGTATCATGTTGTATGCATGCATGTGTGATGTATCATGTTGTATGCATGCATGTGTGATGTATCATGTTGTATGCATGCAAGTGTGATGTATCATGTTGTATGCATGCATGTGTGATGTATCATGTTGTATGCAGGCATGTGTGATGTATCATGTTGTATGCATGCATGTGTGATGTATCATGTTGTATGCAGGCATGTGTGATGTATCATGTTGTATGCATGCATGTGTGATGTATCATGTTGTATACATGCATGTGTGATGTATCATGTTGTATGCATGCATGTGTGATGTATCATGTTGTATGCATCCATGTGTGATGTATCATGTTGTATGCATATATGTGTGATGTATCATGTTGTATGCATGCAAGTGTGATGTATCATGTTGTATGCATGCATGTGTGATGTATCATGTTGTATGCATGCAAGTGTGATGTATCATGTTGTATGCATGCATGTGTGATGTATCATGTTGTATGCATGCATGTGTGATGTATCATGTTGTATGCATGCAAGTGTGATGTATCATGTTGTATGCATGCATGTGTGATGTATCATGTTGTATGCATGCATGTGTGATGTATCATGTTGTGTGCATGCAAGTGTGATGTATCATGTTGTATGTGTGATGAATCATGTTGTATGCATGCATGTGTGATGTATCATGTTGTATGCATGCATGTGTGATGTATCATGTTGTATGCATGCATGTGTGATGTATCATGTTGTATACATGCATGTGTGATGTATCATGTTGTATGCATGCATGTGTGATGTATCATGTTGTATGCATGCATGTGTGATGTATCATGTTGTGTGCATGCAAGTGTGATGTATCATGTTGTATGTGTGATGTATCATGTTGTATGCATGCATGTGTGATGTATCATGTTGTATGCATGCAAGTGTGATGTATCATGTTGTATGCATGCATGTGTGATGTATCATGTTGTATGCATGCATGTGTGATGTATCATGTTGTGTGCATGCAAGTGTGATGTATCATGTTGTATGTGTGATGTATCATGTTGTATGCATGCATGTGTGATGTATCATGTTGTATGCATGCATGTGTGATGTATCATGTTGTATGCATGCATGTGTGATGTATCATGTTGTATACATGCATGTGTGATGTATCATGTTGTATGCATGCATGTGTGATGTATCATGTTGTATGCATGCATGTGTGATGTATCATGTTGTATGCATGCATGTGTGATGTATCATGTTGTATGCATGCATGTGTGATGTATCATGTTGTATGCATCCATGTGTGATGTATCATGTTGTATGCATGCATGTGTGATGTATCATGTTGTATGCATGCAAGTGTGATGTATCATGTTGTATGCATGCATGTGTGATGTATCATGTTGTATGCATGCATGTGTGATGTATCATGTTGTGTGCATGCAAGTGTGATGTATCATGTTGTATGTGTGATGTATCATGTTGTATGCATGCATGTGTGATGTATCATGTTGTATGCATGCATGTGTGATGTATCATGTTGTATGCATGCATGTGTGATGTATCATGTTGTATACATGCATGTGTGATGTATCATGTTGTATGCATGCATGTGTGATGTATCATGTTGTATGCATGCATGTGTGATGTATCATGTTGTATGCATGCATGTGTGATGTATCATGTTGTATGCATGCAAGTGTGATGTATCATGTTGTATGCATGCATGTGTGATGTATCATGTTGTATGCAGGCATGTGTGATGTATCATGTTGTATGCATGCATGTGTGATGTATCATGGTGTATGCAGGCATGTGTGATGTATCATGTTGTATGCATGCATGTGTGATGTATCATGTTGTATACATGCATGTGTGATGTATCATGTTGTATGCATGCATGTGTGATGTATCATGTTGTATGCATCCATGTGTGATGTATCATGTTGTATGCATATATGTGTGATGTATCATGTTGTATGCATGCAAGTGTGATGTATCATGTTGTATGCATGCATGTGTGATGTATCATGTTGTATGCATGCAAGTGTGATGTATCATGTTGTATGCATGCATGTGTGATGTATCATGTTGTATGCATGCATGTGTGATGTATCATGTTGTGTGCATGCAAGTGTGATGTATCATGTTGTATGCATGCATGTGTGATGTATCATGTTGTATGCATGCAAGTGTGATGTATCATGTTGTATGCATGCATGTGTGATGTATCATGTTGTATGCATGCATGTGTGATGTATCATGTTGTGTGCATGCAAGTGTGATGTATCATGTTGTATGTGTGATGTATCATGTTGTATGCATGCATGTGTGATGTATCATGTTGTATGCATGCATGTGTGATGTATCATGTTGTATGCATGCATGTGTGATGTATCATGTTGTATACATGCATGTGTGATGTATCATGTTGTATGCATGCATGTGTGATGTATCATGTTGTATGCATGCAAGTGTGATGTATCATGTTGTATGCATGCATGTGTGATGTATCATGTTGTATGCAGGCATGTGTGATGTATCATGTTGTATGCATGCATGTGTGATGTATCATGTTGTATGCAGGCATGTGTGATGTATCATGTTGTATGCATGCATGTGTGATGTATCATGTTGTATACATGCATGTGTGATGTATCATGTTGTATGCATGCATGTGTGATGTATCATGTTGTATGCATGCATGTGTGATGTATCATGTTGTATGCATGCAAGTGTGATGTATCATGTTGTATGTGTGATGTATCATGTTGTATGCATGCATGTGTGATGTATCATGTTGTATGCATGCATGTGTGATGTATCATGTTGTATGCATGCAAGTGTGATGTATCATGTTGTATGCATGCATGTGTGATGTATCATGTTGTATGCATGCATGTGTGATGTATCATGTTGTATGCATGCAAGTGTGATGTATCATGTTGTATGTGTGATGTATCATGTTGTATGCATGCATGTGTGATGTATCATGCTGTATGCATGCATGTGTGATGTATCATGTTGTGTGCATGCAAGTGTGATGTATCATGTTGTATGTGTGATGTATCATGTTGTATGCATGCATGTGTGATGTATCATGTTGTATGCATGCATGTGTGATGTATCATGTTGTATGCATGCATGTGTGATGTATCATGTTGTATACATGCATGTGTGATGTATCATGTTGTATGCATGCATGTGTGATGTATCATGTTGTATGCATGCATGTGTGATGTATCATGTTGTATGCATGCATGTGTGATGTATCATGTTGTATGCATGCAAGTGTGATGTATCATGTTGTATGTGTGATGTATCATGTTGTATGCATGCATGTGTGATGTATCATGTTGTATGCATGCATGTGTGATGTATCATGTTGTATGCATGCAAGTGTGATGTATCATGTTGTATGCATGCATGTGTGATGTATCATGTTGTATGCATGCATGTGTGATGTATCATGTTGTATGCATGCAAGTGTGATGTATCATGTTGTATGTGTGATGTATCATGTTGTATGCATGCATGTGTGATGTATCATGTTGTATGCATGTATGTGTGATGTATCATGTTGTATGCATGCAAGTGTGATGTATCATGTTGTATGCATGCAAGTGTGATGTATCATGTTGTATGTGTGATGTATCATGTTGTATGCATGCATGTGTGATGTATCATGTTGTATGCATCCATGTGTGATGTATCATGTTGTATGCATGCATGTGTGATGTATCATGTTGTATGCATGTGTGATGTATCATGTTGTATGCATGCATGTGGGATGTATCATGATGTATGCATCCATGTGTGATGTATCATGTTATATGCATGCATGTGTGATGTATCATGTTGTATGCATGCAAGTGTGATGTATCATGTTGTATGCATGCATGTGTGATGTATCATGTTGTATGCATGCAAGTGTGATGTATCATGTTGTATGTGTGATGTATCATGTTGTATGCATGCATGTGTGATGTATCATGTTGTATGCAGGCATGTGTGATGTATCATGTTGTATGCATGCATGTGTGATGTATCATGTTGTATACATGCATGTGTGATGTATCATGTTGTATGCATGCATGTGTGATGTATCATGTTGTATGCATCCATGTGTGATGTATCATGTTGTATGCATGCATGTGTGATGTATCATGTTGTATGCATGCAAGTGGGATGTATCATGTTGTATGCATGCATGTGTGATGTATCATGTTGTATGCATGCATGTGTGATGTATCATGTTGTACGCATGCAAGTGTGATGTATCATGTTGCATGTGTGATGTATCATGTTGTATGCATGCATGTGTGATGTATCATGTTGTATGCATGCATGTGTGATGTATCATGTTGTATGCATGCATGTGTGATGTATCATGTTGTATACATGCATGTGTGATGTATCATGTTGTATGCATGCATGTGTGATGTATCATGTTGTATGCATCCATGTGTGATGTATCATGTTGTATGCATGCATGTGTGATGTATCATGTTGTATGCATGCAAGTGTGATGTATCATGTTGTATGCATGCATGTGTGATGTATCATGTTGTATGCATGCATGTGTGATGTATCATGTTGTATGCATGCAAGTGTGATGTATCATGTTGTATGTGTGATGTATCATGTTGTATGCATGCATGTGTGATGTATCATGCTGTATGTGTGATGTATCATGTTGTATGCATGCATGTGTGATGTATCATGTTGTATGCATGCATGTGTGATGTATCATGTTGTATGCATGCATGTGTGATGTATCATGTTGTATGCATGCAAGTGTGATGTATCATGTTGTATGTGTGATGTATCATGTTGTATGCATGCATGTGTGATGTATCATGTTGTATGCATGCATGTGTGATGTATCATGTTGTATGCATCCATGTGTGATGTATCATGTTGTATGCATGCATGTGTGATGTATCATGTTGTATGCATGTGTGATGTATCATGTTGTATGCATGCATGTGGGATGTATCATGATGTATGCATCCATGTGTGATGTATCATGTTGTATGCATGCATGTGTGATGTATCATGTTGTATGCATGCAAGTGTGATGTATCATGTTGTATGCATGCATGTGTGATGTATCATGTTGTATGCATGCATGTGTGATGTATCATGTTGTATACATGCATGTGTGATGTATCATGTTGTATGCATGCATGTGTGATGTATCATGTTGTATGCATGCATGTGTGATGTATCATGTTGTATGCATGCAAGTGTGATGTATCATGTTGTATGTGTGATGTATCATGTTGTATGCATGCATGTGTGATGTATCATGTTGTATGCATGCATGTGTGATGTATCATGTTGTATGCATCCATGTGTGATGTATCATGTTGTATGCATGCATGTGTGATGTATCATGTTGTATGCATGTGTGATGTATCATGTTGATTGCATGCATGTGGGATGTATCATGATGTATGCATCCATGTGTAATGTATCATGTTGTGTGCATGCATGTGTGATGTATCATGTTGTATGCATGCAAGTGTGATGTATCATGTTGTATGCATGCATGTGTGATGTATCATGTTGTATGCATGCAAGTGTGATGTATCATGTTGTATGTGTGATGTATCATGTTGTATGCATGCATGTGTGATGTATCATGTTGTATGCAGGCATGTGTGATGTATCATGTTGTATGCATGCATGTGTGATGTATCATGTTGTATACATGCATGTGTGATGTATCATGTTGTATGCATGCATGTGTGATGTATCATGTTGTATGCATCCATGTGTGATGTATCATGTTGTATGCATGCATGTGTGATGTATCATGTTGTATGCATGCAAGTGTGATGTATCATGTTGTATGCATGCATGTGTGATGTATCATGTTGTATGCATGCATGTGTGATGTATCATGTTGTATGCATGCAAGTGTGATGTATCATGTTGTATGTGTGATGTATCATGTTGTATGCATGCATGTGTGATGTATCATGTTGTATGCATGCATGTGTGATGTATCATGTTGTATACATGCATGTGTGATGTATCATGTTGTATGCATGCATGTGTGATGTATCATGTTGTATGCATCCATGTGTGATGTATCATGTTGTATGCATGCATGTGTGATGTATCATGTTGTATGCATGCAAGTGTGATGTATCATGTTGTATGCATGCATGTGTGATGTATCATGTTGTATGCATGCATGTGTGATGTATCATGTTGTATGCATGCAAGTGTGATGTATCATGTTGTATGTGTGATGTATCATGTTGTATGCATGCATGTGTGATGTATCATGTTGTATGCATGCATGTGTGATGTATCATGTTGTATGTGTGATGTATCATGTTGTATGCATGCATGTGTGATGTATCATGTTGTATGCATGCATGTGTGATGTATCATGTTGTATGCATGCATGTGTGATGTATCATGTTGTATGCATGCAAGTGTGATGTATCATGTTGTATGTGTGATGTATCATGTTGTATGCATGCATGTGTGATGTATCATGTTGTATGCATGCATGTGTGATGTATCATGTTGTATGCATCCATGTGTGATGTATCATGTTGTATGCATGCATGTGTGATGTATCATGTTGTATGCATCCATGTGTGATGTATCATGTTGTATGCATGCATGTGTGATGTATCATTTTGTATGCATGTGTGATGTATCATGTTGTATGCATGCATGTGGGATGTATCATGATGTATGCATCCATGTGTGATGTATCATGTTGTATGCATGCATGTGTGATGTATCATGTTGTATGCATGCAAGTGTGATGTATCATGTTGTATGTGTGATGTATCATGTTGTATGCATGCATGTGTGATGTATCATGTTGTATGCATGCAAGTGTGATGTATCATGTTGTATGTGTGATGTATCATGTTGTATGCATGCATGTGTGATGTATCATGTTGTATGCAGGCATGTGTGATGTATCATGTTGTATGCATGCATGTGTGATGTATCATGTTGTATACATGCATGTGTGATGTATCATGTTGTATGCATGCATGTGTGATGTATCATGTTGTATGCATCCATGTGTGATGTATCATGTTGTATGCATGCATGTGTGATGTATCATGTTGTATGCATGCAAGTGTGATGTATCATGTTGTATGCATGCATGTGTGATGTATCATGTTGTATGCATGCATGTGTGATGTATCATGTTGTTTGCATGCAAGTGTGATGTTTCATGTTGTATGTGTGATGTATCATGTTGTATGCATGCATGTGTGATGTATCATGTTGTATGCATGCATGTGTGATGTATAATGTTGTATGCATGCATGTGTGATGTATCATGTTGTATACATGCATGTGTGATGTATCATGTTGTATGCATGCATGTGTGATGTATCATGTTGTATGCATCCATGTGTGATGTATCATGTTGTATGCATGCATGTGTGATGTATCATGTGTTATGCATGCAAGTGTGATGTATCATGTTGTATGCATGCATGTGTGATGTATCATGTTGTATGCATGCATGTGTGATGTATCATGTTGTATGCATGCAAGTGTGATGTATCATGTTGTATGTGTGATGTATCATGTTGTATGCATGCATGTGTGATGTATCATGTTGTATGCAGGCATGTGTGATGTATCATGTTGTATGCATGCATGTGTGATGTATCATGTTGTATACATGCATGTGTGATGTATCATGTTGTATGCATGCATGTGTGATGTATCATGTTGTATGCATCCATGTGTGATGTATCATGTTGTATGCATGCATGTGTGATGTATCATGTTGTATGCATGCAAGTGTGATGTATCATGTTGTATGCATGCATGTGTGATGTATCATGTTGTATGCATGCATGTGTGATGTATCATGTTGTATGTGTGATGTATCATGTTGTATGCATGCATGTGCGATGTATCATGTTGTATGCATGCATGTGTGATGTATCATGTTGTATGCATGCATGTGTGATGTATCATGTTGTATGCATGCATGTGTGATGTATCATGTTGTATACATGCATGTGTGATGTATCATGTTGTATGCATGCATGTGTGATGTATCATGTTGTATGCATCCATGTGTGATGTATCATGTTGTATGCATGCATGTGTGATGTATCATGTTGTATGCATGCAAGTGTGATGTATCATGTTGTATGCATGCATGTGTGATGTATCATGTTGTATGCATGCATGTGTGATGTATCATGTTGTATGCATGCAAGTGTGATGTATCATGTTGTATGTGTGATGTATCATGTTGTATGCATGCATGTGTGATGTATCATGTTGTATGCATGCATGTGTGATGTATCATGTTGTATACATGCATGTGTGATGTATCATGTTGTATACATGCATGTGTGATGTATCATGTTGTATGTGTGATGTATCATGTTGTATGCATGTATGTGTGATGTATCATGTTGTATGCATGTATGTGTGATGTATCATGTTGTATGCATGTATGTGTGATGTATCATGTTGTATGCATGCATGTGTGATGTATCATGTTGTATGCATGCATGTGTGATGTATCATGTTGTATGCATGCAAATGTGATGTATCATGTTGTATGCATGCATGTGTGATGTATCATGTTGTATGCATGTGTGATGTATCATGTTGTATGCATGCATGTGGGATGTATCATGATGTATGCATCCATGTGTGATGTATCATGTTGTATGCATGCATGTGTGATGTATCATGTTGTATGCATGCAAGTGTGATGTATCATGTTGTATGCATGCATGTGTGATGTATCATGTTGTATGCATGCATGTGTGATGTATCATGTTGTATGCATGCAAGTGTGATGTATCATGTTGTATGTGTGATGTATCATGTTGTATGCATGCATGTGTGATGTATCATGTTGTATGCAGGCATGTGTGATGTATCATGTTGTATGCATGCATGTGTGATGTATCATGTTGTATACATGCATGTGTGATGTATCATGTTGTATGCATGCATGTGTGATGTATCATGTTGTATGCATCCATGTGTGATGTATCATGTTGTATGCATGCATGTGTGATGTATCATGTTGTATGCATGCAAGTGTGATGTATCATGTTGTATGCATGCATGTGTGATGTATCATGTTGTATGCATGCATGTGTGATGTATCATGTTGTTTGCATGCAAGTGTGATGTTTCATGTTGTATGTGTGATGTATCATGTTGTATGCATGCATGTGTGATGTATCATGTTGTATGCATGCATGTGTGATGTATCATGTTGTATGCATGCATGTGTGATGTATCATGTTGTATACATGCATGTGTGATGCATCATGTTGTATGCATGCATGTGGGATGTATCATGTTGTATGCATCCATGTGTGATGTATCATGTTGTATGCATGCATGTGTGATGTATCATGTGTTATGCATGCAAGTGTGATGTATCATGTTGTATGCATGCATGTGTGATGTATCATGTTGTATGCATGCATGTGTGATGTATCATGTTGTATGCATGCAAGTGTGATGTATCATGTTGTATGTGTGATGTATCATGTTGTATGCATGCATGTGTGATGTATCATGTTGTATGCAGGCATGTGTGATGTATCATGTTGTATGCATGCATGTGTGATGTATCATGTTGTATACATGCATGTGTGATGTATCATGTTGTATGCATGCATGTGTGATGTATCATGTTGTATGCATCCATGTGTGATGTATCATGTTGTATGCATGCATGTGTGATGTATCATGCTGTATGCATGCAAGTGTGATGTATCATGTTGTATGCATGCATGTGTGATGTATCATGTTGTATGCATGCATGTGTGATGTATCATGTTGTATGTGTGATGTATCATGTTGTATGCATGCATGTGCGATGTATCATGTTGTATGCATGCATGTGTGATGTATCATGTTGTATGCATGCATGTGTGATGTATCATGTTGTATGCATGCATGTGTGATGTATCATGTTGTATACATGCATGTGTGATGTATCATGTTGTATGCATGCATGTGTGATGTATCATGTTGTATGCATCCATGTGTGATGTATCATGTTGTATGCATGCATGTGTGATGTATCATGTTGTATGCATGCAAGTGTGATGTATCATGTTGTATGCATGCATGTGTGATGTATCATGTTGTATGCATGCATGTGTGATGTATCATGTTGTATGCATGCAAGTGTGATGTATCATGTTGTATGTGTGATGTATCATGTTGTATGCATGCATGTGTGATGTATCATGTTGTATGCATGCATGTGTGATGTATCATGTTGTATGTGTGATGTATCATGTTGTATGCATGTATGTGTGATGTATCATGTTGTATGCATGTATGTGTGATGTATCATGTTGTATGCATGTATGTGTGATGTATCATGTTGTATGCATGCATGTGTGATGTATCATGTTGTATGCATGCATGTGTGATGTATCATGTTGTATGCATGCAAGTGTGATGTATCATGTTGTATGCATGCATGTGTGATGTATCATGTTGTATACATGCATTCGTGATGTATCATGTTGTATACATGCATGTGTGATGTATCATGTTGTATGCATGTATGTGTGATGTATCATGTTGTATGCACGTATGTGCGATGTATCATGTTGTATGCATGCATGTGTGATGTATCATGTTGTATGCATGCATGTGTGATGTATCATGTTGTATGCATGCATGTGTGATGTATCATGTTGTATGCATGCATGTGTGATGTATCACGTTGTATGCATGCATGTGTGATGTATCATGTTGTATGCATGCATGTGTGATGTATCATGTTTTATGCAAGCATGTGTGATGTATCATGTTGTATGCATGAATGTGTGATGTATCATGTTGTATGTGTGATGTATCATGTTGTATGCATGCATGTGTGATGTATAATGTTGTATGCATGCATGTGTGATGTATCATGTTGTATACATGCATGTGTTATGTATCATGTTGTATGCTTCCATGTGTGATGTATCATGTTGTATTCTTGCATGTGTGATGTATCATGTTGTATACATGCATGTGTGATGTATCATGTTGTATGCATGCATGTGTGATGTATCATGTTGTATACATGCATGTGTTATGTATCATGTTGTATGCTTCCATGTGTGATGTATCATGTTCTATTCTTGCATGTGTGATGTATCATGTTGTATGCATGCATGTGTGATGTATCATGTTGTATGCTTGCATGTGTGATGTATCATGTTGTATGTGTGATGTATCATGTTGTATGCATGCATGTGTGATGTATCATGTTGTATGCATGCATGTGTGATGTATCATGTTGTATGCATGCATGTGTGATGTATCATGTTGTATGCATGCATGTGTGATGTATCATGTTGTATGCATGCATGTGTGATGTATCACGTTGTATGCATGCATGTGTGATGTATCATGTTGTATGCATGCATGTGTGATGTATCATGTTTTATGCAAGCATGTGTGATGTATCATGTTGTATGCATGAATGTGTGATGTATCATGTTGTATGTGTGGAGTATCATGTTGTATGCATGCATGTGTGATGTATAATGTTGTATGCATGCATGTGTGATGTATCATGTTGTATACATGCATGTGTTATGTATCATGTTGTATGCTTCCATGTGTGATGTATCATGTTGTATTCTTGCATGTGTGATGTATCATGTTGTATACATGCATGTGTGATGTATCATGTTGTATGCATGCATGTGTGATGTATCATGTTGTATACATGCATGTGTTATGTATCATGTTGTATGCTTCCATGTGTGATGTATCATGTTCTATTCTTGCATGTGTGATGTATCATGTTGTATGCATGCATGTGTGATGTATCATGTTGTATGCTTGCATGTGTGATGTATCATGTTGTATGTGTGATGTATCATGTTGTATGCATGCATGTGTGATGTATCATGTTGTATGCATGCATGTGTGATGTATCATGTTGTATGCATGCATGTGTGATGTATCATGTTGTATACATGCATGTGTGATGTATCATGTTGTATGCATGCATGTGTGATGTATCATGTTGTATGCAAGCATGTGTGATGTATCATGTTGTATACATGCATGTGTGATGTATCATGTTGTATGTGTGATGTATCATGTTGTATGCATGCATGTGTGATGTATCATGTTGTATACATGCATGTGTTATGTATCATGTTGTATGCTTCCATGTGTGATGTATCATGTTGTATTCTTGCATGTGTGATGTATCATGTTGTATGTGTGATGTATCATGTTGTATGTGTGATGTATCATGTTGTATGCATACATGTGTGATGTATCATGTTGTATACATGCATGTGTTATGTATCATGTTGTATGCTTCCATGTGTGATGTATCATGTTGTATTCTTGCATGTGTGATGTATCATGTTGTATACATGCATGTGTGATGTATCATGTTGTATGCATGCATGTGTGATGTATCATGTTGTATACATGCATGTGTTATGTATCATGTTGTATGCTTCCATGTGTGATGTATCATGTTGTATTCTTGCATGTGTGATGTATCATGTTGTATGCATGCATGTGTGATGTATCATGTTGTATGCTTGCATGTGTGATGTATCATGTTGTATGTGTGATGTATCATGTTGTATGCATGCATGCATGTGTGATGTATCATGTTGTATGCATGCATGTGTGATGTATCATGTTGTATGCATGCATGTGTGATGTATCATGTTGTATGCATGCATGTGTGATGTATCATGTTGTATGTGTGATGTATCATGTTGTATGCATGCATGTGTGATGTATCATGTTGTATGCATGCATGTGTGATGTATCATGTTGTGTGCATGCATGTGTGATGTGTCATGTTGTATGCATGCAAGTGTGATGTATCATGTTGTATGTGTGATGTATCATGTTGTATGCATGCATGTGTGATGTATCATGTTGTATGCATGCATGTGTGATGTATCATGTTGTATGCATGCAAGTGTGATGTATCATGTTGTATGCATGCATGTGTGATGTATCATGTTGTATGCATGCATGTGTGATGTATCATGTTGTATGCATGCATGTGTGATGTATCATGTTGTATGCATCCATGTGTGATGTATCATGTTGTATGCATGCATGTGTGATGTATCATGTTGTATGCATGTGTGATGTATCATGTTGTATGCATGCGTGTGGGATGTATCATGATGTATGCATCCATGTGTGATGTATCATGTTGTATGCATGCATGTGTGATGTATCATGTTGTATGCATGCAAGTGTGATGTATCATGTTGTATGCATGCATGTGTGATGTATCATGTTGTATGCATGCATGTGTGATGTATCATGTTGTATGCATGCAAGTGTGATGTATCATGTTGTATGCATGCATGTGTGATGTATCATGTTGTATGCATGCATGTGTGATGTATCATGTTGTATGCATGCAAGTGTGATGTATCATGTTGTATGTGTGATGTATCATGTTGTATGCATGCATGTGTGATGTATCATGTTGTATGCAGGCATGTGTGATGTATCATGTTGTATGCATGCATGTGTGATGTATCATGTTGTATACATGCATGTGTGATGTATCATGTTGTATGCATGCATGTGTGATGTATCATGTTGTATGCATCCATGTGTGATGTATCATGTTGCATGCATGCATGTGTGATGTATCATGTTGTATGCATGCAAGTGTGATGTATCATGTTGTATGCATGCATGTGTGATGTATCATGTTGTATGCATGCATGTGTGATGTATCATGTTGTATGCATGCAAGTGTGATGTATCATGTTGTATGTGTGATGTATCATGTTGTATGCATGCATGTGTGATGTATCATGTTGTATGCATGCATGTGTGATGTATCATGTTGTATGCATGCATGTGTGATGTATCATGTTGTATACATGCATGTGTGATGTATCATGTTGTATGCAAGCATGTGTGATGTATCATGTTGTATGCATCCATGTGTGATGTATCATGTTGTATGCATGCATGTGTGATGTATCATGTTGTATGCATGCAAGTGTGATGTATCATGTTGTATGCATGCATGTGTGATGTATCATGTTGTATGCATGCATGTGTGATGTATCATGTTGTATGCATGCAAGTGTGATGTATCATGTTGTATGTGTGATGTATCATGTTGTATGCATGCATGTGTGATGTATCATGTTGTATGCATGCATGTGTGATGTATCATGTTGTATGTGTGATGTATCATGTTGTATGTGTGATGTATCATGTTGTATGCATGTATGTGTGATGTATCATGTTGTATGCATGTATGTGTGATGTATCATGTTGTATGCATGTATGTGTGATGTATCATGTTGTATGCATGTATGTGTGATGTATCATGTTGTATGCATGCATGTGTGATGTATCATGTTGTATGCATGCATGTGTGATGTATCATGTTGTATGCATGCAAGTGTGATGTATCATGTTGTATGCATGCATGTGTGATGTATCATGTTGTATGCATGCATGTGTGATGTATCATGTTGTATGCATGCATGTGTGATGTATCATGTTGTATACATGCATGTGTGATGTATCATGTTGTATACATGCATGTGTGATGTATCATGTTGTATGCATGTATGTGTGATGTATCATGTTGTATGCATGTATGTGTGATGTATCATGTTGTATGCATGTATGTGTGATGTATCATGTTGTATGCATGCATGTGTGATGTATCATGTTGTATGCATGCATGTGTGATGTATCATGTTGTATGCATGCATGTGTGATGTATCATGTTGTATGCATGCATGTGTGATGTATCATGTTGTATGCATGCATGTGTGATGTATCATGTTGTATGCATGCATGTGTGATGTATCATGTTGTATGCAAGCATGTGTGATGTATCATGTTGTATGCATGAATGTGTGATGTATCATGTTGTATGTGTGATGTATCATGTTGTATGCATGCATGTGTGATGTATAATGTTGTATACATGCATGTGTGATGTATCATGTTGTATGTGTGATGTATCATGTTGTATGCATGCATGTGTGATGTATCATGTTGTATACATGCATGTGTTATGTATCATGTTGTATGCTTCCATGTGTGATGTATCATGTTGTATTCTTGCATGTGTGATGTATCATGTTGTATGTGTGATGTATCATGTTGTATGTGTGATGTATCATGTTGTATGCATGCATGTGTGATGTATCATGTTGTATACATGCATGTGTTATGTATCATGTTGTATGCTTCCATGTGTGATGTATCATGTTGTATTCTTGCATGTGTGATGTATCATGTTGTATACATGCATGTGTGATGTATCATGTTGTATGCATGCATGTGTGATGTATCATGTTGTATACATGCATGTGTTATGTATCATGTTGTATGCTTCCATGTGTGATGTATCATGTTCTATTCTTGCATGTGTGATGTATCATGTTGTATGCATGCATGTGTGATGTATCATGTTGTATGCTTGCATGTGTGATGTATCATGTTGTATGTGTGATGTATCATGTTGTATGCATGCATGTGTGATGTATCATGTTGTATGCATGCATGTGTGATGTATCATGTTGTATGCATGCATGTGTGATGTATCATGTTGTATGCATGCATGTGTGATGTATCATGTTGTATGCATGCATGTGTGATGTATCATGTTGTATACATGCATGTGTGATGTATCATGTTGTATGCATGCATGTGTGATGTATCATGTTGTATGCAAGCATGTGTGATGTATCATGTTGTATACATGCATGTGTGATGTATCATGTTGTATGTGTGATGTATCATGTTGTATGCATGCATGTGTGATGTATCATGTTGTATACATGCATGTGTTATGTATCATGTTGTATGCTTCCATGTGTGATGTATCATGTTGTATGCAAGCATGTGTGATGTATCATGTTGTATACATGCATGTGTGATGTATCATGTTGTATGTGTGATGTATCATGTTGTATGCATGCATGTGTGATGTATCATGTTGTATACATGCATGTGTTATGTATCATGTTGTATGCTTCCATGTGTGATGTATCATGTTGTATTCTTGCATGTGTGATGTATCATGTTGTATGTGTGATGTATCATGTTGTATGTGTGATGTATCATGTTGTATGCATACATGTGTGATGTATCATGTTGTATACATGCATGTGTTATGTATCATGTTGTATGCTTCCATGTGTGATGTATCATGTTGTATTCTTGCATGTGTGATGTATCATGTTGTATACATGCATGTGTGATGTATCATGTTGTATGCATGCATGTGTGATGTATCATGTTGTATGCAAACATGTGTGATGTATCATGTTGTATACATGCATGTGTGATGTATCATGTTGTATGTGTGATGTATCATGTTGTATTCATGCATGTGTGATGTATCATGTTGTATACATGCATGTGTTATGTATCATGTTGTATGCTTCCATGTGTGATGTATCATGTTGTATTCTTGCATGTGTGATGTATCATGTTGTATGTGTGATGTATCATGTTGTATGTGTGATGTATCATGTTGTATGCATACATGTGTGATGTATCATGTTGTATACATGCATGTGTTATGTATCATGTTGTATGCTTCCATGTGTGATGTATCATGTTGTATTCTTGCATGTGTGATGTATCATGTTGTATACATACATGTGTGATGTATCATGTTGTATGCATGCAAGGGTGATGTATCATGTTGTATACATGCATGTGTTATGTATCATGTTGTATGCTTCCATGTGTGATGTATCATGTTGTATTCTTGCATGTGTGATGTATCATGTTGTATGCATGCATGTGTGATGTATCATGTTGTATGCTTGCATGTGTGATGTATCATGTTGTATGTGTGATGTATCATGTTGTATGCATGCATGTGTGATGTATCATGTTGTATGCATGCATGTGTGATGTATCATGTTGTATGCTTGCATGTGTGATGTATCATGTTGTATGTGTGATGTATCATGTTGTATGCATGCATGTGTGATGTATCATGTTGTATGCATGCATGTGTGATGTATCATGTTGTATGCATGCATGTGTGATGTATCATGTTATATGCATGCATGTGTGATGTATCATGTTGTATACATGCATGTGTGATGTATCATGTTGTATGCATGCATGTGCGATGTATCATGTTGTATGCATGCATGTGCGACGTATCATGTTGTATGCATGCATGTGTGATGTATCATGTTGTATGCATGCATGCATGATACATCACACATGCATGCATACAACATGATATCATGTTGTATACATGCATGTGTGATGTATCATGTTGTATGCGTGCATGTGTGATGTATCATGTTGTATGCGTGCCTGTGTGATGTATCATGTTGTATGCGTGCATGTGTGATGTTTCATGTTGTATGTGTGATGTATCACGTTGTATGCGTGAATGTGTGATGTATCATGTTGTATGCGTGCATGTGTGATGTATCATGTTGTATGCGTGCATGTGTGATGTATCATGTTGTATGCGTGCATGTGTGATGTATCATGTTGTATGCGTGCATGTGTGATGTATCATGTTGTATGTGTGCATGTGTGATGTATCATGTTGTATGCATGTATGTGTGATGTATCATGTTGTATGCGTGCATGTGTGATGTATCATGTTGTATGCATGCATGCATGATACATCACACATGCATGCATACAACATGATATCATGTTGTATACATGCATGTGTGATGTATCATGTTGTATGCGTGCATGTGTGATGTATCATGTTGTATAAATGCATGCATGATACATCACACATGCATGCATACAACATGATACATCACACATGCATGTATACAACATGATACATCACACATGCATGCATACAACATGATACATCACACATGCATGCATACAACATGATATCATGTTGTATGCATGCATGTGTGATGTATCATGTTGTATGTGTGATGTATCATGTTGTATGCATGCATGTGTGATGTATCATGTTGTATGCATGTGTGATGTATCATGTTGTATGCATGCATGTGGGATGTATCATGATGTATGCATCCATGTGTGATGTATCATGTTGTATGCATGCATGTGTGATGTATCATGTTGTATGCATGCAAGTGTGATGTATCATGTTGTATGCATGCATGTGTGATGTATCATGTTGTATGCATGCATGTGTGATGTATCATGTTGTATACATGCATGTGTGATGTATCATGTTGTATGCATGCATGTGTGATGTATCATGTTGTATGCATGCATGTGTGATGTATCATGTTGTATGCATGCATGTGTGATGTATCATGTTGTATGCATGCAAGTGTGATGTATCATGTTGTATGCATGCAAGTGTGATGTATCATGTTGTATGCATGCATGTGTGATGTATCATGTTGTATGCATGCATGTGTGATGTATCATGTTGTATGCATGCAAGTGTGATGTATCATGTTGTATGTGTGATGTATCATGTTGTATGCATGCATGTGTGATGTATCATGTTGTATGCATGCATGTGTGATGTATCATGTTGTATACATGCATGTGTGATGTATCATGTTGTATGCATGCATGTGTGATGTATCATGTTGTATGCATCCATGTGTGATGTATCATGTTGTATGCATGCATGTGTGATGTATCATGTTGTATGCATGCAAGTGTGATGTATCATGTTGTATGCATGCATGTGTGATGTATCATGTTGTATGCAAGCATGTGTGATGTATCATGTTGTATGCATGCAAGTGTGATGTATCATGTTGTATGTGTGATGTATCATGTTGTATGCATGCATGTGTGATGTATCATGTTGTATGCATGCATGTGTGATGTATCATGTTGTATGTGTGATGTATCATGTTGTATGCATGCATGTGTGATGTATCATGTTGTATGCATGCATGTGTGATGTATCATGTTGTATGCATGCATGTGTGATGTATCATGTTGTATGCATGCAAGTGTGATGTATCATGTTGTATGTGTGATGTATCATGTTGTATGCATGCATGTGTGATGTATCATGTTGTATGCATGCATGTGTGATGTATCATGTTGTATGCATCCATGTGTGATGTATCATGTTGTATGCATGCATGTGTGATGTATCATGTTGTATGCATCCATGTGTGATGTATCATGTTGTATGCATGCATGTGTGATGTATCATTTTGTATGCATGTGTGATGTATCATGTTGTATGCATGCATGTGGGATGTATCATGATGTATGCATCCATGTGTGATGTATCATGTTGTATGCATGCATGTGTGATGTATCATGTTGTATGCATGCAAGTGTGATGTATCATGTTGTAAGCATGCATGTGTGATGTATCATGTTGTATGCATGCATGTGTGATGTATCATGTTGTATGCATGCAAGTGTGATGTATCATGTTGTATGTGTGATGTATCATGTTGTATGCATGCATGTGTGATGTATCATGTTGTATGCAGGCATGTGTGATTTATCATGTTGTATGCATGCATGTGTGATGTATCATGTTGTATACATGCATGTGTGATGTATCATGTTGTATGCATGCATGTGTGATGTATCATGTTGTATGCATCCATGTGTGATGTATCATGTTGTATGCATGCATGTGTGATGTATCATGTTGTATGCATGCATGTGTGATGTATCATGTTGTATGCATGCATGTGTGATGTATCATGTTGTATGCATGCATGTGTGATGTATCATGTTGTTTGCATGCAAGTGTGATGTTTCATGTTGTATGTGTGATGTATCATGTTGTATGCATGCATGTGTGATGTATCATGTTGTATGCATGCATGTGTGATGTATAATGTTGTATGCATGCATGTGTGATGTATCATGTTGTATACATGCATGTGTGATATATCATGTTGTATGCATGCATGTGTGATGTATCATGTTGTATGCATCCATGTGTGATGTATCATGTTGTATGCATGCATGTGTGATGTATCATGTGTTATGCATGCAAGTGTGATGTATCATGTTGTATGCATGCATGTGTGATGTATCATGTTGTATGCATGCATGTGTGATGTATCATGTTGTATGCATGCAAGTGTGATGTATCATGTTGTATGTGTGATGTATCATGTTGTATGCATGCATGTGTGATGTATCATGTTGTATGCAGGCATGTGTGATGTATCATGTTGTATGCATGCATGTGTGATGTATCATGTTGTATACATGCATGTGTGATGTATCATGTTGTATGCATGCATGTGTGATGTATCATGTTGTATGCATCCATGTGTGATGTATCATGTTGTATGCATGCATGTGTGATGTATCATGTTGTATGCATGCAAGTGTGATGTATCATGTTGTATGCATGCATGTGTGATGTATCATGTTGTATGCATGCATGTGTGATGTATCATGTTGTATGTGTGATGTATCATGTTGTATGCATGCATGTGCGATGTATCATGTTGTATGCATGCATGTGTGATGTATCATGTTGTATGCATGCATGTGTGATGTATCATGTTGTATGCATGCATGTGTGATGTATCATGTTGTATACATGCATGTGTGATGTATCATGTTGTATGCATGCATGTGTGATGTATCATGTTGTATGCATCCATGTGTGATGTATCATGTTGTATGCATGCATGTGTGATGTATCATGTTGTATGCATGCAAGTGTGATGTATCATGTTGTATGCATGCATGTGTGATGTATCATGTTGTATGCATGCATGTGTGATGTATCATGTTGTATGCATGCAAGTGTGATGTATCATGTTGTATGTGTGATGTATCATGTTGTATGCATGCATGTGTGATGTATCATGTTGTATGCATGCATGTGTGATGTATCATGTTGTATACATGCATGTGTGATGTATCATGTTGTATACATGCATGTGTGATGTATCATGTTGTATGTGTGATGTATCATGTTGTATGCATGTATGTGTGATGTATCATGTTGTATGCATGTATGTGTGATGTATCATGTTGTATGCATGTATGTGTGATGTATCATGTTGTATGCATGCATGTGTGATGTATCATGTTGTATGCAGGCATGTGTGATGTATCATGTTGTATGCATGCATGTGTGATGTATCATGTTGTATACATGCATGTGTGATGTATCATGTTGTATGCATGCATGTGTGATGTATCATGTTGTATGCATCCATGTGTGATGTATCATGTTGCATGCATGCATGTGTGATGTATCATGTTGTATGCATGCAAGTGTGATGTATCATGTTGTATGCATGCATGTGTGATGTATCATGTTGTATGCATGCATGTGTGATGTATCATGTTGTATGCATGCAAGTGTGATGTATCATGTTGTATGTGTGATGTATCATGTTGTATGCATGCATGTGTGATGTATCATGTTGTATGCATGCATGTGTGATGTATCATGTTGTATGCATGCATGTGTGATGTATCATGTTGTATACATGCATGTGTGATGTATCATGTTGTATGCAAGCATGTGTGATGTATCATGTTGTATGCATCCATGTGTGATGTATCATGTTGTATGCATGCATGTGTGATGTATCATGTTGTATGCATGCAAGTGTGATGTATCATGTTGTATGCATGCATGTGTGATGTATCATGTTGTATGCATGCATGTGTGATGTATCATGTTGTATGCATGCAAGTGTGATGTATCATGTTGTATGTGTGATGTATCATGTTGTATGCATGCATGTGTGATGTATCATGTTGTATGCATGCATGTGTGATGTATCATGTTGTATGTGTGATGTATCATGTTGTATGTGTGATGTATCATGTTGTATGCATGTATGTGTGATGTATCATGTTGTATGCATGTATGTGTGATGTATCATGTTGTATGCATGTATGTGTGATGTATCATGTTGTATGCATGTATGTGTGATGTATCATGTTGTATGCATGCATGTGTGATGTATCATGTTGTATGCATGCATGTGTGATGTATCATGTTGTATGCATGCAAGTGTGATGTATCATGTTGTATGCATGCATGTGTGATGTATCATGTTGTATGCATGCATGTGTGATGTATCATGTTGTATGCATGCATGTGTGATGTATCATGTTGTATACATGCATGTGTGATGTATCATGTTGTATACATGCATGTGTGATGTATCATGTTGTATGCATGTATGTGTGATGTATCATGTTGTATGCATGTATGTGTGATGTATCATGTTGTATGCATGCATGTGTGATGTATCATGTTGTATGCATGCATGTGTGATGTATCATGTTGTATGCATGCATGTGTGATGTATCATGTTGTATGCATGCATGTGTGATGTATCATGTTGTATGCATGCATGTGTGATGTATCATGTTGTATGCATGCATGTGTGATGTATCATGTTGTATGCAAGCATGTGTGATGTATCATGTTGTATGCATGAATGTGTGATGTATCATGTTGTATGTGTGATGTATCATGTTGTATGCATGCATGTGTGATGTATAATGTTGTATACATGCATGTGTGATGTATCATGTTGTATGTGTGATGTATCATGTTGTATGCATGCATGTGTGATGTATCATGTTGTATACATGCATGTGTTATGTATCATGTTGTATGCTTCCATGTGTGATGTATCATGTTGTATTCTTGCATGTGTGATGTATCATGTTGTATGTGTGATGTATCATGTTGTATGTGTGATGTATCATGTTGTATGCATGCATGTGTGATGTATCATGTTGTATACATGCATGTGTTATGTATCATGTTGTATGCTTCCATGTGTGATGTATCATGTTGTATTCTTGCATGTGTGATGTATCATGTTGTATACATGCATGTGTGATGTATCATGTTGTATGCATGCATGTGTGATGTATCATGTTGTATACATGCATGTGTTATGTATCATGTTGTATGCTTCCATGTGTGATGTATCATGTTCTATTCTTGCATGTGTGATGTATCATGTTGTATGCATGCATGTGTGATGTATCATGTTGTATGCTTGCATGTGTGATGTATCATGTTGTATGTGTGATGTATCATGTTGTATGCATGCATGTGTGATGTATCATGTTGTATGCATGCATGTGTGATGTATCATGTTGTATGCATGCATGTGTGATGTATCATGTTGTATGCATGCATGTGTGATGTATCATGTTGTATGCATGCATGTGTGATGTATCATGTTGTATACATGCATGTGTGATGTATCATGTTGTATGCATGCATGTGTGATGTATCATGTTGTATGCAAGCATGTGTGATGTATCATGTTGTATACATGCATGTGTGATGTATCATGTTGTATGTGTGATGTATCATGTTGTATGCATGCATGTGTGATGTATCATGTTGTATACATGCATGTGTTATGTATCATGTTGTATGCTTCCATGTGTGATGTATCATGTTGTATGCAAGCATGTGTGATGTATCATGTTGTATACATGCATGTGTGATGTATCATGTTGTATGTGTGATGTATCATGTTGTATGCATGCATGTGTGATGTATCATGTTGTATACATGCATGTGTTATGTATCATGTTGTATGCTTCCATGTGTGATGTATCATGTTGTATTCTTGCATGTGTGATGTATCATGTTGTATGTGTGATGTATCATGTTGTATGTGTGATGTATCATGTTGTATGCATACATGTGTGATGTATCATGTTGTATACATGCATGTGTTATGTATCATGTTGTATGCTTCCATGTGTGATGTATCATGTTGTATTCTTGCATGTGTGATGTATCATGTTGTATACATGCATGTGTGATGTATCATGTTGTATGCATGCATGTGTGATGTATCATGTTGTATGCAAACATGTGTGATGTATCATGTTGTATACATGCATGTGTGATGTATCATGTTGTATGTGTGATGTATCATGTTGTATTCATGCATGTGTGATGTATCATGTTGTATACATGCATGTGTTATGTATCATGTTGTATGCTTCCATGTGTGATGTATCATGTTGTATTCTTGCATGTGTGATGTATCATGTTGTATGTGTGATGTATCATGTTGTATGTGTGATGTATCATGTTGTATGCATACATGTGTGATGTATCATGTTGTATACATGCATGTGTTATGTATCATGTTGTATGCTTCCATGTGTGATGTATCATGTTGTATTCTTGCATGTGTGATGTATCATGTTGTATACATACATGTGTGATGTATCATGTTGTATGCATGCAAGGGTGATGTATCATGTTGTATACATGCATGTGTTATGTATCATGTTGTATGCTTCCATGTGTGATGTATCATGTTGTATTCTTGCATGTGTGATGTATCATGTTGTATGCATGCATGTGTGATGTATCATGTTGTATGCTTGCATGTGTGATGTATCATGTTGTATGTGTGATGTATCATGTTGTATGCATGCATGTGTGATGTATCATGTTGTATGCATGCATGTGTGATGTATCATGTTGTATGCTTGCATGTGTGATGTATCATGTTGTATGTGTGATGTATCATGTTGTATGCATGCATGTGTGATGTATCATGTTGTATGCATGCATGTGTGATGTATCATGTTGTATGCATGCATGTGTGATGTATCATGTTATATGCATGCATGTGTGATGTATCATGTTGTATACATGCATGTGTGATGTATCATGTTGTATGCATGCATGTGCGATGTATCATGTTGTATGCATGCATGTGCGACGTATCATGTTGTATGCATGCATGTGTGATGTATCATGTTGTATGCATGCATGCATGATACATCACACATGCATGCATACAACATGATATCATGTTGTATACATGCATGTGTGATGTATCATGTTGTATGCGTGCATGTGTGATGTATCATGTTGTATGCGTGCCTGTGTGATGTATCATGTTGTATGCGTGCATGTGTGATGTTTCATGTTGTATGTGTGATGTATCACGTTGTATGCGTGAATGTGTGATGTATCATGTTGTATGCGTGCATGTGTGATGTATCATGTTGTATGCGTGCATGTGTGATGTATCATGTTGTATGCGTGCATGTGTGATGTATCATGTTGTATGCGTGCATGTGTGATGTATCATGTTGTATGTGTGCATGTGTGATGTATCATGTTGTATGCATGTATGTGTGATGTATCATGTTGTATGCGTGCATGTGTGATGTATCATGTTGTATGCATGCATGCATGATACATCACACATGCATGCATACAACATGATATCATGTTGTATACATGCATGTGTGATGTATCATGTTGTATGCGTGCATGTGTGATGTATCATGTTGTATAAATGCATGCATGATACATCACACATGCATGCATACAACATGATACATCACACATGCATGTATACAACATGATACATCACACATGCATGCATACAACATGATACATCACACATGCATGCATACAACATGATATCATGTTGTATGCATGCATGTGTGATGTATCATGTTGTATGTGTGATGTATCATGTTGTATGCATGCATGTGTGATGTATCATGTTGTATGCATGTGTGATGTATCATGTTGTATGCATGCATGTGGGATGTATCATGATGTATGCATCCATGTGTGATGTATCATGTTGTATGCATGCATGTGTGATGTATCATGTTGTATGCATGCAAGTGTGATGTATCATGTTGTATGCATGCATGTGTGATGTATCATGTTGTATGCATGCATGTGTGATGTATCATGTTGTATACATGCATGTGTGATGTATCATGTTGTATGCATGCATGTGTGATGTATCATGTTGTATGCATGCATGTGTGATGTATCATGTTGTATGCATGCATGTGTGATGTATCATGTTGTATGCATGCAAGTGTGATGTATCATGTTGTATGCATGCAAGTGTGATGTATCATGTTGTATGCATGCATGTGTGATGTATCATGTTGTATGCATGCATGTGTGATGTATCATGTTGTATGCATGCAAGTGTGATGTATCATGTTGTATGTGTGATGTATCATGTTGTATGCATGCATGTGTGATGTATCATGTTGTATGCATGCATGTGTGATGTATCATGTTGTATACATGCATGTGTGATGTATCATGTTGTATGCATGCATGTGTGATGTATCATGTTGTATGCATCCATGTGTGATGTATCATGTTGTATGCATGCATGTGTGATGTATCATGTTGTATGCATGCAAGTGTGATGTATCATGTTGTATGCATGCATGTGTGATGTATCATGTTGTATGCATGCATGTGTGATGTATCATGTTGTATGCATGCAAGTGTGATGTATCATGTTGTATGTGTGATGTATCATGTTGTATGCATGCATGTGTGATGTATCATGTTGTATGCATGCATGTGTGATGTATCATGTTGTATGTGTGATGTATCATGTTGTATGCATGCATGTGTGATGTATCATGTTGTATGCATGCATGTGTGATGTATCATGTTGTATGCATGCATGTGTGATGTATCATGTTGTATGCATGCAAGTGTGATGTATCATGTTGTATGTGTGATGTATCATGTTGTATGCATGCATGTGTGATGTATCATGTTGTATGCATGCATGTGTGATGTATCATGTTGTATGCATCCATGTGTGATGTATCATGTTGTATGCATGCATGTGTGATGTATCATGTTGTATGCATCCATGTGTGATGTATCATGTTGTATGCATGCATGTGTGATGTATCATTTTGTATGCATGTGTGATGTATCATGTTGTATGCATGCATGTGGGATGTATCATGATGTATGCATCCATGTGTGATGTATCATGTTGTATGCATGCATGTGTGATGTATCATGTTGTATGCATGCAAGTGTGATGTATCATGTTGTAAGCATGCATGTGTGATGTATCATGTTGTATGCATGCATGTGTGATGTATCATGTTGTATGCATGCAAGTGTGATGTATCATGTTGTATGTGTGATGTATCATGTTGTATGCATGCATGTGTGATGTATCATGTTGTATGCAGGCATGTGTGATTTATCATGTTGTATGCATGCATGTGTGATGTATCATGTTGTATACATGCATGTGTGATGTATCATGTTGTATGCATGCATGTGTGATGTATCATGTTGTATGCATCCATGTGTGATGTATCATGTTGTATGCATGCATGTGTGATGTATCATGTTGTATGCATGCATGTGTGATGTATCATGTTGTATGCATGCATGTGTGATGTATCATGTTGTATGCATGCATGTGTGATGTATCATGTTGTTTGCATGCAAGTGTGATGTTTCATGTTGTATGTGTGATGTATCATGTTGTATGCATGCATGTGTGATGTATCATGTTGTATGCATGCATGTGTGATGTATAATGTTGTATGCATGCATGTGTGATGTATCATGTTGTATACATGCATGTGTGATATATCATGTTGTATGCATGCATGTGTGATGTATCATGTTGTATGCATCCATGTGTGATGTATCATGTTGTATGCATGCATGTGTGATGTATCATGTGTTATGCATGCAAGTGTGATGTATCATGTTGTATGCATGCATGTGTGATGTATCATGTTGTATGCATGCATGTGTGATGTATCATGTTGTATGCATGCAAGTGTGATGTATCATGTTGTATGTGTGATGTATCATGTTGTATGCATGCATGTGTGATGTATCATGTTGTATGCAGGCATGTGTGATGTATCATGTTGTATGCATGCATGTGTGATGTATCATGTTGTATACATGCATGTGTGATGTATCATGTTGTATGCATGCATGTGTGATGTATCATGTTGTATGCATCCATGTGTGATGTATCATGTTGTATGCATGCATGTGTGATGTATCATGTTGTATGCATGCAAGTGTGATGTATCATGTTGTATGCATGCATGTGTGATGTATCATGTTGTATGCATGCATGTGTGATGTATCATGTTGTATGTGTGATGTATCATGTTGTATGCATGCATGTGCGATGTATCATGTTGTATGCATGCATGTGTGATGTATCATGTTGTATGCATGCATGTGTGATGTATCATGTTGTATGCATGCATGTGTGATGTATCATGTTGTATACATGCATGTGTGATGTATCATGTTGTATGCATGCATGTGTGATGTATCATGTTGTATGCATCCATGTGTGATGTATCATGTTGTATGCATGCATGTGTGATGTATCATGTTGTATGCATGCAAGTGTGATGTATCATGTTGTATGCATGCATGTGTGATGTATCATGTTGTATGCATGCATGTGTGATGTATCATGTTGTATGCATGCAAGTGTGATGTATCATGTTGTATGTGTGATGTATCATGTTGTATGCATGCATGTGTGATGTATCATGTTGTATGCATGCATGTGTGATGTATCATGTTGTATACATGCATGTGTGATGTATCATGTTGTATACATGCATGTGTGATGTATCATGTTGTATGTGTGATGTATCATGTTGTATGCATGTATGTGTGATGTATCATGTTGTATGCATGTATGTGTGATGTATCATGTTGTATGCATGTATGTGTGATGTATCATGTTGTATGCATGCATGTGTGATGTATCATGTTGTATGCATGCATGTGTGATGTATCATGTTGTATGCATGCAAGTGTGATGTATCATGTTGTATGCATGCATGTGTGATGTATCATGTTGTATGCATGTGTGATGTATCATGTTGTATGCATGCATGTGGGATGTATCATGATGTATGCATCCATGTGTGATGTATCATGTTGTATGCATGCATGTGTGATGTATCATGTTGTATGCATGCAAGTGTGATGTATCATGTTGTATGCATGCATGTGTGATGTATCATGTTGTATGCATGCATGTGTGATGTATCATGTTGTATGCATGCAAGTGTGATGTATCATGTTGTATGTGTGATGTATCATGTTGTATGCATGCATGTGTGATGTATCATGTTGTATGCATGCATGTGTGATGTATCATGTTGTATACATGCATGTGTTATGTATCATGTTGTATGCTTCCATGTGTGATGTATCATGTTGTATTCTTGCATGTGTGATGTATCATGTTGTATGTGTGATGTATCATGTTGTATGTGTGATGTATCATGTTGTATGCATACATGTGTGATGTATCATGTTGTATACATGCATGTGTTATGTATCATGTTGTATGCTTCCATGTGTGATGTATCATGTTGTATTCTTGCATGTGTGATGTATCATGTTGTATACATGCATGTGTGATGTATCATGTTGTATGCATGCATGTGTGATGTATCATGTTGTATGCAAACATGTGTGATGTATCATGTTGTATACATGCATGTGTGATGTATCATGTTGTATGTGTGATGTATCATGTTGTATGTGTGATGTATCATGTTGTATTCATGCATGTGTGATGTATCATGTTGTATACATGCATGTGTTATGTATCATGTTGTATGCTTCCATGTGTGATGTATCATGTTGTATTCTTGCATGTGTGATGTATCATGTTGTATGTGTGATGTATCATGTTGTATGTGTGATGTATCATGTTGTATGCATACATGTGTGATGTATCATGTTGTATACATGCATGTGTTATGTATCATGTTGTATGCTTCCATGTGTGATGTATCATGTTGTATTCTTGCATGTGTGATGTAACATGTTGTATACATACATGTGTGATGTATCATGTTGTATGCATGCAAGGGTGATGTATCATGTTGTATACATGCATGTGTTATGTATCATGTTGTATGCTTCCATGTGTGATGTATCATGTTGTATTCTTGCATGTGTGATGTATCATGTTGTATGCATGCATGTGTGATGTATCATGTTGTATGCTTGCATGTGTGATGTATCATGTTGTATGTGTGATGTATCATGTTGTATGCATGCATGTGTGATGTATCATGTTGTATGCATGCATGTGTGATGTATCATGTTGTATGCTTGCATGTGTGATGTATCATGTTGTATGTGTGATGTATCATGTTGTATGCATGCATGTGTGATGTATCATGTTGTATGCATGCATGTGTGATGTATCATGTTGTATGCATGCATGTGTGATGTATCATGTTATATGCATGCATGTGTGATGTATCATGTTGTATACATGCATGTGTGATGTATCATGTTGTATGCATGCATGTGCGATGTATCATGTTGTATGCATGCATGTGCGACGTATCATGTTGTATGCATGCATGTGTGATGTATCATGTTGTATGCATGCATGCATGATACATCACACATGCATGCATACAACATGATATCATGTTGTATACATGCATGTGTGATGTATCATGTTGTATGCGTGCATGTGTGATGTATCATGTTGTATGCGTGCCTGTGTGATGTATCATGTTGTATGCGTGCATGTGTGATGTTTCATGTTGTATGTGTGATGTATCACGTTGTATGCGTGAATGTGTGATGTATCATGTTGTATGTGTGCATGTGTGATGTATCATGTTGTATGCGTGCATGTGTGATGTATCATGTTGTATGCGTGCATGTGTGATGTATCATGTTGTATGCGTGCATGTGTGATGTATCATGTTGTATGTGTGCATGTGTGATGTATCATGTTGTATGCATGTATGTGTGATGTATCATGTTGTATGCGTGCATGTGTGATGTATCATGTTGTATGCATGCATGCATGATACATCACACATGCATGCATACAACATGATATCATGTTGTATACATGCATGTGTGATGTATCATGTTGTATGCGTGCATGTGTGATGTATCATGTTGTATAAATGCATGCATGATACATCACACATGCATGCATACAACATGATACATCACACATGCATGTATACAACATGATACATCACACATGCATGCATACAACATGATACATCACACATGCATGCATACAACATGATATCATGTTGTATGCATGCATGTGTGATGTATCATGTTGTATGTGTGATGTATCATGTTGTATGCATGCATGTGTGATGTATCATGTTGTATGCATGTGTGATGTATCATGTTGTATGCATGCATGTGGGATGTATCATGATGTATGCATCCATGTGTGATGTATCATGTTGTATGCATGCATGTGTGATGTATCATGTTGTATGCATGCAAGTGTGATGTATCATGTTGTATGCATGCATGTGTGATGTATCATGTTGTATGCATGCATGTGTGATGTATCATGTTGTATACATGCATGTGTGATGTATCATGTTGTATGCATGCATGTGTGATGTATCATGTTGTATGCATGCATGTGTGATGTATCATGTTGTATGCATGCATGTGTGATGTATCATGTTGTATGCATGCAAGTGTGATGTATCATGTTGTATGCATGCAAGTGTGATGTATCATGTTGTATGCATGCATGTGTGATGTATCATGTTGTATGCATGCATGTGTGATGTATCATGTTGTATGCATGCAAGTGTGATGTATCATGTTGTATGTGTGATGTATCATGTTGTATGCATGCATGTGTGATGTATCATGTTGTATGCATGCATGTGTGATGTATCATGTTGTATACATGCATGTGTGATGTATCATGTTGTATGCATGCATGTGTGATGTATCATGTTGTATGCATCCATGTGTGATGTATCATGTTGTATGCATGCATGTGTGATGTATCATGTTGTATGCATGCAAGTGTGATGTATCATGTTGTATGCATGCATGTGTGATGTATCATGTTGTATGCATGCATGTGTGATGTATCATGTTGTATGCATGCAAGTGTGATGTATCATGTTGTATGTGTGATGTATCATGTTGTATGCATGCATGTGTGATGTATCATGTTGTATGCATGCATGTGTGATGTATCATGTTGTATGTGTGATGTATCATGTTGTATGCATGCATGTGTGATGTATCATGTTGTATGCATGCATGTGTGATGTATCATGTTGTATGCATGCATGTGTGATGTATCATGTTGTATGCATGCAAGTGTGATGTATCATGTTGTATGTGTGATGTATCATGTTGTATGCATGCATGTGTGATGTATCATGTTGTATGCATGCATGTGTGATGTATCATGTTGTATGCATCCATGTGTGATGTATCATGTTGTATGCATGCATGTGTGATGTATCATGTTGTATGCATCCATGTGTGATGTATCATGTTGTATGCATGCATGTGTGATGTATCATTTTATATGCATGTGTGATGTATCATGTTGTATGCATGCATGTGGGATGTATCATGATGTATGCATCCATGTGTGATGTATCATGTTGTATGCATGCATGTGTGATGTATCATGTTGTATGCATGCAAGTGTGATGTATCATGTTGTAAGCATGCATGTGTGATGTATCATGTTGTATGCATGCATGTGTGATGTATCATGTTGTATGCATGCAAGTGTGATGTATCAGGTTGTATGTGTGATGTATCATGTTGTATGCATGCATGTGTGATGTATCATGTTGTATGCAGGCATGTGTGATTTATCATGTTGTATGCATGCATGTGTGATGTATCATGTTGTATACATGCATGTGTGATGTATCATGTTGTATGCATGCATGTGTGATGTATCATGTTGTATGCATCCATGTGTGATGTATCATGTTGTATGCATGCATGTGTGATGTATCATGTTGTATGCATGCAAGTGTGATGTATCATGTTGTATGCATGCATGTGTGATGTATCATGTTGTATGCATGCATGTGTGATGTATCATGTTGTTTGCATGCAAGTGTGATGTTTCATGTTGTATGTGTGATGTATCATGTTGTATGCATGCATGTGTGATGTATCATGTTGTATGCATGCATGTGTGATGTATAATGTTGTATGCATGCATGTGTGATGTATCATGTTGTATACATGCATGTGTGATATATCATGTTGTATGCATGCATGTGTGATGTATCATGTTGTATGCATCCATGTGTGATGTATCATGTTGTATGCATGCATGTGTGATGTATCATGTGTTATGCATGCAAGTGTGATGTATCATGTTGTATGCATGCATGTGTGATGTATCATGTTGTATGCATGCATGTGTGATGTATCATGTTGTATGCATGCAAGTGTGATGTATCATGTTGTATGTGTGATGTATCATGTTGTATGCATGCATGTGTGATGTATCATGTTGTATGCAGGCATGTGTGATGTATCATGTTGTATGCATGCATGTGTGATGTATCATGTTGTATACATGCATGTGTGATGTATCATGTTGTATGCATGCATGTGTGATGTATCATGTTGTATGCATCCATGTGTGATGTATCATGTTGTATGCATGCATGTGTGATGTATCATGTTGTATGCATGCAAGTGTGATGTATCATGTTGTATGCATGCATGTGTGATGTATCATGTTGTATGCATGCATGTGTGATGTATCATGTTGTATGTGTGATGTATCATGTTGTATGCATGCATGTGTGATGTATCATGTTGTATGTGTGATGTATCATGTTGTATGCATGCATGTGCGATGTATCATGTTGTATGCATGCATGTGTGATGTATCATGTTGTATGCATGCATGTGTGATGTATCATGTTGTATGCATGCATGTGTGATGTATCATGTTGTATACATGCATGTGTGATGTATCATGTTGTATGCATGCATGTGTGATGTATCATGTTGTATGCATCCATGTGTGATGTATCATGTTGTATGCATGCATGTGTGATGTATCATGTTGTATGCATGCAAGTGTGATGTATCATGTTGTATGCATGCATGTGTGATGTATCATGTTGTATGCATGCATGTGTGATGTATCATGTTGTATGCATGCAAGTGTGATGTATCATGTTGTATGTGTGATGTATCATGTTGTATGCATGCATGTGTGATGTATCATGTTGTATGCATGCATGTGTGATGTATCATGTTGTATACATGCATGTGTGATGTATCATGTTGTATACATGCATGTGTGATGTATCATGTTGTATGTGTGATGTATCATGTTGTATGCATGTATGTGTGATGTATCATGTTGTATGCATGTATGTGTGATGTATCATGTTGTATGCATGCATGTGTGATGTATCATGTTGTATGCATGCATGTGTGATGTATCATGTTGTATGCATGCAAGTGTGATGTATCATGTTGTATGCATGCATGTGTGATGTATCATGTTGTATGCATGTGTGATGTATCATGTTGTATGCATGCATGTGGGATGTATCATGATGTATGCATCCATGTGTGATGTATCATGTTGTATGCATGCATGTGTGATGTATCATGTTGTATGCATGCAAGTGTGATGTATCATGTTGTATGCATGCATGTGTGATGTATCATGTTGTATGCATGCATGTGTGATGTATCATGTTGTATGCATGCAAGTGTGATGTATCATGTTGTATGTGTGATGTATCATGTTGTATGCATGCATGTGTGATGTATCATGTTGTATGCAGGCATGTGTGATGTATCATGTTGTATGCATGCATGTGTGATGTATCATGTTGTATACATGCATGTGTGATGTATCATGTTGTATGCATGCATGTGTGATGTATCATGTTGTATGCATCCATGTGTGATGTATCATGTTGTATGCATGCATGTGTGATGTATCATGTTGTATGCATGCAAGTGTGATGTATCATGTTGTATGCATGCATGTGTGATGTATCATGTTGTATGCATGCATGTGTGATGTATCATGTTGTTTGCATGCAAGTGTGATGTTTCATGTTGTATGTGTGATGTATCATGTTGTATGCATGCATGTGTGATGTATCATGTTGTAT
This sequence comes from Nerophis ophidion, assembly GCF_033978795.1. Classification (NCBI taxonomy): domain Eukaryota; kingdom Metazoa; phylum Chordata; class Actinopteri; order Syngnathiformes; family Syngnathidae; genus Nerophis; species Nerophis ophidion. Next base: position 20,654,853 of record NC_084634.1, read on the forward strand.
GCATGCATGTGTGATGTATCATGTTGTATGCATGCATGTGTGATGTATCATGTTGTATACATGCATGTGTGATGCATCATGTTGTATGCATGCATGTGTGATGTATCATGTTGTATGCATCCATGTGTGATGTATCATGTTGTATGCATGCATGTGTGATGTATCATGTGTTATGCATGCAAGTGTGATGTATCATGTTGTATGCATGCATGTGTGATGTATCATGTTGTATGCATGCATGTGTGATGTATCATGTTGTATGCATGCAAGTGTGATGTATCATGTTGTATGTGTGATGTATCATGTTGTATGCATGCATGTGTGATGTATCATGTTGTATGCAGGCATGTGTGATGTATCATGTTGTATGCATGCATGTGTGATGTATCATGTTGTATACATGCATGTGTGATGTATCATGTTGTATGCATGCATGTGTGATGTATCATGTTGTATGCATCCATGTGTGATGTATCATGTTGTATGCATGCATGTGTGATGTATCATGTTGTATGCATGCAAGTGTGATGTATCATGTTGTATGCATGCATGTGTGATGTATCATGTTGTATGCATGCATGTGTGATGTATCATGTTGTATGCATGCAAGTGTGATGTATCATGTTGTATGTGTGATGTATCATGTTGTATGCATGCATGTGTGATGTATCATGTTGTATGCATGCATGTGTGATGTATCATGTTGTATGCATGCATGTGTGATGTATCATGTTGTATACATGCATGTGTGATGTATCATGTTGTATGTGTGATGTATCATGTTGTATGCATGTATGTGTGATGTATCATGTTGTATGCATGTATGTGTGATGTATCATGTTGTATGCATGTATGTGTGATGTATCATGTTGTATGCATGCATGTGTGATGTATCATGTTGTATGCATGCATGTGTGATGTATCATGTTGTATGCATGCAAGTGTGATGTATCATGTTGTATGCATGCATGTGTGATGTATCATGTTGTATGCATGCATGTTTGATGTATCATGTTGTATGCATGCATGTGTGATGTATCATGTTGTATACATGCATGCGTGATGTATCATGTTGTATACATGCATGTGTGATGTATCATGTTGTATGCATGTATGTGTGATGTATCATGTTGTATGCACGTATGTGTGATGTATCATGTTGTATGCATGCATGTGTGATGTATCATGTTGTATGCATGCATGTGTGATGTATCATGTTGTATGCATGCATGTGTGATGTATCATGTTGTATGCATGCATGTGTGATGTATCACGTTGTATGCATGCATGTGTGATGTATCATGTTGTATGCATGCATGTGTGATGTATCATGTTTTATGCAAGCATGTGTGATGTATCATGTTGTATGCATGAATGTGTGATGTATCATGTTGTATGTGTGATGTATCATGTTGTATGCATGCATGTGTGATGTATAGTGTTGTATGCATGCATGTGTGATGTATCATGTTGTATACATGCATGTGTTATGTATCATGTTGTATGCTTCCATGTGTGATGTATCATGTTGTATTCTTGCATGTGTGATGTATCATGTTGTATACATGCATGTGTGATGTATCATGTTGTATGCATGCATGTGTGATGTATCATGTTGTATACATGCATGTGTTATGTATCATGTTGTATGCTTCCATGTGTGATGTATCATGTTCTATTCTTGCATGTGTGATGTATCATGTTGTATGCATGCATGTGTGATGTATCATGTTGTATGCTTGCATGTGTGATGTATCATGTTGTATGTGTGATGTATCATGTTGTATGCATGCATGTGTGATGTATCATGTTGTATGCATGCATGTGTGATGTATCATGTTGTATGCATGCATGTGTGATGTATCATGTTGTATACATGCATGTGTGATGTATCATGTTGTATGCATGCATGTGTGATGTATCATGTTGTATGCAAGCATGTGTGATGTATCATGTTGTATACATGCATGTGTGATGTGTCATGTTGTATGTGTGATGTATCATGTTGTATGCATGCATGTGTGATGTATCATGTTGTATACATGCATGTGTTATGTATCATGTTGTATGCTTCCATGTGTGATGTATCATGTTGTATTCTTGCATGTGTGATGTATCATGTTGTATGTGTGATGTATCATGTTGTATGTGTGATGTATCATGTTGTATGCATACATGTGTGATGTATCATGTTGTATACATGCATGTGTTATGTATCATGTTGTATGCTTCCATGTGTGATGTATCATGTTGTATTCTTGCATGTGTGATGTATCATGTTGTATACATGCATGTGTGATGTATCATGTTGTATGCATGCATGTGTGATGTATCATGTTGTATACATGCATGTGTTATGTATCATGTTGTATGCTTCCATGTGTGATGTATCATGTTGTATTCTTGCATGTGTGATGTATCATGTTGTATGCATGCATGTGTGATGTATCATGTTGTATGCTTGCATGTGTGATGTATCATGTTGTATGTGTGATGTATCATGTTGTATGCATGCATGTGTGATGTATCATGTTGTATGCATGCATGTGTGATGTATCATGTTGTATGCATGCATGTGTGATGTATCATGTTGTATGCATGCATGTGTGATGTATCATGTTGTATGTGTGATGTATCATGTTGTATGCATGCATGTGTGATGTATCATGTTGTATGCATGCATGTGTGATGTATCATGTTGTGTGCATGCATGTGTGATGTGTCATGTTGTATGCATGCAAGTGTGATGTATCATGTTGTATGTGTGATGTATCATGTTGTATGCATGCATGTGTGATGTATCATGTTGTATGCATGCATGTGTGATGTATCATGTTGTATGCATGCAAGTGTGATGTATCATGTTGTATGCATGCATGTGTGATGTATCATGTTGTATGCATGCATGTGTGATGTATCATGTTGTATGTGTGATGTATCATGTTGTATGCATGCATGTGTGATGTATCATGTTGTATGTGTGATGTATCATGTTGTATGCATGCATGTGCGATGTATCATGTTGTATGCATGCATGTGTGATGTATCATGTTGTATGCATGCATGTGTGATGTATCATGTTGTATGCATGCATGTGTGATGTATCATGTTGTATACATGCATGTGTGATGTATCATGTTGTATGCATGCATGTGTGATGTATCATGTTGTATGCATCCATGTGTGATGTATCATGTTGTATGCATGCATGTGTGATGTATCATGTTGTATGCATGCAAGTGTGATGTATCATGTTGTATGCATGCATGTGTGATGTATCATGTTGTATGCATGCATGTGTGATGTATCATGTTGTATGCATGCAAGTGTGATGTATCATGTTGTATGTGTGATGTATCATGTTGTATGCATGCATGTGTGATGTATCATGTTGTATGCATGCATGTGTGATGTATCATGTTGTATACATGCATGTGTGATGTATCATGTTGTATACATGCATGTGTGATGTATCATGTTGTATGTGTGATGTATCATGTTGTATGCATGTATGTGTGATGTATCATGTTGTATGCATGTATGTGTGATGTATCATGTTGTATGCATGCATGTGTGATGTATCATGTTGTATGCATGCATGTGTGATGTATCATGTTGTATGCATGCAAGTGTGATGTATCATGTTGTATGCATGCATGTGTGATGTATCATGTTGTATGCATGTGTGATGTATCATGTTGTATGCATGCATGTGGGATGTATCATGATGTATGCATCCATGTGTGATGTATCATGTTGTATGCATGCATGTGTGATGTATCATGTTGTATGCATGCAAGTGTGATGTATCATGTTGTATGCATGCATGTGTGATGTATCATGTTGTATGCATGCATGTGTGATGTATCATGTTGTATGCATGCAAGTGTGATGTATCATGTTGTATGTGTGATGTATCATGTTGTATGCATGCATGTGTGATGTATCATGTTGTATGCAGGCATGTGTGATGTATCATGTTGTATGCATGCATGTGTGATGTATCATGTTGTATACATGCATGTGTGATGTATCATGTTGTATGCATGCATGTGTGATGTATCATGTTGTATGCATCCATGTGTGATGTATCATGTTGTATGCATGCATGTGTGATGTATCATGTTGTATGCATGCAAGTGTGATGTATCATGTTGTATGCATGCATGTGTGATGTATCATGTTGTATGCATGCATGTGTGATGTATCATGTTGTTTGCATGCAAGTGTGATGTTTCATGTTGTATGTGTGATGTATCATGTTGTATGCATGCATGTGTGATGTATCATGTTGTATGCATGCATGTGTGATGTATCATGTTGTATGCATGCATGTGTGATGTATCATGTTGTATACATGCATGTGTGATGCATCATGTTGTATGCATGCATGTGTGATGTATCATGTTGTATGCATCCATGTGTGATGTATCATGTTGTATGCATGCATGTGTGATGTATCATGTGTTATGCATGCAAGTGTGATGTATCATGTTGTATGCATGCATGTGTGATGTATCATGTTGTATGCATGCATGTGTGATGTATCATGTTGTATGCATGCAAGTGTGATGTATCATGTTGTATGTGTGATGTATCATGTTGTATGCATGCATGTGTGATGTATCATGTTGTATGCAGGCATGTGTGATGTATCATGTTGTATGCATGCATGTGTGATGTATCATGTTGTATACATGCATGTGTGATGTATCATGTTGTATGCATGCATGTGTGATGTATCATGTTGTATGCATCCATGTGTGATGTATCATGTTGTATGCATGCATGTGTGATGTATCATGTTGTATGCATGCAAGTGTGATGTATCATGTTGTATGCATGCATGTGTGATGTATCATGTTGTATGCATGCATGTGTGATGTATCATGTTGTATGCATGCAAGTGTGATGTATCATGTTGTATGTGTGATGTATCATGTTGTATGCATGCATGTGTGATGTATCATGTTGTATGCATGCATGTGTGATGTATCATGTTGTATGCATGCATGTGTGATGTATCATGTTGTATACATGCATGTGTGATGTATCATGTTGTATGTGTGATGTATCATGTTGTATGCATGTATGTGTGATGTATCATGTTGTATGCATGTATGTGTGATGTATCATGTTGTATGCATGTATGTGTGATGTATCATGTTGTATGCATGCATGTGTGATGTATCATGTTGTATGCATGCATGTGTGATGTATCATGTTGTATGCATGCAAGTGTGATGTATCATGTTGTATGCATGCATGTGTGATGTATCATGTTGTATGCATGCATGTTTGATGTATCATGTTGTATGCATGCATGTGTGATGTATCATGTTGTATACATGCATGCGTGATGTATCATGTTGTATACATGCATGTGTGATGTATCATGTTGTATGCATGTATGTGTGATGTATCATGTTGTATGCACGTATGTGTGATGTATCATGTTGTATGCATGCATGTGTGATGTATCATGTTGTATGCATGCATGTGTGATGTATCATGTTGTATGCATGCATGTGTGATGTATCATGTTGTATGCATGCATGTGTGATGTATCACGTTGTATGCATGCATGTGTGATGTATCATGTTGTATGCATGCATGTGTGATGTATCATGTTTTATGCAAGCATGTGTGATGTATCATGTTGTATGCATGAATGTGTGATGTATCATGTTGTATGTGTGATGTATCATGTTGTATGCATGCATGTGTGATGTATAGTGTTGTATGCATGCATGTGTGATGTATCATGTTGTATACATGCATGTGTTATGTATCATGTTGTATGCTTCCATGTGTGATGTATCATGTTGTATTCTTGCATGTGTGATGTATCATGTTGTATACATGCATGTGTGATGTATCATGTTGTATGCATGCATGTGTGATGTATCATGTTGTATACATGCATGTGTTATGTATCATGTTGTATGCTTCCATGTGTGATGTATCATGTTCTATTCTTGCATGTGTGATGTATCATGTTGTATGCATGCATGTGTGATGTATCATGTTGTATGCTTGCATGTGTGATGTATCATGTTGTATGTGTGATGTATCATGTTGTATGCATGCATGTGTGATGTATCATGTTGTATGCATGCATGTGTGATGTATCATGTTGTATGCATGCATGTGTGATGTATCATGTTGTATACATGCATGTGTGATGTATCATGTTGTATGCATGCATGTGTGATGTATCATGTTGTATGCAAGCATGTGTGATGTATCATGTTGTATACATGCATGTGTGATGTGTCATGTTGTATGTGTGATGTATCATGTTGTATGCATGCATGTGTGATGTATCATGTTGTATACATGCATGTGTTATGTATCATGTTGTATGCTTCCATGTGTGATGTATCATGTTGTATTCTTGCATGTGTGATGTATCATGTTGTATGTGTGATGTATCATGTTGTATGTGTGATGTATCATGTTGTATGCATACATGTGTGATGTATCATGTTGTATACATGCATGTGTTATGTATCATGTTGTATGCTTCCATGTGTGATGTATCATGTTGTATTCTTGCATGTGTGATGTATCATGTTGTATACATGCATGTGTGATGTATCATGTTGTATGCATGCATGTGTGATGTATCATGTTGTATACATGCATGTGTTATGTATCATGTTGTATGCTTCCATGTGTGATGTATCATGTTGTATTCTTGCATGTGTGATGTATCATGTTGTATGCATGCATGTGTGATGTATCATGTTGTATGCTTGCATGTGTGATGTATCATGTTGTATGTGTGATGTATCATGTTGTATGCATGCATGTGTGATGTATCATGTTGTATGCATGCATGTGTGATGTATCATGTTGTATGCATGCATGTGTGATGTATCATGTTGTATGCATGCATGTGTGATGTATCATGTTGTATGTGTGATGTATCATGTTGTATGCATGCATGTGTGATGTATCATGTTGTATGCATGCATGTGTGATGTATCATGTTGTGTGCATGCATGTGTGATGTGTCATGTTGTATGCATGCAAGTGTGATGTATCATGTTGTATGTGTGATGTATCATGTTGTATGCATGCATGTGTGATGTATCATGTTGTATGCATGCATGTGTGATGTATCATGTTGTATGCATGCAAGTGTGATGTATCATGTTGTATGCATGCATGTGTGATGTATCATGTTGTATGCATGCATGTGTGATGTATCATGTTGTATGCATGCATGTGTGATGTATCATGTTGTATGCATCCATGTGTGATGTATCATGTTGTATGCATGCATGTGTGATGTATCATGTTGTATGCATGTGTGATGTATCATGTTGTATGCATGCGTGTGGGATGTATCATGATGTATGCATCCGTGTGTGATGTATCATGTTGTATGCATGCATGTGTGATGTATCATGTTGTATGCATGCAAGTGTGATGTATCATGTTGTATGCATGCATGTGTGATGTATCATGTTGTATGCATGCATGTGTGATGTATCATGTTGTATGCATGCAAGTGTGATGTGTCATGTTGTATGCATGCATGTGTGATGTATCATGTTGTATGCATGCATGTGTGATGTATCATGTTGTATGCATGCATGTGTGATGTATCATGTTGTATGCATGCAAGTGTGATGTATCATGTTGTATGTGTGATGTATCATGTTGTATGCATGCATGTGTGATGTATCATGTTGTATGCAGGCATGTGTGATGTATCATGTTGTATGCATGCATGTGTGATGTATCATGTTGTATACATGCATGTGTGATGTATCATGTTGTATGCATGCATGTGTGATGTATCATGTTGTATGCATCCATGTGTGATGTATCATGTTGCATGCATGCATGTGTGATGTATCATGTCGTATGCATGCAAGTGTGATGTATCATGTTGTATGCATGCATGTGTGATGTATCATGTTGTATGCATGCATGTGTGATGTATCATGTTGTATGCATGCAAGTGTGATGTATCATGTTGTATGTGTGATGTATCATGTTGTATGCATGCATGTGTGATGTATCATGTTGTATGCATGCATGTGTGATGTATCATGTTGTATGCATGCATCTGTGATGTATCATGTTGTATACATGCATGTGTGATGTATCATGTTGTATGCATGCATGTGTGATGTATCATGTTGTATGCATCCATGTGTGATGTATCATGTTGTATGCATGCATGTGTGATGTATCATGTTGTATGCATGCAAGTGTGATGTATCATGTTGTATGCATGCATGTGTGATGTATCATGTTGTATGCATGCATGTGTGATGTATCATGTTGTATGCATGCAAGTGTGATGTATCATGTTGTATGTGTGATGTATCATGTTGTATGCATGCATGTGTGATGTATCATGTTGTATGCATGCATGTGTGATGTATCATGTTGTATGTGTGATGTATCATGTTGTATGTGTGATGTATCATGTTGTATGCATGTATGTGTGATGTATCATGTTGTATGCATGTATGTGTGATGTATCATGTTGTATGCATGTATGTGTGATGTATCATGTTGTATGCATGTATGTGTGATGTATCATGTTGTATGCATGCATGTGTGATGTATCATGTTGTATGCATGCATGTGTGATGTATCATGTTGTATGCATGCAAGTGTGATGTATCATGTTGTATGCATGCATGTGTGATGTATCATGTTGTATGCATGCATGTGTGATGTATCATGTTGTATGCATGCATGTGTGATGTATCATGTTGTATACATGCATGTGTGATGTATCATGTTGTATACATGCATGTGTGATGTATCATGTTGTATGCATGTATGTGTGATGTATCATGTTGTATGCATGTATGTGTGATGTATCATGTTGTATGCATGCATGTGTGATGTATCATGTTGTATGCATGCATGTGTGATGTATCATGTTGTATGCATGCATGTGTGATGTATCATGTTGTATGCATGCATGTGTGATGTATCATGTTGTATGCATGCATGTGTGATGTATCATGTTGTATGCATGCATGTGTGATGTATCATGTTGTATGCAAGCATGTGTGATGTATCATGTTGTATGCATGAATGTGTGATGTATCATGTTGTATGTGTGATGTATCATGTTGTATGCATGCATGTGTGATGTATAATGGTGTATACATGCATGTGTGATGTATCATGTTGTATGTGTGATGTATCATGTTGTATGCATGCATGTGTGATGTATCATGTTGTATACATGCATGTGTTATGTATCATGTTGTATGCTTCCATGTGTGATGTATCATGTTGTATTCTTGCATGTGTGATGTATCATGTTGTATGTGTGATGTATCATGTTGTATGTGTGATGTATCATGTTGTATGCATGCATGTGTGATGTATCATGTTGTATACATGCATGTGTTATGTATCATGTTGTATGCTTCCATGTGTGATGTATCATGTTGTATTCTTGCATGTGTGATGTATCATGTTGTATACATGCATGTGTGATGTATCATGTTGTATGCATGCATGTGTGATGTATCATGTTGTATACATGCATGTGTTATGTATCATGTTGTATGCTTCCATGTGTGATGTATCATGTTGTATGTGTGATGTATCATGTTGTATGCATGCATGTGTGATGTATCATGTTGTATGCATGCATGTGTGATGTATCATGTTGTATACATGCATGTGTGATGTATCATGTTGTATGTGTGATGTATCATGTTGTATGCATGCATGTGTGATGTATCATGTTGTATACATGCATGTGTTATGTATCATGTTGTATGCTTCCATGTGTGATGTATCATGTTGTATGCAAGCATGTGTGATGTATCATGTTGTATACATGCATGTGTGATGTATCATGTTGTATGTGTGATGTATCATGTTGTATGCATGCATGTGTGATGTATCATGTTGTATACATGCATGTGTTATGTATCATGTTGTATGCTTCCATGTGTGATGTATCATGTTGTATTCTTGCATGTGTGATGTATCATGTTGTATGTGTGATGTATCATGTTGTATGTGTGATGTATCATGTTGTATACATACATGTGTGATGTATCATGTTGTATACATGCATGTGTTATGTATCATGTTGTATGCTTCCATGTGTGATGTATCATGTTGTATTCTTGCATGTGTGATGTATCATGTTGTATACATGCATGTGTGATGTATCATGTTGTATGCATGCATGTGTGATGTATCATGTTGTATGCAAACATGTGTGATGTATCATGTTGTATACATGCATGTGTGATGTATCATGTTGTATGTGTGATGTATCATGTTGTATGCATGCATGTGTGATGTATCATGTTGTATACATGCATGTGTTATGTATCATGTTGTATGCTTCCATGTGTGATGTATCATGTTGTATTCTTGCATGTGTGATGTATCATGTTGTATGTGTGATGTATCATGTTGTATGTGTGATGTATCATGTTGTATGCATACATGTGTGATGTATCATGTTGTATACATGCATGTGTTATGTATCATGTTGTATGCTTCCATGTGTGATGTATCATGTTGTATTCTTGCATGTGTGATGTATCATGTTGTATACATACATGTGTGATGTATCATGTTGTATGCATGCAAGGGTGATGTATCATGTTGTATACATGCATGTGTTATGTATCATGTTGTATGCTTCCATGTGTGATGTATCATGTTGTATTCTTGCATGTGTGATGTATCATGTTGTATGCATGCATGTGTGATGTATCATGTTGTATGCTTGCATGTGTGATGTATCATGTTGTATGTGTGATGTATCATGTTGTATGCATGCATGTGTGATGTATCATGTTGTATGCATGCATGTGTGATGTATCATGTTGTATGCTTGCATGTGTGATGTATCATGTTGTATGTGTGATGTATCATGTTGTATGCATGCATGTGTGATGTATCATGTTGTATGCATGCATGTGGGATGTATCATGTTGTATGCATGCATGTGTGATGTATCATGTTATATGCATGCATGTGTGATGTATCATGTTGTATACATGCATGTGTGATGTATCATGTTGTATGCATGCATGTGCGATGTATCATGTTGTATGCATGCATGTGCGACGTATCATGTTGTATGCATGCATGTGTGATGTATCATGTTGTATGCATGCATGCATGATACATCACACATGCATGCATACAACATGATATCATGTTGTATGCATGCATGTGTGATGTATCATGTAGTATGCATGCAAGTGTGATGTATCATGTTGTATGCGTGCATGTGTGATGTATCATGTTGTATGCGTGCCTGTGTGATGTATCATGTTGTATGCGTGCATGTGTGATGTTTCATGTTGTATGTGTGATGTATCACGTTGTATGCGTGAATGTGTGATGTATCATGTTGTATGCGTGCATGTGTGATGTATCATGTTGTATGCGTGCATGTGTGATGTATCATGTTGTATGCGTGCATGTGTGATGTATCATGTTGTATGCGTGCATGTGTGATGTATCATGTTGTATGTGTGCATGTGTGATGTATCATGTTGTATGCATGTATGTGTGATGTATCATGTTGTATGCGTGCATGTGTGATGTATCATGTTGTATGCATGCATGCATGATACATCACACATGCATGCATACAACATGATATCATGTTGTATACATGCATGTGTGATGTATCATGTTGTATGCGTGCATGTGTGATGTATCATGTTGTATGCGTGCATGTGTGATGTATCATGTTGTATGCGTGCATGTGTGATGTTTCATGTTGTATGTGTGATGTATCATGTTGTATGCGTGCATTTGTGATGTATCATGTTGTATGCGTGCATGTGTGATGTATCATGTTGTATGCGTGCATGTGTGATGTATCATGTTGTATGCGTGCATGTGTGATGTATCATGTTGTATGCGTGCATGTGTGATGTATCATGTTGTATGCATGCATGTGTGATGTATCATGTTGTATGCATGCATGTGTGATGTATCATGTTGTATGCGTGCATGTGTGATGTTTCATGTTGTATGTGTGATGTATCACGTTGTATGCGTGAATGTGTGATGTATCATGTTGTATGCGTGCATGTGTGATGTATCATGTTGTATGCGTGCATGTGTGATGTATCATGTTGTATGCGTGCATGTGTGATGTATCATGTTGTATGCGTGCATGTGTGATGTATCATGTTGTATGCGTGCATGTGTGATGTATCATGTTGTATGCATGTATGTGTGATGTATCATGTTGTATGCGTGCATGTGTGATGTATCATGTTGTATGCATGCAAGCATGATACATCACACATGCATGCATACAACATGATATCATGTTGTATACATGCATGTGTGATGTATCATGTTGTATGCGTGCATGTGTGATGTATCATGTTGTATGCGTGCCTGTGTGATGTATCATGTTGTATGCGTGCATGTGTGATGTTTCATGTTGTATGTGTGATGTATCACGTTGTATGCGTGAATGTGTGATGTATCATGTTGTATGCGTGCATGTGTGATGTATCATGTTGTATGCGTGCATGTGTGATGTATCATGTTGTATGCGTGCATGTGTGATGTATCATGTTGTATGCGTGCATGTGTGATGTATCATGTTGTATGTGTGCATGTGTGATGTATCATGTTGTATGCATGTATGTGTGATGTATCATGTTGTATGCGTGCATGTGTGATGTATCATGTTGTATGCATGCATGCATGATACATCACACATGCATGCATACAACATGATATCATGTTGTATACATGCATGTGTGATGTATCATGTTGTATGCGTGCATGTGTGATGTATCATGTTGTATAAATGCATGCATGATACATCACACATGCATGCATACAACATGATACATCACACATGCATGTATACAACATGATACATCACACATGCATGCATACAACATGATACATCACACATGCATGCATACAACATGATATCATGTTGTATGCATGCATGTGTGATGTATCATGTTGTATGTGTGATGTATCATGTTGTATGCATGCATGTGTGATGTATCATGTTGTATGCATGTGTGATGTATCATGTTGTATGCATGCATGTGGGATGTATCATGATGTATGCATCCATGTGTGATGTATCATGTTGTATGCATGCATGTGTGATGTATCATGTTGTATGCATGCAAGTGTGATGTATCATGTTGTATGCATGCATGTGTGATGTATCATGTTGTATGCATGCATGTGTGATGTATCATGTTGTATACATGCATGTGTGATGTATCATGTTGTATGCATGCATGTGTGATGTATCATGTTGTATGCATGCATGTGTGATGTATCATGTTGTATGCATGCATGTGTGATGTATCATGTTGTATGCATGCAAGTGTGATGTATCATGTTGTATGCATGCAAGTGTGATGTATCATGTTGTATGCATGCATGTGTGATGTATCATGTTGTATGCATGCATGTGTGATGTATCATGTTGTATGCATGCAAGTGTGATGTATCATGTTGTATGTGTGATGTATCATGTTGTATGCATGCATGTGTGATGTATCATGTTGTATGCATGCATGTGTGATGTATCATGTTGTATACATGCATGTGTGATGTATCATGTTGTATGCATGCATGTGTGATGTATCATGTTGTATGCATCCATGTGTGATGTATCATGTTGTATGCATGCATGTGTGATGTATCATGTTGTATGCATGCAAGTGTGATGTATCATGTTGTATGCATGCATGTGTGATGTATCATGTTGTATGCATGCATGTGTGATGTATCATGTTGTATGCATGCAAGTGTGATGTATCATGTTGTATGTGTGATGTATCATGTTGTATGCATGCATGTGTGATGTATCATGTTGTATGCATGCATGTGTGATGTATCATGTTGTATGTGTGATGTATCATGTTGTATGCATGCATGTGTGATGTATCATGTTGTATGCATGCATGTGTGATGTATCATGTTGTATGCATGCATGTGTGATGTATCATGTTGTATGCATGCAAGTGTGATGTATCATGTTGTATGTGTGATGTATCATGTTGTATGCATGCATGTGTGATGTATCATGTTGTATGCATGCATGTGTGATGTATCATGTTGTATGCATCCATGTGTGATGTATCATGTTGTATGCATGCATGTGTGATGTATCATGTTGTATGCATCCATGTGTGATGTATCATGTTGTATGCATGCATGTGTGATGTATCATTTTATATGCATGTGTGATGTATCATGTTGTATGCATGCATGTGGGATGTATCATGATGTATGCATCCATGTGTGATGTATCATGTTGTATGCATGCATGTGTGATGTATCATGTTGTATGCATGCAAGTGTGATGTATCATGTTGTAAGCATGCATGTGTGATGTATCATGTTGTATGCATGCAAGTGTGATGTATCAGGTTGTATGTGTGATGTATCATGTTGTATGCATGCATGTGTGATGTATCATGTTGTATGCAGGCATGTGTGATTTATCATGTTGTATGCATGCATGTGTGATGTATCATGTTGTATACATGCATGTGTGATGTATCATGTTGTATGCATGCATGTGTGATGTATCATGTTGTATGCATCCATGTGTGATGTATCATGTTGTATGCATGCATGTGTGATGTATCATGTTGTATGCATGCAAGTGTGATGTATCATGTTGTATGCATGCATGTGTGATGTATCATGTTGTATGCATGCATGTGTGATGTATCATGTTGTTTGCATGCAAGTGTGATGTTTCATGTTGTATGTGTGATGTATCATGTTGTATGCATGCATGTGTGATGTATCATGTTGTATGCATGCATGTGTGATGTATAATGTTGTATGCATGCATGTGTGATGTATCATGTTGTATACATGCATGTGTGATATATCATGTTGTATGCATGCATGTGTGATGTATCATGTTGTATGCATCCATGTGTGATGTATCATGTTGTATGCATGCATGTGTGATGTATCATGTGTTATGCATGCAAGTGTGATGTATCATGTTGTATGCATGCATGTGTGATGTATCATGTTGTATGCATGCATGTGTGATGTATCATGTTGTATGCATGCAAGTGTGATGTATCATGTTGTATGTGTGATGTATCATGTTGTATGCATGCATGTGTGATGTATCATGTTGTATGCAGGCATGTGTGATGTATCATGTTGTATGCATGCATGTGTGATGTATCATGTTGTATACATGCATGTGTGATGTATCATGTTGTATGCATGCATGTGTGATGTATCATGTTGTATGCATCCATGTGTGATGTATCATGTTGTATGCATGCATGTGTGATGTATCATGTTGTATGCATGCAAGTGTGATGTATCATGTTGTATGCATGCATGTGTGATGTATCATGTTGTATGCATGCATGTGTGATGTATCATGTTGTATGTGTGATGTATCATGTTGTATGCATGCATGTGTGATGTATCATGTTGTATGTGTGATGTATCATGTTGTATGCATGCATGTGCGATGTATCATGTTGTATGCATGCATGTGTGATGTATCATGTTGTATGCATGCATGTGTGATGTATCATGTTGTATGCATGCATGTGTGATGTATCATGTTGTATACATGCATGTGTGATGTATCATGTTGTATGCATGCATGTGTGATGTATCATGTTGTATGCATCCATGTGTGATGTATCATGTTGTATGCATGCATGTGTGATGTATCATGTTGTATGCATGCAAGTGTGATGTATCATGTTGTATGCATGCATGTGTGATGTATCATGTTGTATGCATGCATGTGTGATGTATCATGTTGTATGCATGCAAGTGTGATGTATCATGTTGTATGTGTGATGTATCATGTTGTATGCATGCATGTGTGATGTATCATGTTGTATGCATGCATGTGTGATGTATCATGTTGTATACATGCATGTGTGATGTATCATGTTGTATACATGCATGTGTGATGTATCATGTTGTATGTGTGATGTATCATGTTGTATGCATGTATGTGTGATGTATCATGTTGTATGCATGTATGTGTGATGTATCATGTTGTATGCATGCATGTGTGATGTATCATGTTGTATGCATGCATGTGTGATGTATCATGTTGTATGCATGCAAGTGTGATGTATCATGTTGTATGCATGCATGTGTGATGTATCATGTTGTATGCATGTGTGATGTATCATGTTGTATGCATGCATGTGGGATGTATCATGATGTATGCATCCATGTGTGATGTATCATGTTGTATGCATGCATGTGTGATGTATCATGTTGTATGCATGCAAGTGTGATGTATCATGTTGTATGCATGCATGTGTGATGTATCATGTTGTATGCATGCATGTGTGATGTATCATGTTGTATGCATGCAAGTGTGATGTATCATGTTGTATGTGTGATGTATCATGTTGTATGCATGCATGTGTGATGTATCATGTTGTATGCAGGCATGTGTGATGTATCATGTTGTATGCATGCATGTGTGATGTATCATGTTGTATACATGCATGTGTGATGTATCATGTTGTATGCATGCATGTGTGATGTATCATGTTGTATGCATCCATGTGTGATGTATCATGTTGTATGCATGCATGTGTGATGTATCATGTTGTATGCATGCAAGTGTGATGTATCATGTTGTATGCATGCATGTGTGATGTATCATGTTGTATGCATGCATGTGTGATGTATCATGTTGTTTGCATGCAAGTGTGATGTTTCATGTTGTATGTGTGATGTATCATGTTGTATGCATGCATGTGTGATGTATCATGTTGTATGCATGCATGTGTGATGTATCATGTTGTATGCATGCATGTGTGATGTATCATGTTGTATACATGCATGTGTGATGCATCATGTTGTATGCATGCATGTGTGATGTATCATGTTGTATGCATCCATGTGTGATGTATCATGTTGTATGCATGCATGTGTGATGTATCATGTGTTATGCATGCAAGTGTGATGTATCATGTTGTATGCATGCATGTGTGATGTATCATGTTGTATGCATGCATGTGTGATGTATCATGTTGTATGCATGCAAGTGTGATGTATCATGTTGTATGTGTGATGTATCATGTTGTATGCATGCATGTGTGATGTATCATGTTGTATGCAGGCATGTGTGATGTATCATGTTGTATGCATGCATGTGTGATGTATCATGTTGTATACATGCATGTGTGATGTATCATGTTGTATGCATGCATGTGTGATGTATCATGTTGTATGCATCCATGTGTGATGTATCATGTTGTATGCATGCATGTGTGATGTATCATGTTGTATGCATGCAAGTGTGATGTATCATGTTGTATGCATGCATGTGTGATGTATCATGTTGTATGCATGCATGTGTGATGTATCATGTTGTATGCATGCAAGTGTGATGTATCATGTTGTATGTGTGATGTATCATGTTGTATGCATGCATGTGTGATGTATCATGTTGTATGCATGCATGTGTGATGTATCATGTTGTATGCATGCATGTGTGATGTATCATGTTGTATACATGCATGTGTGATGTATCATGTTGTATGTGTGATGTATCATGTTGTATGCATGTATGTGTGATGTATCATGTTGTATGCATGTATGTGTGATGTATCATGTTGTATGCATGTATGTGTGATGTATCATGTTGTATGCATGCATGTGTGATGTATCATGTTGTATGCATGCATGTGTGATGTATCATGTTGTATGCATGCAAGTGTGATGTATCATGTTGTATGCATGCATGTGTGATGTATCATGTTGTATGCATGCATGTTTGATGTATCATGTTGTATGCATGCATGTGTGATGTATCATGTTGTATACATGCATGCGTGATGTATCATGTTGTATACATGCATGTGTGATGTATCATGTTGTATGCATGTATGTGTGATGTATCATGTTGTATGCACGTATGTGTGATGTATCATGTTGTATGCATGCATGTGTGATGTATCATGTTGTATGCATGCATGTGTGATGTATCATGTTGTATGCATGCATGTGTGATGTATCATGTTGTATGCATGCATGTGTGATGTATCACGTTGTATGCATGCATGTGTGATGTATCATGTTGTATGCATGCATGTGTGATGTATCATGTTTTATGCAAGCATGTGTGATGTATCATGTTGTATGCATGAATGTGTGATGTATCATGTTGTATGTGTGATGTATCATGTTGTATGCATGCATGTGTGATGTATAATGTTGTATGCATGCATGTGTGATGTATCATGTTGTATACATGCATGTGTTATGTATCATGTTGTATGCTTCCATGTGTGATGTATCATGTTGTATTCTTGCATGTGTGATGTATCATGTTGTATACATGCATGTGTGATGTATCATGTTGTATGCATGCATGTGTGATGTATCATGTTGTATACATGCATGTGTTATGTATCATGTTGTATGCTTCCATGTGTGATGTATCATGTTCTATTCTTGCATGTGTGATGTATCATGTTGTATGCATGCATGTGTGATGTATCATGTTGTATGCTTGCATGTGTGATGTATCATGTTGTATGTGTGATGTATCATGTTGTATGCATGCATGTGTGATGTATCATGTTGTATGCATGCATGTGTGATGTATCATGTTGTATGCATGCATGTGTGATGTATCATGTTGTATACATGCATGTGTGATGTATCATGTTGTATGCATGCATGTGTGATGTATCATGTTGTATGCAAGCATGTGTGATGTATCATGTTGTATACATGCATGTGTGATGTGTCATGTTGTATGTGTGATGTATCATGTTGTATGCATGCATGTGTGATGTATCATGTTGTATACATGCATGTGTTATGTATCATGTTGTATGCTTCCATGTGTGATGTATCATGTTGTATTCTTGCATGTGTGATGTATCATGTTGTATGTGTGATGTATCATGTTGTATGTGTGATGTATCATGTTGTATGCATACATGTGTGATGTATCATGTTGTATACATGCATGTGTTATGTATCATGTTGTATGCTTCCATGTGTGATGTATCATGTTGTATTCTTGCATGTGTGATGTATCATGTTGTATACATGCATGTGTGATGTATCATGTTGTATGCATGCATGTGTGATGTATCATGTTGTATACATGCATGTGTTATGTATCATGTTGTATGCTTCCATGTGTGATGTATCATGTTGTATTCTTGCATGTGTGATGTATCATGTTGTATGCATGCATGTGTGATGTATCATGTTGTATGCTTGCATGTGTGATGTATCATGTTGTATGTGTGATGTATCATGTTGTATGCATGCATGTGTGATGTATCATGTTGTATGCATGCATGTGTGATGTATCATGTTGTATGCATGCATGTGTGATGTATCATGTTGTATGCATGCATGTGTGATGTATCATGTTGTATGTGTGATGTATCATGTTGTATGCATGCATGTGTGATGTATCATGTTGTATGCATGCATGTGTGATGTATCATGTTGTGTGCATGCATGTGTGATGTGTCATGTTGTATGCATGCAAGTGTGATGTATCATGTTGTATGTGTGATGTATCATGTTGTATGCATGCATGTGTGATGTATCATGTTGTATGCATGCATGTGTGATGTATCATGTTGTATGCATGCAAGTGTGATGTATCATGTTGTATGCATGCATGTGTGATGTATCATGTTGTATGCATGCATGTGTGATGTATCATGTTGTATGCATGCATGTGTGATGTATCATGTTGTATGCATCCATGTGTGATGTATCATGTTGTATGCATGCATGTGTGATGTATCATGTTGTATGCATGTGTGATGTATCATGTTGTATGCATGCGTGTGGGATGTATCATGATGTATGCATCCGTGTGTGATGTATCATGTTGTATGCATGCATGTGTGATGTATCATGTTGTATGCATGCAAGTGTGATGTATCATGTTGTATGCATTCATGTGTGATGTATCATGTTGTATGCATGCATGTGTGATGTATCATGTTGTATGCATGCAAGTGTGATGTATCATGTTGTATGCATGCATGTGTGATGTATCATGTTGTATGCATGCATGTGTGATGTATCATGTTGTATGCATGCATGTGTGATGTATCATGTTGTATGCATGCAAGTGTGATGTATCATGTTGTATGTGTGATGTATCATGTTGTATGCATGCATGTGTGATGTATCATGTTGTATGCAGGCATGTGTGATGTATCATGTTGTATGCATGCATGTGTGATGTATCATGTTGTATACATGCATGTGTGATGTATCATGTTGTATGCATGCATGTGTGATGTATCATGTTGTATGCATCCATGTGTGATGTATCATGTTGCATGCATGCATGTGTGATGTATCATGTTGTATGCATGCAAGTGTGATGTATCATGTTGTATGCATGCATGTGTGATGTATCATGTTGTATGCATGCATGTGTGATGTATCATGTTGTATGCATGCAAGTGTGATGTATCATGTTGTATGTGTGATGTATCATGTTGTATGCATGCATGTGTGATGTATCATGTTGTATGCATGCATGTGTGATGTATCATGTTGTATGCATGCATGTGTGATGTATCATGTTGTATACATGCATGTGTGATGTATCATGTTGTATGCATGCATGTGTGATGTATCATGTTGTATGCATCCATGTGTGATGTATCATGTTGTATGCATGCATGTGTGATGTATCATGTTGTATGCATGCAAGTGTGATGTATCATGTTGTATGCATGCATGTGTGATGTATCATGTTGTATGCATGCATGTGTGATGTATCATGTTGTATGCATGCAAGTGTGATGTATCATGTTGTATGTGTGATGTATCATGTTGTATGCATGCATGTGTGATGTATCATGTTGTATGCATGCATGTGTGATGCATCATGTTGTATGTGTGATGTATCATGTTGTATGTGTGATGTATCATGTTGTATGCATGTATGTGTGATGTATCATGTTGTATGCATGTATGTGTGATGTATCATGTTGTATGCATGTATGTGTGATGTATCATGTTGTATGCATGTATGTGTGATGTATCATGTTGTATGCATGCATGTGTGATGTATCATGTTGTATGCATGCATGTGTGATGTATCATGTTGTATGCATGCAAGTGTGATGTATCATGTTGTATGCATGCATGTGTGATGTATCATGTTGTATGCATGCATGTGTGATGTATCATGTTGTATGCATGCATGTGTGATGTATCATGTTGTATACATGCATGTGTGATGTATCATGTTGTATACATGCATGTGTGATGTATCATGTTGTATGCATGTATGTGTGATGTATCATGTTGTATGCATGTATGTGTGATGTATCATGTTGTATGCATGCATGTGTGATGTATCATGTTGTATGCATGCATGTGTGATGTATCATGTTGTATGCATGCATGTGTGATGTATCATGTTGTATGCATGCATGTGTGATGTATCATGTTGTATGCATGCATGTGTGATGTATCATGTTGTATGCATGCATGTGTGATGTATCATGTTGTATGCAAGCATGTGTGATGTATCATGTTGTATGCATGAATGTGTGATGTATCATGTTGTATGTGTGATGTATCATGTTGTATGCATGCATGTGTGATGTATAATGGTGTATACATGCATGTGTGATGTATCATGTTGTATGTGTGATGTATCATGTTGTATGCATGCATGTGTGATGTATCATGTTGTATACATGCATGTGTTATGTATCATGTTGTATGCTTCCATGTGTGATGTATCATGTTGTATTCTTGCATGTGTGATGTATCATGTTGTATGTGTGATGTATCATGTTGTATGTGTGATGTATCATGTTGTATGCATGCATGTGTGATGTATCATGTTGTATACATGCATGTGTTATGTATCATGTTGTATGCTTCCATGTGTGATGTATCATGTTGTATTCTTGCATGTGTGATGTATCATGTTGTATACATGCATGTGTGATGTATCATGTTGTATGCATGCATGTGTGATGTATCATGTTGTATACATGCATGTGTTATGTATCATGTTGTATGCTTCCATGTGTGATGTATCATGTTGTATGTGTGATGTATCATGTTGTATGCATGCATGTGTGATGTATCATGTTGTATGCATGCATGTGTGATGTATCATGTTGTATACATGCATGTGTGATGTATCATGTTGTATGTGTGATGTATCATGTTGTATGCATGCATGTGTGATGTATCATGTTGTATACATGCATGTGTTATGTATCATGTTGTATGCTTCCATGTGTGATGTATCATGTTGTATGCAAGCATGTGTGATGTATCATGTTGTATACATGCATGTGTGATGTATCATGTTGTATGTGTGATGTATCATGTTGTATGCATGCATGTGTGATGTATCATGTTGTATACATGCATGTGTTATGTATCATGTTGTATGCTTCCATGTGTGATGTATCATGTTGTATTCTTGCATGTGTGATGTATCATGTTGTATGTGTGATGTATCATGTTGTATGTGTGATGTATCATGTTGTATACATACATGTGTGATGTATCATGTTGTATACATGCATGTGTTATGTATCATGTTGTATGCTTCCATGTGTGATGTATCATGTTGTATTCTTGCATGTGTGATGTATCATGTTGTATACATGCATGTGTGATGTATCATGTTGTATGCATGCATGTGTGATGTATCATGTTGTATGCAAACATGTGTGATGTATCATGTTGTATACATGCATGTGTGATGTATCATGTTGTATGTGTGATGTATCATGTTGTATGCATGCATGTGTGATGTATCATGTTGTATACATGCATGTGTTATGTATCATGTTGTATGCTTCCATGTGTGATGTATCATGTTGTATTCTTGCATGTGTGATGTATCATGTTGTATGTGTGATGTATCATGTTGTATGTGTGATGTATCATGTTGTATGCATACATGTGTGATGTATCATGTTGTATACATGCATGTGTTATGTATCATGTTGTATGCTTCCATGTGTGATGTATCATGTTGTATTCTTGCATGTGTGATGTATCATGTTGTATACATACATGTGTGATGTATCATGTTTTATGCATGCAAGGGTGATGTATCATGTTGTATACATGCATGTGTTATGTATCATGTTGTATGCTTCCATGTGTGATGTATCATGTTGTATTCTTGCATGTGTGATGTATCATGTTGTATGCATGCATGTGTGATGTATCATGTTGTATGCTTGCATGTGTGATGTATCATGTTGTATGTGTGATGTATCATGTTGTATGCATGCATGTGTGATGTATCATGTTGTATGCATGCATGTGTGATGTATCATGTTGTATGCTTGCATGTGTGATGTATCATGTTGTATGTGTGATGTATCATGTTGTATGCATGCATGTGTGATGTATCATGTTGTATGCATGCATGTGGGATGTATCATGTTGTATGCATGCATGTGTGATGTATCATGTTATATGCATGCATGTGTGATGTATCATGTTGTATACATGCATGTGTGATGTATCATGTTGTATGCATGCATGTGCGATGTATCATGTTGTATGCATGCATGTGCGACGTATCATGTTGTATGCATGCATGTGTGATGTATCATGTTGTATGCATGCATGCATGATACATCACACATGCATGCATACAACATGATATCATGTTGTATGCATGCATGTGTGATGTATCATGTAGTATGCATGCAAGTGTGATGTATCATGTTGTATGCGTGCATGTGTGATGTATCATGTTGTATGCGTGCCTGTGTGATGTATCATGTTGTATGCGTGCATGTGTGATGTTTCATGTTGTATGTGTGATGTATCACGTTGTATGCGTGAATGTGTGATGTATCATGTTGTATGCGTGCATGTGTGATGTATCATGTTGTATGCGTGCATGTGTGATGTATCATGTTGTATGCGTGCATGTGTGATGTATCATGTTGTATGCGTGCATGTGTGATGTATCATGTTGTATGTGTGCATGTGTGATGTATCATGTTGTATGCATGTATGTGTGATGTATCATGTTGTATGCGTGCATGTGTGATGTATCATGTTGTATGCATGCATGCATGATACATCACACATGCATGCATACAACATGATATCATGTTGTATACATGCATGTGTGATGTATCATGTTGTATGCGTGCATGTGTGATGTATCATGTTGTATGCGTGCATGTGTGATGTATCATGTTGTATGCGTGCATGTGTGATGTTTCATGTTGTATGTGTGATGTATCATGTTGTATGCGTGCATTTGTGATGTATCATGTTGTATGCGTGCATGTGTGATGTATCATGTTGTATGCGTGCATGTGTGATGTATCATGTTGTATGCGTGCATGTGTGATGTATCATGTTGTATGCGTGCATGTGTGATGTATCATGTTGTATGCATGCATGTGTGATGTATCATGTTGTATGCATGCATGTGTGATGTATCATGTTGTATGCGTGCATGTGTGATGTTTCATGTTGTATGTGTGATGTATCACGTTGTATGCGTGAATGTGTGATGTATCATGTTGTATGCGTGCATGTGTGATGTATCATGTTGTATGCGTGCATGTGTGATGTATCATGTTGTATGCGTGCATGTGTGATGTATCATGTTGTATGCGTGCATGTGTGATGTATCATGTTGTATGCGTGCATGTGTGATGTATCATGTTGTATGCATGTATGTGTGATGTATCATGTTGTATGCGTGCATGTGTGATGTATCATGTTGTATGCATGCATGCATGATACATCACACATGCATGCATACAACATGATATCATGTTGTATACATGCATGTGTGATGTATCATGTTGTATGCGTGCATGTGTGATGTATCATGTTGTATGCGTGCATGTGTGATGTATCATGTTGTATGCGTGCATGTGTGATGTATCATGTTGTATGCGTGCATGTGTGATGTATCATGTTGTATGCATGCATGTGTGATGTATCATGTTGTATGCATGTATGTGTGATGTATCATGTTGTATGCGTGCATGTGTGATGTATCATGTTGTATAAATGCATGCATGATACATCACACATGCATGCATACAACATGATACATCACACATGCATGTATACAACATGATACATCACACATGCATGCATACAACATGATACATCACACATGCATGCATACAACATGATATCATGTTGTATGCATGCATGTGTGATGTATCATGTTGTATGTGTGATGTATCATGTTGTATGCATGCATGTGTGATGTATCATGTTGTATGTGTGATGTATCATGTTGTATGCATGCATGTGTGATGTATCATGTTGTATACATGCATGTGTGATGTATCATGTTGTATGCATGCATGTGTGATGTATCATGTTGTATGCATGCATGTGTGATGTATCATGTTGTATGCATGCATGTGTGATGTATCATGTTGTATGCATGCATGTGTGATGTATCATGTTGTATGCATGCATGTGTGATGTATCATGTTGTATGCATGCATGTGTGATGTATCATGTTGTATGCATGCATGTGTGATGTATCATGTTGTATACATGCATGTGTGATGTATCATGTTGTATACATGCATGTGTGATGTATCATGTTGTATGCATGCATGTGTGATGTATCATGTTGTATGCATGCATGTGTGATGTATCATGTTGTATGCGTGCATGTGTGATGTATCATGTTGTATAAATGCATGCATGATACATCACACATGCATGCATACAACATGATACATCACACATGCATGTATACAACATGATACATCACACATGCATGCATACAACATGATACATCACACATGCATGCATACAACATGATATCATGTTGTATGCATGCATGTGTGATGTATCATGTTGTATGTGTGATGTATCATGTTGTATGCATGCATGTGTGATGTATCATGTTGTATGTGTGATGTATCATGTTGTATGCATGCATGTGTGATGTATCATGTTGTATACATGCATGTGTGATGTATCATGTTGTATGCATGCATGTGTGATGCATCATGTTGTATGCATGCATGTGTGATGTATCATGTTGTATGCATGCATGTGTGATGTATCATGTTGTATGTGTGATGTATCATGTTGTATGCATGTATGTGTGATGTATCATGTTGTATGCATGCATGTCTGATGTATAATGTTGTATACATGCATGTGTGATGTATCATGTTGTATGCATGCTGTATGTGTGATGTATCATGTTGTATGCATGCATGTGTGATGTATCATGTTGTATACATGCATGTGTGATGTATCATGTTGTATGCATGCATGTGTGATGTATCATGTTGTATGCATGCATGTGTGATGTATCATGTTGTATGCATGCATGTGTGATGTATCTAGTTGTATGCAAGCATGTGTGATGTATCATGTTGTATGCATGCATGTGTGATGTATCATGTTGTATGTGTGAAGTATCATGTTGTATGCGTGAAGTATCATATTGTATGCATGTATGTGTGATGTATCATGTGGTATGCATGCATGTGTGATGTATCAAGTTGTATACATGCATGTGTGATGTATCATGTTGTATGTGTGATGTATCATGTTGTATGAATGCATGTGTGATGTATCATGTTGTATGCATGCATGTGTGATGTATCATGTTGTATGTGTGATGTATATGTTGTATTCATGCATGTGGGATGTATCATGTTGTATGCTTGCATGTGTGATGTATCATGTTGTATACTTGCATGTGTGATGTATCATGTTGTATGCATGCATGTGTGATGTATCATGTTGTATGTGTGAAGTATCATGTTGTATGCATGCATGTGTGATGTATCATGTGGTATGCATGCATGTGTGATGTATCAAGTTGTATACATGCATGTGTGATGTATCATGTTGTATGTGTGATGTATCATGTTGTATACATGCATGTGTGATGTATATGTTGTATTCATCCATGTGGGATGTATCATGTTGTATGCTTGCATGTGTTATGTATCATGTTGTATGCTTGCATGTGTGATTTATCATGTTGTATACTTGCATGTGTGATGTATCATGTTGTATGCATGCATGTGTGATGTATCATGTTGTATGCTTGCATGTGTGATGTATCATGTTGCATGTGTGATGTATCATGTTGTACGCAGGCATGTGTGATGTATCATGTTGTATGCATGCATGTGTGATGTATCATGTTGTATGCATGCATGTGTGATGTAACATGTTGTATGCTTGCATGTGTGATGTATCATGTTGTATACATGCATGTGTGATGTATCATGTTGTATACATGCATGTGTGATGTATCATGTAGTATGCATGCATGTGTGACGTATCATGTTGTATGCATGCATGTGCGATGTATCATGTTGTATGCATGCATGTGCGATGTATCATGTTGTATGCATGCAATTGTGATGTATCATGTTGTATACATGCATGTGTGATGTATCATGTTGTATGCATGCATGTGTGATGTATCATGTTGTATGCATGCATGTGTGATGTATCATGTTGTATGCATGCATGTGTGATGTATCATGTTGTATGCATGCATGTGTGATGTATCATGTTGTATACATGCATGTGTGATTATCATGTTGTATGCGTGCATGTGTGATGTATCATGTTGTATGCATGCATGTGCGATGTATCATGTTGTATGCATGCATGTGTGATTTATCATGTTGTATACATGCATGTGTGATGTATCATGTTGTATGCATGCATGTGTGATGTATCATGTTGTATGCATGCATGTGTGATGTATCATGTTGTATGCATGCATGTGTGATGTATCATGTTGTATGCATGCATGTGTGATGTATCATGTTGTATGCATGCATGTGTGATGTATCATGTTGTATACATGCATGTGTGATGTATCATGTTGTATGCTTGCATGTTCCAAATAAAGTCATACTCATCTCAACTCAACTCAATACTTGGTTGGCCTTTTTTGGATGATTAGAGAGGACCTCCCATTGGCTCCATTGCAAGTGGACTTTTATTTACATTTATGAGTTAGAATTAGGGCTGGGTGATATATGGAATATACTCCATATATTGTGGGTTTGTCTCTGTGCGATATAGAAAATGACTATATTGTTAGTATTGGAGTATATGTTCTCACTCAGTTGCTTTTAGCCGCGGGCATTACACTACATCCTCTTCTCACTCTTTCTTGTCTCTCCTTCTCACAGAGACATAAAACAAGCGCACCTTCTCACATACGTCACATACTGTCGCGTGTGCAACGTCATACGCCCTCGCAGAGCAGACAGGTAGCGGCATTATAACGTTAGCTGTGGTGCTAACGGGGTGGTGCTAGTGGTAATACGAGAGAAAGAAGGTGCTAATCTGGTAACAAATGAAGGAATAATTAATTTTCAAGAAAAGCAGCACAGAGTCCATTGTCTGGCGGTGGTTTGGTTTCAAAAGGGAAGATGTTGAAAAGACAACCGTAATATGTCAAGTATGCGGCAAAAGTGTTGCTACAAAAAGTAGCAGCACTGCTAATGTGTAGCATCATTTGAAAAGTCACCCGCTAGAGAATGAGGAGTGCTTGAAACTCTGCATGTCAACATCTCAGTTTGGTGCCACACCCACAAAATGCCCAAGCAAACATTTCCACATCAACCCCATATGAAAAAACTGGTCAACAACAGAAGGAGATAACGTCCGCAGGAACCTACCACATAGTGAAGGACATACACTATTTGATTTCCTATTATGCAGCACATTTTTATTTGACACTTATTGAAATATCTTGTGTGACATCATGCAGAAAAGTGCACTTTATTTGTTTTAAACTATTGTAGTGGTGTTCTGTACAACAGGTGCACTTTAATATAGTGTTGTTTTGCTATGTCATCTTAGTGACATCATGCACAAAAGTGCACTCATAGCTTGTTTTAAAATGTCTCTGACAATCTTGCACTTTTTGCTTTGGAAATGACATGAATGTTTGTGCCACTGCTTAATAACTGTTTAATAAATACACTTTTGCTAATTTGACTTAGTTGTGGTTTCCCTCTCTGCATGAAAGTTTAAAAGTAGCATATATGAATGCAGTATGAAGAAGAATGTTTGAATGTAGACACATAGAATCATCATACTGCTGTGATTATATGCATCAAGTGTTCATTCAAGGCTAAGGCAAAATATCCACATATATATGCTGTATCGTGATGTGGACTAAACATATTGAGATATTAATAAAAGGCCATATCGCCCAGCCCTAGTTAGAATGGGATTTATTTTTTTTTATATATCCACCATCATGTCTTTTATAATGATTGTGAACGATAGAAAAATTCCTCAAAAAAGTGCAGTTCTCCTCTAAATTCCAATGATTAGATTTAAGACTTGAAGTGTATGAGCATGAAGTGATGAAGCCTACTTGGATGAGAGGACAAAGGTCTTGTAAGACAAAGTGAAGAGTCCAGTTGTGATGGATTGAATGCCCTGAGAATAAAATGTTGTGCTTACTTGGACTGTGATGAAGCTGTGAGGACTCAGGTGGTTTGTCTTCATGCTCTTCAGTCTTCACAGAGACAACAGTCAGTGGAAACTTGCTGACATCAGCCTCCTCCTGCCCTACAGGAGACTCTCCTTCCTGACTCATCCACACTTCCTCCTCTTCCTCTTTAATGTGGGGGGGCTGTGGATTCTCCTCTTCCTCTTTAATGTGAGGGGGCT
This sequence comes from Nerophis ophidion, assembly GCF_033978795.1. NCBI lineage: Eukaryota > Metazoa > Chordata > Actinopteri > Syngnathiformes > Syngnathidae > Nerophis > Nerophis ophidion. The sequence continues at coordinate 20,684,502 of NC_084634.1, forward strand.
GTGGATTCTCCTCTTCCTCTTTAATGTGAGGGGGCTGCTGGACATCTGTTGGGTAAATAAGTAAATAAGATCAAGAGGGAATAGAAATAGTTTTGAACTGACACTGTTGACACAATTACATTATTTGTGTTCTTCCGTGTGTTGTGTTAAAAGTGTGTAGCAAAACAAACAATAAAAACACAGGAAATACCCAATTGGTTCCTAAAATTAATTCAAAAGTGGTACAGTGAGTACACAAACAGACTTGGAAATTTGATGAGGGGCAATTTGAAAAGTTTTTATAAGTACGAGGCAGCATTGATTGAAGCAATTACTAACTTCACTGATGTAAAGTGTGTAAAAATTGTATTGTGTATACGGTCTATGACACCTAAACTTTATCTGTAAACTTAAACATATTCTTTTAATGCCATAGTCATTACTATAACTAAAATATCATGGAAATTCAAAAAATCTAATTCCAAAATCACTGCAAAAACATTCATGGTATGTTTTTGTGATCATGCAAAATATTTTTTGGTGGTCATTTTGTTGCCTGGGCCAAAAGGAACTTTCACAAAAACATGTTTTACTATGTGCTGTTTTATGGAGTATCTTCATCAACAATTCCTCTTTAGGAATTGGAGACCATCTACGACACGCTGAAGGAAAGTCAGTCACCTTAATAATTCAAGTTTTGACTACTTTAGTTATTGAAAATAATTGTTTATGTTCACTTATTGATACTTGTAAGTCAGATTTAGGAAGTGAAATTATAACATTAATTAGATTTGTTTACAGTATAAAATGTATTTAGTGAGTGTGTGAGTTTTATGTAAACATGTTGATACAGGTTTACTTCTTGGGGACTGGAACACAGATATGTCCTGAAAGGATGCACCCATTTTTAAAACCTTCACTAAGCTGTGCCACCAACATTGTCTCACTTAGCTCATTAAGCAAACTACCAGGGTGAGTGAGTCCTGTTAAACCTTCATAGACCTCCTTGTTACTTCTGACCAGTCTCAGATCACCACAAGTGGAACTACTGTGTGCGGCTTAAGTGATCATTCCATCATTTTCTGTACCCATGAAGAACAGAACCGAGGCTGACGGCCACAAAATAAGCGAAGCTACAATCCTCAAGACCTAGACTAGCAAGGCTTTCAATGAGAAACTGCCGAAATAAGACTTGCCTCGGTACTTGCAAGTACACAGGTCTTTGGGTCAATTCCTAACCTCAGAAAAGTAGACAACTTCACAGTCAAAGTGGGTGACAATATAATAACAAACAAAAATGAGATTACCTATCTTGGTTGCATCGTAGAGACTAATCTCTCCAGTGAAAAAATGACTACTAAGGTGGTCAAAGAATCAACCAATGAATTCTGCTCTTACTACCAATATTATAGTACCGGGACCTATACCAAAATGTATTTTGATACTTTTCAATACTTCTCTAAATAAATGGGACCACAAAAAAGTACATTATTGGCTTCATTTTAACAAAAAATCTTAGGGTACATTAAACATATGATTCTTATTGAAAGTTTTTCCTAAATAAAATAGTAAACATACTAGACAACTCACCCCAATAGTGATGAAGTGCTTCGAGAGGATAGTCATGTCACACATCAAGAAGACCATCCCAGACACACTGGACCCTCTACAGCAGGGGTCACCAACCTTTTTGAAACCAAGAGCTACTTCTTGGGTACTGATCAATGCGAAGGGCTTCCAGTTTGATACATACTTAAATAAATTGCCAGAAATAGCCAATTTGCTCAAATTACCTTTAATAAACAAATCTATATATATAAAAAATTGATATTTCTGTCTATCATTTTGTCGTAAATGTTTTTTCTTTTTACGGAAGTTTTTTTTTGTAGAGAATAAATGATGAAAAAACACTTAATTGAACAGTTTAAAAGAGGAGAAAACACGAAAAAAATTAAAATACAATTTTTAAAAACAGTTTATCTTTAAAATTCCAAATTCAACCGAAAAAAATGAAGAGAAAAACTTGCTAATTTAAATCTTTTTGAAACAATTAAAAAAAATAATTTATGGAACATCATTAGTCATTTTTCCTAATTAATATTAATTTTTGAATGTTGATGACATGTTTTGAATAGGTTAAAATCCAATCTGCACTTTGTTAGAATATATAATAAATTGGACCAAGCGATATTTCTAACAAAGACAAATCATTATTTCTTCTAGATTTTCCATAACAAAAATTTTAAAAGTAATTCAAAATACTTTGAAATAAGATTTAAATTTGATTCTACAGATTTTGTAGATTTGCCAGAATAATTTCTCTGAATTTTAATCATAATAAGTTTGAAGAAATTTTTCACTAATATACTTTGTCTCCAAAGACATGCACCTGGGGATAGGTTGATTGGCAACACTAAATGGTCCCTAGTGTGTGAATGTGAGTGTGAATGTTGTCTGTCTATCTGTGTTGGCCCTGCGATAAGGTGGCGACTTGTCCAGGGTGTACCCTGCCTTCCGCCCGATTGTAGCTGAGATAGGCGCCAGCGCCCCCTGCGACCCCGAAAGGGAATAAGCGGTAGAAAATGGATGGATGGATACTTTGTCGAAAAAACAGAAGCTAAAATGAAGAATTATATTAAAATGTATTTATTATTCCTTACAATAAAAAAAAAATACTTGAACATTGATTTAAATTGACAGGAAAGAAGAGGAAGGAATTGAAAAGGTAAAAAGGTGAATGTGTTTAACAATCCTAAAATACATTTTAAGGTTGTTTTTTTTCTTCAAAAAATTGTCTTTCTGAAAGTTATAAGAAGCAAAGTAAAAAAATAAATGAATGTATTTAAACAAGTGAATACCAAGTCTTTAAAATATTTTCTTGGATTTTCAAATTCTATTTGAGTTTTGTCTCTCTTAGAATTAAAAAGGTCGAGCAAAGCGAGACCACCTTGCTAGTAAATGAATACAATTTAAAGAATAGAGGCAGCTCACTGGTAAGTGCTGCTATTTGAGCTATTTTTAGAACAGGCCAGCGGGCGACTCATCTGGTCCTAACAGGCGACCTGGTGCCCGCGGTCACCGAGTTGGTGACCCCTGCTCTACAGTTTGCCTGCCGGCAGAATCGGTCCAGTTAGGTTGCAGTCAACCCTGTCATCCACACCACCCTCACCCACGTAGAGGGCAAGGACACCTATGCCAGGCTATTATTCATCGACTACAGCTCTGCTTTTAACACGGTCATCCCACAAAAACTCACTGCTAAACTCCTCACTGTTGGTCTGACACCAACTCTCTGTGACTGGGTCCTGAACTTTCTCACAAACCGGCCCCAGTCAGTCAGTATCGGCAACCAGACATCAGGCACAAAGGTTCTAGGCATTGGGACCCCCCAAGGCTGCGTGCTGAGCCCCCTATTGTACACCCTCTTCACACACGACTGCCAAACACCACTGTCATCAAGTTTGCAGATGATACTACGTACAGAAGGGAGGTAGCGGAACTGGTGGCCTGGTGTAAGGATAATAATCTCTCCTTGAACACAGACAAGACCAAGGAGATGATGTACATAGGTGGGACAAAGGTGGACAGGGTGAAAACCTTTAAATTCCTCGGGACTCACATCAGCGAGGACCTCACCTGGGATCACAACACCCAACAAACAATAAAGAAAGGCCAGTAGTGACTGTATTTCCTAAGAAAGCTGAGAAAATTTGGCATGCCACCCAAAATTCTCAGCGACTTCTATAGAAGTACGGTTGAGAGTGTCCTTACCAGCTCAATCACGGTCTGGTATGGAAACTGCACTGCTAAGGACAGGAAGGCACTCCAGTGAGTGATTAAAACTGCTCAGTACATATCAGGAGCAGCCTTCCCCTCACTACAGGACATGTAGTCTACCAGGGCCACCAGGAGAGCACACAACATCATCAAGGACAGTACACAGTCTCTTCAGCCTCCTACCATCAGGCAGACCATATAGGAGCCTGAAATCCAGGACTACCAGACAGACAAACAGTTTTTACCCACAGGCCATCAGGCTTGTGAATGCTAACTTTTGAATGCCAGCTCCCCCCCAACCCTTTACTTTTGTCTTTTTGAACAAAAGACAGCTACAATGACCACCCCCTAACTGTGAACCATCACTGTAGACACGTTTCACCGTTGATCACTAAAGACACTTTAACTGCTGCTGTGACCCAAGGTCACCTCCATATTTATACTGTTGACTGTCAATCAGAATGTGCAATAATGTTATGTTACTTACTGTGCCTTGTATATACATTTTTATTTTTAGCTAAGTACAGTGTGACTTGTTGAAGGGTGGACTAGCAAAGTAAGATTTTCATTGTACGGCAAACTGTGTGTTTAACTGTGCATATGACAATAAACAATCTTGAATCTTCAATCAAAAAGTGATCTGATGTAATATTTTGATATTTACACATCGCATATTTACACACACGCATTTTACTAGAATGCCCTTATGACCATTAGCTCGGTTGGTAGAGTGGCCGTGCCAGCAACTTGAGGGTTGCAGGTTCGATTCCCGCTTCCGCCATCCTAGTCACTGCCGTTGTGTCCTTGGGCAAGACACTTTACCCACCTGCTCCCAGTGCCACCCACACTGGTTTGAATGTAACTTAGATATTGGGTTTCACTATGTAAAGCGCTTTGAGTCACTAGAGAAAAAGCGCTATATAATATAATTCACAATTCACAGATATATCAATATCAAGTACCTACTGTACTGTTTACTTGTTGAAATACTATTTTTAGAGCAAATATCTGCCGAAATGGCCACTTTGTTGCTGCCAAAAATGTATTTTAAATAATAGTTTGATATTGACACATCTCATCTCTGCTTATTTTACTAGAATACTCTAATGAGCATTATATATATATATATATATATATATCAAGTACCTACTGAGATAAGGTGAGAAGCTCTGCCATCCGGGAGGAACTCAAAGTAAAGCCGCTGCTCCTCCACATGGAGAGGAGCCAGATGAGGTGGTTCGGCATCTGGGCATCTGGTCAGGATGCCACCCGAACACCTCCCGAGGGAGGTGTTTAGGGCACGTCCAACCGGTACGAGGCCACGGGGAAGACCCAGGACACGTTGGGAAGACTATGTCTCCCGGCTGGCCTGGGAACGCCTCGGGATCCCCCGGGAAGAGCTAGACGAAGTGGCTGGGGAGAGGGAAGTCTGGGCTTCCCTGCTTAGGCTGCTGCCCCCGCGACCCGATCTCGGATAAGCGGAAGAAGATGGATGGATGGAAGTACCTACTGTACTGTATACTTGTAGAAATACCCTTTACAAAGCTAAAATATACCGAAACAACCACTCTGCTGCTGCCAAAATTTGATTTCAAGTAATATTTTGATACTGAAAAATCTCATCTCTGTATAGTTTACTAGTATACCCTTATGATAAAATAAGTGGGTTGTTCTTGTATAGCGCTTTTCTACCTTCAAGGTACTCAAAGCGCTTTGACACTATTTCCACATTTACCCATTCACACACACATTCACACACTGATGGAGGGAGCTGCCATGCAAGGCGCCAAACCAGCACCCATCAGGAGCAAGGGTGAAGTGTCTTGCTCAGGACACAACGGACGTGACGAAGATGGTACCAGGTGGGGATTGAACCAGGGACCCTCGGGTTGCGCACGGCCACTCTCCCACTACGCCACGCAGTCCCTATGAGCATTATGAGCATTACATCTATCAAAATCAAGTACCTACTGTACTGTTTACTTGTTGAAATACCCTTTTTAGAGCTAAAAAGTACCCAATTTGCCACTTTACTGCGACCAATAATTGATTCCATATGATATTAACAATAATAACACAATTTTCAGAATAATTGTATATGAGTTCAGCGCCCCCCGCGACCCCAAAAGGGAATAAGCGGTAGAAAATGGATGGATGGAAGTTATGAAAAAACTTTGTGTTCCATTGAGTTCAGGTCCCCTGCGAGAAGACCAAAGCTGTCTTTCATCTTATCAAACAAAAGGCTTGTAAAACTCTACTGTCTGCGATGGGATGCAACATGGAGGTGTCGGTTTCTTTGATCTATTGACAGCCACAGGAAGACCTTTTCCTAACCTGAGATCTACAAAGCAGACCATTTCTTTAAACTGTTTACGACCGAGTGCAAAAGCTGCTTACGACCCCCCCCCCCCATCCCTTTAAAAACAGCTGCAGCTATGTAATCAGAAAAGGCCCACATAAAAGAGGAAGCGTGGAACTCCCTCGTCAAAGGGAGGCGTGGCGCATTGGGAGAGTGGCCGTGCGCACTCTCCCAAGGGTCACAGGTTCAAATCCCACCTAGTACCAACCTCGTTGTGTCCTGAGCAAGACACTTCACCCTTGCTCCTGATGGGTGCTGGTTGGCGCCTTGCATGGCAGCTCCCTCCATCGGTGTGTGAATGTGTGTGTGAATGGGTAAATGTGGAAGTAGTGTCAAAGCGCTTTGAGTACCTTGAAGGTAGAAAAGCGCTATACAAGTACAACCCATTTATCATTTATTTATTTAAAGCGTGGTGGGAAACTGTACGAAGTTGCAGCCCAGACGTTTCTCCTCATGAGCTAAATGGGATCCTGTCTCTGTTTGATTTCTTTGCTTCTTGTCTTGTCAAATAGATGTCATCGGTGTTTGAACCTGACAAGAATGTCAAAGCATTTCTCTAAAACACAATATTATACATTCTGAAAATGTAAACGATAGCAAGAATATACCTACACATTTCAGAAAATTTCGCTCGCAAACACTTTGTTTGGAAGATGTGTACTGCCTTTTTTTTGCCCTTTGAGACAAATGTGATTTAGGGCTGTATAAATAACATTGATTGATTGATACTGAACAAAAATGCTAAATAGCTAAAGAAAACTGTCACTGAACATCTTAGTGTGATGTCATTCTGTGACAGACAAATGGTACACAGTTTCCACATGGTGAGGACATTGATGGTCAGACTCACTGTCCTATGGATTACCTCAACTTCTGCCTAGACGTGACCTGCCCTGCTAAGACTGTTCAGTGCTACCCTAATGACAAACTCTGGGTAACACAGGAGGTTCAAGCTGTGCTCAACAAGAAGAAAGCTGCCTTCAGGAGTGGAGACAGGGAGGCAATGAGAGCAGCACAGCGGGAGGTGAAAGGACACGTAAAGAAGGCTAAGGACAGGTACAGGAAGAAGCTGGAGCAGAACAACATGATGGAGGTCTGGGAAGGTGTGAAAACCATCACAGGCCACAAGACAAAGACCAGAGCAGTAGGGGGGACAATAGAGAGGGCCAATGAGATGAAGAACTTCTTCAACCGGTTTAACCAGTACTGTTCTCCCCACCCCCCAATCCTCATTGCATCCACCCCCTTTTCTTCTCCCCCTCCCCAGCCATGGTTGCAACCCCCTCCTCCTCCTCCTCCACCACCTCTACGCAAACATTAGTCATCTCTGTGAACCAGGTCAGAGGTCAACTGAGGAAGCTGCATCATAGTTTCTGGTGCGCACAAGATACATATCTCAAAAAAATTGTACCTATGTCCCTTTAGGAGCTCTGTAATTTTTTAAATGATCAGCATGTCATCTTTTATGTGAAATTGTTATTCAAATAAAGATTGCAAAAAGGAAAACTATAGTAGTGACAACATGCAGGAACATAACTGACGTAAAACAAATAAAATGGAAGTGACCTTGTCTCTGCACACGCGTGCATTGATCATGTCTTCTTGAACCGATCGAGCAGGGATTCTAAAACTGTGGTACGTGTACCACTAGTGGTACGCGGGTATCACCTAATGGTACGCCAAATATTATTTCATTTTTTATGTACATTGTTTTATTTTCCAACATGCAAACACTGTGTTACTGTTCAAACTGTGTGTAATGTTACAGTAACTAAAATATTAAATATACTTGTTAAATAATGTGTCTTCCTTGTTATTAATGAATAATTAAGGCCTACTATGCTACTATATTTTAATGCTGTTCATGATGGTGGTACTTGGAAATCCAAGTATTTTCTGAGTTGGTACTTGGTGAAAAAGGTTTGACAACTACTGATGTAGTGAAGTTGTAAACTAAATTGGCAGACACCATTTTGTTATACCCAAACGGCGTCTACTCATACATCGCGCTTCCAACGAGATCCCGTTCTTTCCCCCGAGTTAGAAAGTTCCAGAACTGTTCACGTTATACCATCTCATCTCAATGTGCAACATGTGAATGTTTGAAGTGGAACTAAATGTGATCTCTGAAAGGGGTACACATTATTTCCAAAGCAGGGCCCCCATCCACATATACAATACTACTACATATCTGATGAAAAACAACATTATTTTTGTTTTTTTAATTATAATTGTGCCAAATCACCTATATTTGAACATTATCTAATGGAAATGACTGCTGTCTGATAATCACATTAATAACACAATAACAATCATGAGTACACCTATTGATAAATTATTAATCTAACACGTCATATTAATGATGAAATATAAAGTTAGTAAAGATGTGAGAGTAAGAAGTAAACAAACCTGTTCTGTGTAACACAACTTGAGGTTTTTGATGTTGTCGCTCCTTCTCCTCTTTAGTTGGACAAAGTTCCTCCTCGTACTCTGCTATGGTTCTTTCACACATTTCCACACAATCACAACACTTTACACTCACACTTGATCTTAACTAAGCGATGTGTTGATCAAATCCGCGTCTCTTTGTTAGCGGCTAACAAGCTAAGCTAACTAGCATGCTAAGCTAACTAGCGCGCTCAAACAAGGAGCAATCTAAGCGGGCCTAATAATGTCCAAAGTTGAGTGAGACGAGTGGAGTTGATGCTGACACGGAAGATGAATAAAGTGTAGTTAGTAGATGTGCCGAGGCTTAGAAGCGTGTGTGGAGTAAAGGAGGACTTTGCTGCGAAGAACATATCCTCCACGCATGCGTCACTTAGGGGCGGGGCCAACGAGTCATCGTGATGGGCAAGTCATGAACGATTCAATCTAAATGTATGTTTTCATGGTGTCTACACAAAAAATCACGGCCACCAATGATCCATCCATCCCTTTATCGACTGTGTGTCCCTTTAGGGATGGCGGGGTGTGCTAGAGCCTATCTCAGCTGCATTCAGGCGGAAGTCGGCGTACACCCTGGACAGGTCGCCACCTCATCGCAGGGCCAACACAGATAGACAGACATGTATATAAACTGTATTTGACTTTAAATCTGATAAATATCATTCAACAACAACACAATTTGCAGACTGTAATTACTGGTTTGCTGGTTTTACTGGTGTAAATTATTATTGCCTATTGTGAGCGAACTGTGGTGCTGAATTTCCACCAGGGATCAAGAAAGTACTTTCTATTCTATTCTAAAATTCTTCATTCGAGAGATCACAACCATTGCAGCCATGCGTCCAAAACGTAACATCATCTTGCAGGGACATAAGGACACACAAAAGTAAAGTGTCTGTTGTTTTACAATGTAATAATCTATTTAAGAAGAAATGTTCAGAGAATACCTTTTTGTTTTAGTATTTATTGGAGGCCTCAAAAGACAAAGGCCGCCTGTTAACAGCAGAGTGTCGGTGAGGCACACACTCTCAGAAATGCATGGGGGAAAGGTTGGAGACAAGCGGGAAACTCTTAGTTATAGGCCATAAGGTGAACCAGGAAAAAGTGGCTAGAAAGTGATTTTCGTTCCCACGTCTGGGCACTACTCTTTTTTTGCCTACACAATGCCATTGTGGACATTAGGTTAAATGTTCTCCGCAAAATATCCTGGCAGTTTTTTTAAGAGCCATAAATGTATAAAAATAGGAATGATAAAAAAACGAAAATCTTATGCAGCTGTTTTTTCTTGTAAATGTATTTACATTCATTCTGGAAACAGACTCTCTCTAACAAATTGATACAGGTATTTTAGCATTGGTATACTTTAATTTAAATTTAAACCATGAAACATATAAAACAAATGAAAAAAATGCTTCAAAGTAAGTGAATAGCAACCTGTACAATTGAACATACACATGGTACATTAACAATAATGTTTTATACATTAAAATTTTCAGCAGATACTTTGTTGTAAGAGGAAGTAAAGAAATAAAATAAAATAAAGAACACTTTGGCCCAAAATGGCTTACAACAATCAAAATATCGAATAATGATGAAAAATGGAAATACACCAAAAACTGCATTACAGTTTAGAATCTGTACACAATATGGTATAAAACAATGTTTACATGAACAAAACAATGTGACAGCAGGTCTTGGGTATTTTTTTATATATTTGTTTTTATTATTTTGTCTTAACTTAGCACATTGTTAAAGCCATATCTCAAGAATTATTTGATAGATTTTCCTCAAATTTGGCACAAACTCAAACTATGATTATTATACATGTTAAGGTCAAGTGCACTGTAACCTCACATTCTATTTTTAAAGCATTTCACTTAAGTTAAAAAAAAAGAAATAGTAAAATACTCTGAGGGATTTTTCTCAAATGGGGCAAAAACTCAAATTTTTATTTGAGAACTAACTAAATAAGTGTGAATTTGCGTATTCTGAACGAGGGAGACATTGTTCATCTCTTAGCTTTCACTATCATCAGAACCTCCGACCTTTAGATGCAAAATACATAATGTCTCGACAAACAGATATCACTTTGGAGCGACAGCTGAGCAGCGCTGTTTGAAGTTGTGTACTCTTTTCAAAGATATGGAACTCTTTTCGAAGAAAATCTTTTGAAGACAAGAACAAAGTCACAGGCCAGCATGAAGTAAAGGTATGTAATATATGGCCATATAACAGTGTGTGCACACAAAGACAGCAACAAAAAATCCAATGCATTGGTGGTTAATATTCAATGTTATTGAACCTGATAGTGGGTATTTTCCAGGAGATGTTGTGCATGACTGCAACCCGTTTGTGGGTACATTTCATATACAAGGTGATGTTTTATAATTCCTTGTCCAAGCCCGTTCGTGGGTGAGGTTTTGGTTTGAACAAATGCAAATGAATAATTGCAGTTTTGATGTTTGGTGTTTTGAGTGACATTAACAAGGTTTCCATATATTTGATCTGATTTTGAATTGTGGGTTGTGCATAATCATGGATCCTGGGAAAGGAAAATACAATGCTTTGGAAATGCATGATCATGTGTTAAAGTAACGCATTCAATGTGTGATACAATTAAAGGTCAAATGGAACCCTCACAGGCTGAACTGTCAGAAATGATTGAAAATCAGTCACAACCTGCAGAGATGGAAAAACAGGTGGACACAGATCATACTTACCAACACTCCTGGATTTTCCGGGAGACTCCCGAAATTCAGCGCCTCTCCCGAAAACCTCCTGGGACAATTTTCTCCCGAAATTGAGGCGGAGCTGGAGGCCACGCCCCCTCCAGCTCCATGCGGACCTGAGTGACGTGTATAAAGAGCGTGTCTGCCCAATGATGTTATAACTGTAAAATGATCGAGGGCGAGTTATTGGTTTCTTATGTGGGTTTATTGTTAGGCAGTTTCATTAACGTCCTCCCAGCGCGGTAAAACAACATACAACAACAGCAGTCCGTTTTCGTCTACCGTAAAGCAGTTCGTCTGCCAAACAGCATTGTTGTGAAACTCTTAAACAGGACAATACTGCCATCTACTGTACATGCATATGGTTAGAAAAAGGATGTACGATTCAACCCTTAACTCAACAATGAGTAGATGAGTGTTGTGTGTGTGTAAATGTGTAAATAAATGAACACTGAAATTCAAGTATGTATTTTATATATATATATATATATATATATATGTGGTGTTTTGTGTTGTGGTTTGTGCAGCCCTTTGAGACACGAGTGATTTAGGGCTACATAAATAAACATTGATTGATTGATTGATTGATTGATTGATTGATATATATGAAATACTTGACTTGGTAAATCTATGAATCTAGCGGTAAATATACTCCTTCCCTCTTAACCACGCCCCGCCCCGACGATGCCCCCCACCCCCACCCCCCACCTCCCGAAATCGGAGGTCTCAAGGTTGGCAAGTATGACACAGATCAAACATCTGATGTAAAAAAAAAAACGCACAGTGAAAATGACACCAAAAGCCCTAATGCACAGAATGGAAACACTTGAGAAGGAGAGAAGATCTAAATTAAACAAGGCAAGCAACATGCAGAAACATATCCTGGAAATGATGGAAAATGGAGAGGACAAAATGGACGTGCAATCTGCTTTCACCAAATATCTCAATGTTATAAAGGAAACCGCAAGTGCACACACATCCCTCCTACCAATTCTACCAACAGAGGACCAAATCAATCACGACATATGGTACAAAGCCAAATTAATCAATCTACATTAATTCATTGGGCATGTTAACACCTGGATAAAAACACCAACCCTGGAAAATATGGAGGATTTCCAAAACGAAATTAATCCAAATGACAGCATTAGTAATATAAGTCACAAATCACATGGGAGTCACACACGGTCTGGTTCTAGTAATTCTAGAACCTCCTCAGTTCGCAGACAGGCAGAGGCCGACAGGGCTGCCCTCGCTGCCTTGGAAGAGGAGGAGGAAAAGATAAAAAAGAAATATGAAGAGGAGAGGGAAATAATCAGAAAGAAAAAGGAAATGATGGACCTGGATGCTCAATTGGCAGCTGCTGATGCAAAATTAGCAGTTTTAAAAGCGTCCAGCCTTCATGCTTCCTCACACACAGCATCTGATGGCATGAGCTCCTACTTAAAAAGAACCAAGGAACCAGCAGTCACTCTCAACCCCCAGGCTCAAGACTATCAACCCCTCACACAGCAGCAGTCAAGCCAAGCTTTACCAACACAGTCCATCCACCATCCACCTGAGCAACTACAAATATCAATCAATCAATGTCAATCAATGTTTATTTATATAGCCCTGTGGAGATCCTCGTCCTGGATCCTCCATTCCCTCCCCGGAAACACCACGCCTGGTTCAGTGGTTACACACTTTTTATTTCTTCACAATTTCTTTTTGTGCTCATTGTCTCTTTCAGCTTTTCAGCTCTCAATGACATGCGTTTCTCCTGATCTCCTTCGTCTGGCTCTCACTCCTCAATCGCCAGCCCCTCTCATGGTTTCCAACGCTGCTGATAAAGGAAACAGGTGATTAGATAACTCGTCCCAGCTGAGGTATCTGCTCACCTGATTGTATTTAATATTCATACTCTATACCTTCTTTCTCTCATTTTCTATCTGTTTTCACCTTCGTTCTCTCCTTTTCTCCCTATTTTTACTTTTATTCTCAACTTTTCTCTCAATCTTTGTCAATCCAATCCAATCCAATCCACTTTATTTATATAGCACATTTAAACAACAAGAACGTTTCCAAAGTGCTGCACAGCCATGTTAAAAACAATATTAAAAAAACTATTTTATGTTCCACCAATGACTGAATAAAAACACAAAATAAATAAATATAAAACCAATATAAAAACAAAATATGATTAAAAACTATTTTAAAGGGTAAAAGCAATTAAAACAGTAAAATAGAAATCAAAATGTATAAAAAACACAGAGGACAACAGAGGACAACAGAGGACCACACAACTCACATAGTTTTAAAAGCCACAGAATAAAAGTGGGATTTAAGACGAGACTTAAAACACTCCACTGTGGAAGCAGTTTGAACATGGAGGGGCAGAGTGTTCCAGAGCTTAGGGCCGACCACAGAGAAGGCCCTGTCTCCCCTGGTCTTAAGTCTGGTCTTGGGCACCACGAGCTGAAGCTGGCTCTCGGACCTCAGAGCTCGCGCAGGAGTGTAAATTTGGATGAGGTCCGATGGTCCCAAGTCAGTGAGGGCCGGACCAAAAACTAAAATTTCCGTTTTTCCCTCATTCATTATTAAAAAATTCTGGGCTAACCAAGCCTTGACGTCACATAGACAGTTAAGAAGGGGTGTCAGGGGGCCGTGGCTTTTTGAAATCGGCATATAAATTTGGCCGTCATCTGCATAAAAGTGATAAAACACTCCATGTTTCTTAAAAATATCTCCAAGAGGGAGGAAATAAAGAGCGAACAGGATGGGGCCTAAAATAGATCCCTGGGGGACACCACAGTAAAGCGGGGCAGAAGAGGAGGTGGCGTCCCCCAGCCTGACAGAGAAGGACCTCTCAGACAGGTAAGATCTGAACCACTGTGACGCAGTCCCCCTGACACCCACACAGTCTCTCAGGCCCTCTAAAAGAATTGTGTGGTCAACTGTGTCAAAGGCAGCTGTAAGATCTAAAAGCACTAAAATGGCAGAGCTGCCAGAATCAGACATTAAAAGCAAGTCATTAAAAACCTTTAAAAGTGCAGATTCAGTACTGTGCAAAGCTTTGAATCCAGACTGAAATGGATCGAAAGTGCTATTTTCATCTAAAAAAGGCTGCAGTTGTGCCAGAACACATTTCTCCAAAATGTTTGACACAAAAGGTAATTTGGAAATGGGCCGATAATTTGACAAACTTGTCGAATCAAGACCTGGTTTTTAGGAGATGCTGCTGCCAACAGAATCGCTGCACTTCTGTCGCTTTTTTTTTTTTTTTTTGCCATTTATCGTCGTCGGAGATCATTTCCGCCGTCTGGGAATATTTTGATCATATATCGGAAAAAAGGTATTTGTGTTCATTTTCTTGTCGTTTCATTAAGTCTCCACTGGAGACTCTCCGGTATTGTCCCGCCCACACAACCATCCTATTAATTACATTAAAACACAATAGTAACTGATTTCTCCGGTAGCTGAGTTGGTAGAATGAAGGACCACAAGTGTTCATATTGATTCCCATAGGGCGGTTGTTCGAGTCCAGCTCGCCCCCAGTTACTTTTTACCATGACTTGCTTAACGTGGACCCCGATTTAAACAAGTTGAAAAACTTATTGGGGTGTTACTATTTAGTGGTAAATGGTACGGAATATGTACTGAACTGTGCAATCTACTAATACATAAAAGTTTCAATCAATCGATCAACAGTGCGTATTCAGTGCGCATGTTAAAAAAAAATCCCAGTCCACAAGTAGATAGATAGATAGATAGATAGATAGATAGATAGATAGATAGATAGATAGATAGATAGATAGATAGATAGATAGATAGATAGATAGATAGTACTTTATTGATTCCTTCAGGAGAGTTCCTTCAGGAAAATTAAAATTCCAGCAGCAGTGTACAGAGTTGAGATCAATTTAAAGAAAAAAGTAAAAAGTAAATAATGGGGGTTTAAAAGGAAACATAATAGAGAAATATTACAAAAAGAATAAAAACAATGGGAATAAAAATATAACAGTAAAATAAGAATATAACAAGACAAAGTAGGCAGTAGTGACCATGTTATGAAAATGTATTGCACTGTTAATGTTTTGCATCCCCTGTCATCCTAGTACCCCCCGTCCCCCGCCCCAGAGAGGAGTTGTACAGTCTAATGGCGTGTGGGACAAAGGAGTTTTTGAGTCTATTAGTCCTGCACTTGGGATGAAGCAGTCTAGAACTGAACAGGCTCCTCTGGCTACTGATAACACTATGCAGAGGGTGACTGGCATCATCCAGGATGCTCACTAGTTTGTCCACAGTCCTCTTCTCTGCCACCGTCACCAGTGAGTCCAGTTATATTCCCATTGTAGAACCGGCCCGCCTGATCAGTTTCTCAAGTCTGGAGCTGTCCTTCTTAGATGTACTGCCTGTAGAGATTTTTACTGTCCAGCAGATGTCATTATTTAGTGACACAGTATTGACACAGTATCAATACAGTTTTGCAATGTGTCCAAACGATACATGAAGCCTCATCAACCCATCACTACTTATTAGCGTCCTGCTCACGTCTTTCTCAGTCCATGTGCTTTCACGACAGTTGGCACACTAGACGTTACAAAGCAGTACTGCTCTGTTCTGCTGCCTTCCTTTTTTTTTTTGAAATGTTTATTTATACATTTCAACAATTACAAACAGTAAGCCGAACAACAATATAAAACATTATAAAACATTATGAAAACAGTACAAAACAGCGCCAGGGGGTTGTAAATTCAAAATAACAAAAATAGAATACAAACAAATATATATATATATATATAATAAACAAAGTGCAAAGCCATAGGTTCATTCAGATTCATTAAATAACTTAAATTTGGAACACAGCATCATCGTTTTCACAGCTTTTTTGTTGCTAGAGGTAGAGAGTGTTTTAATGTAAAGTTCAAAATCTTTTTTAAAGGCACAAAAGATAGGTCGGGTATTAAGAAACTTACATTTATGAATATAAAACTTAGCCAATAAAATAATGAGGTTGCAAAGGTAGAATTCCTTTTCAAATTTTTGTTCATAAAGTGTAAAACCAAAAATCACATATTTAAAGTAAAGCACAAATTTGTCATAAATATTGTCCAGGATGAAGCGACAGATGCCTGCCATAGTGATGGAGTGTTTTCACAAGTCCAAAACAAGTGGTTAACAGTCTCTGGGTGCATGTTACATAACATCAATGTCCTTCTTCTATTTAACCATCACAGTCTTTACAGGGTAATAACCAGGAATGATTTTAAATGATATCTCTTTGACTTTGTTGGGAAGTAAATACCTGGTAGGAAGGGACCACGTTTTGGTCCAACAGATGTCATTTACAACATTATTCCAGAGGGAAATTACATAGGAGACGGACACACAATCATTTTGGAATAAGCTGAGGATTTTTCTTTTTTTTTTATCAAAGCAAAGTTTCCCCACCGGAGTGTCAAGTGGATCATTCAGAATGTTTACAGCAGAAAGAGGAGGTGTGTAAGCCATGTACAACATAATACCACATGTTGGAATGTACAACATAATAACACCTGTTGGAATGTACAACATAATAACACATGTTGGAATGTACAACATAATAACACATGTTGGAATGTACAACATAATAACACCTGTTGGAATGTACAACATAATAACACCTGTTGGAATGTACAACATAATAACACATGTTGGAATGTACAACATAATAACACATGTTGGAATGTACAACATAATAACACCTGTTGGAATGTACAACATAATAACACCTGTTGGAATGTACAACATAATAACACCTGTTGGAATGTACAACATAATAACACCTGTTGGGATGTACAACATAATAACACATGTTGGAATGTACAACATAATAACACCTGTTGGAATGTACAACATAATACCACATGTTGGAATGTACAACATAATAACACCTGTTGGAATGTACAACATAATAACACCTGTTGGGATGTACAACATAATAACACATGTTGGAATGTACAACATAATAACACCTGTTGGAATGTACAACATAATAACACCTGTTGGAATGTACAACATAATAACACCTGTTGGAATGTACAACATAATAACACCTGTTGGAATGTACAACATAATAACACCTGTTGGAATGTACAAAGTAATAACACCTGTTGGAATGTACAACATAATAACACCTGTTGGAATGTACAACATAATAACACCTGTTGGAATGTACGACATAATAACACCTGTTGAAATGTACAACATGATAACACCTGTTGGAATGTACAACATAATAACACCTGTTGGAATGTACAACATAATAACAGGTGTTGGAATGTACAACATAATAACAGGTGTTGGAATGTACAACATAATAAGACCTGTTGGAATGTACAACATAATAACACCGGTTGGAATGTACAACATAATAACACCGGTTGGAATGTACAACATAATAACACCTGTTAGAATGTACAACATAATAACACCTGTTGGAATGTACAACATAATAACACCTGTTGGAATGTACAACATAATAACACCTGTTGGAATGTACAACATAATAACACCTGTTGGAATGTACAAAGTAATAACACCTGTTGGAATGTACAACATAATAACACCTGTTGGAATGTACAACATAATAACACCTGTTGGAATGTACGACATAATAACACCTGTTGAAATGTACAACATAATAACACCTGTTGGAATGTACAACATAATAACACCTGTTGGAATGTACAACATAATAACAGGTGTTGGAATGTACAACATAATAACACCTGTTGGAATGTACAACATAATAACACCTGTTGGAATGTACAACATAATAACAGGTGTTGGAATGTACAACATAATAACACCTGTTGGAATGTACAACATAATAACACCTGTTGAAATGTACGACATAATAACACCTGTTGGAATGTACAACATAATAACACCTGTTGGAATGTACAACATAATAACACCTATTGGAATGTACAACATAATAACAGGTGTTGGAATGTACAACATAATAACACCTGTTGGAATGTACAACATAATAACACCTGTTGGAATGTACAACATAATAACAGGTGTTGGAATGTACAACATAATAACACCTGTTGGAATGTACAACATAATAAAACCTGTTGGAATGTACAACATAATAACACCTGTTGGAATGTACAACATAATAACACCTGTTGGAATGTACAACATAATAACAGGTGTTGGAATGTACAACATAATAACACCTGTTGGAATGTACAACATAATAACACCTGTTGGAATGTACAACATAATAACACCTGTTGGAATGTACAACATAAGAACACCTGTTGGAATGTACAACATAATAACAGGTGTTGGAATGTACAACATAATAACACCTGTTGGAATGTACAACATAATAACACCTGTTGGAATGTACAACATAATAACAGGTGTTGGAATGTACAACATAATAACACCTGTTGGAATGTACAACATAATAACAGGTGTTGGAATGTACAACATAATAACACCTGTTGGAATGTACAACATAATAACACCTGTTGGAATGTACAATATAATAACACCTGTTGGAATGTACAACATAATAACAGGTGTTGGAATGTACAACATAATAACACCTGTTGGAATGTACAACATAATAACAGGTGTTTGAATGTACAACATAATGACACCTGTTGGAATGTACAACATAATAACAGGTGTTGTAATGTACAACATAAAAACAGGTGTTGGAATGTACAACATAATAACAGGTGTTGGAATGTACAACATAATGACACCTGTTGGAATGTACAACATAATAACATCTGTTGGAATGTACAACATAATAACAGGTGTTGGAATGTACAACATAATAACAGGTGTTGGAATGTACAACATAATAACACCTGTTGGAATGTACAACATAATAACATGTGTTGGAATGTACAACATAATAACACCTGTTGGAATGTACAACATAATAACAGGTGTTGGAATGTACAACATAATAACAGGTGTTGGAATGTACAACATAATAACAGGTGTTGGAATGTACAACATAATAACAGGTGTTGGAATGTACAACATAATAACAGGTGTTGGAATGTACAACATAATAACAGGTGTTGGAATGTACAACATAATAACAGGTGTTGGAATGTACAACATAATAACAGGTGTTGGAATGTACAACATAATAACACCTGTTTGAATGTACAACATAATAACAGGTGTTTGAATGTACAACATAATAACACCTGTTGGAATGTACAACATAATAACACCTGTTGGAATGTACAACATAATAACACCTGTTGGAATGTACAACATAATAACAGGTGTTGGAATGTACAACATAATAACACCTGTTGGAATGTACAACATAATAACAGGTGTTGGAATGTACAACATAATAACACCTGTTGGAATGTACAACATAATAACACCTGTTGGAATGTACAACATAATAACACCTGTTGGAATGTAAAACATAATAACACCTGTTGGAATGTACAACATAATAACACCTGTTGGAATGTACAACATAATAACAGGTGTTGGAATGTACAACATAATAACACCTGTTGGAATGTACAACATAATAACACCTGTTTGAATGTACAACATAATAACAGGTGTTGGAATGTACAACATAATAACACCTGTTGGAATGTACAACATAATAACAGGTGTTGGAATGTACAACATAATAACACCTGTTGGAATGTACAACATAATAACACCTGTTGGAATGTACAACATAATAACACCTGTTGGAATGTACAACATAATAACAGGTGTTGGAATGTACAACATAATAATAGGTGTTGGAATGTACAACATAATAACAGTTGTTGGAATGTACAACATAATAACAGGTGTTGGAATGTACAACATAATAACAGGTGTTGGAATGTACAACATAATAACAGGTGTTGGAATGTACAACATAATAACACCTGTTGGAATGTACAACATAATAACACCTGTTGGAATGTTCAACATAATGACACCTGTTGGAATGTACAACATAATAACACCTGTTGGAATGTACAACATAATAACAGGTGTTGGAATGTACAACATAATAACAGGTGTTGGAATGTACAACATAATAACACCTGTTGGAATGTACAACATAATAACAGGTGTTGGAATGTACAACATAATAACACCTGTTGGAATGTACAACATAATAACACCTGTTGGAATGTACAACATAATAACACCTGTTGGAATGTAAAACATAATAACACCTGTTGGAATGTACAACATAATAACACCTGTTGGAATGTACAACATAATAACAGGTGTTGGAATGTACAACATAATAACACCTGTTGGAATGTACAACATAATAACACCTGTTTGAATGTACAACATAATAACAGGTGTTTGAATGTACAACATAATGACACCTGTTGGAATGTACAACATGATAACAGGTGTTGTAATGTACAACATAATAACAGGTGTTGGAATGTACAACATAATGACACCTGTTGGAATGTACAACATAATAACATCTGTTGGAATGTACAACATAATAACAGGTGTTGGAATGTACAGCATAATAACAGGTGTTGGAATGTACAACATAATAACACCTGTTGGAATGTACAACATAACAACACCTGTTGGAATGTACAACATAATAACAGGTGTTGGAATGTACAACATAATAACAGGTGTTGGAATGTACAACATAATAACAGGTGTTGGAATGTACAACATAATAACACCTGTTGGAATGTACAACATAATAACAGGTGTTGGAATGTACAACATAATAACATGTGTTGGAATGTACAACATAATAACAGGTGTTGGAATGTACAACATAATAACACCTGTTGGAATGTACAACATAACAACACCTGTTGGAATGTACAACATAATAACAGGTGTTGGAATGTACAACATAATAACAGGTGTTGGAATGTACAACATAATAACAGGTGTTGGAATATACAACATAATGACACCTGTTGGAATGTACAACATAATAACAGGTGTTGGAATGTACAACATAATAGCAGGTGTTGGAATGTACAACATAATAACACCTGTTGGAATGTACAACATAATAACAGGTGTTGGAATGTACAACATAATAACACCTGTTGGAATGTACAACATAATAACAGGTGTTGGAATGTACAACATAATAACACCTGTTGGAATGTACAACATAATAACACCTGTTGGAATGTACAACATAATAACACCTGTTGGAATGTACAACATAATAACAGGTGTTGGAATGTACAACATAATAATAGGTGTTGGAATGTACAATATAATAACAGGTGTTGGAATGTACAACATAATAACAGGTGTTGGAATGTACAACATAATAACAGGTGTTGGAATGTACAACATAATAACAGGTGTTGGAATGTACAACATAATAACACCTGTTGGAATGTACAACATAATAACACCTGTTGGAATGTTCAACATAATGACACCTGTTGGAATGTACAACATAATAACACCTGTTGGAATGTACAACATAATAACACCTGTTGGAATGTACAACATAATAACAGGTGTTGGAATGTACAACATAATAACAGGTGTTGGAATGTACAACATAATAACAGGTGTTGGAATGTACAACATAATAACACCTGTTGGAATGTACAACATAATAACAGGTGTTGGAATGTACAACATAATAACACCTGTTGGAATGTACAACATAATAACACCTGTTGGAATGTACAACATAATAACAGGTGTTGCAATGTACAACATAATAACAGGTGTTGGAATGTACAACATAATAACACCTGTTGGAATGTACAACATAATAACAGGTGTTGGAATGTACAACATAATAACAGGTGTTGGAATGTACAACATAATAACAGGTGTTGGAATGTACAACATAATAACACCTGTTGGAATGTACAACATAATAACAGGTGTTGTAATGTACAACATAATAACAGGTGTTGGAATGTACAACATGATAACAGGTGTTGGAATGTACAACATAATGACACCTGTTGGAATGTACAACATAATAACATCTGTTGGAATGTACAACATAATAACAGGTGTTGGAATGTACAACATAATAACACCTGTTGGAATGTACAACATAATAACAGGTGTTGGAATGTACAACATAATAACACCTGTTGGAATGTACAACATAATAACAGGTGTTGGAATGTACAACATAATAACAGGTGTTGGAATGTACAACATAATAACACCTGTTGGAATGTACAACATAATAACAGGTGTTGGAATGTACAACATAATAACAGGTGTTGGAATGTACAACATAATAACACCTGTTGGAATGTACAACATAATAACACCTGTTGGAATGTACAACATAATAACACCTGTTGGAATGTACAACATAATAACAGGTGTTGGAATGTACAACATAATAATAGGTGTTGGAATGTACAATATAATAACAGGTGTTGGAATGTACAACATAATAACAGGTGTTGGAATGTACAACATAATAACAGGTGTTGGAATGTACAACATAATAACAGGTGTTGGAATGTACAACATAATAACACCTGTTGGAATGTACAACATAATAACACCTGTTGGAATGTTCAACATAATGACACCTGTTGGAATGTACAACATAATAACAGGTGTTGGAATGTACAACATAATAACACCTGTTGGAATGTACAACATAATAACAGGTGTTGGAATGTACAACATAATAACAGGTGTTGGAATGTACAACATAATAACAGGTGTTGGAATGTACAACATAATAACACCTGTTGGAATGTACAACATAATAACAGGTGTTGGAATGTACAACATAATAACACCTGTTGGAATGTACAACATAATAACAGGTGTTGGAATGTACAACATAATAACACCTGTTGGAATGTACAACATAATAACAGGTGTTGTAATGTACAACATAATAACAGGTGTTGGAATGTACAACATAATAACAGGTGTTGGAATGTACAACATAATGACACCTGTTGGAATGTACAACATAATAACATCTGTTGGAATGTACAACATAATAACAGGTGTTGGAATGTACAACATAATAACACCTGTTGGAATGTACAACATAATAACAGGTGTTGGAATGTACAACATAATAACAGGTGTTGGAATGTACAACATAATAACAGGTGTTGGAATGTACAACATAATAACACCTGTTGGAATGTACAACATAATAACAGGTGTTGTAATGTACAACATAATAACAGATGTTGGAATGTACAACATAATAACAGGTGTTGGAATGTACAACATAATGACACCTGTTGGAATGTACAACATAATAACATCTGTTGGAATGTACAACATAATAACAGGTGTTGGAATGTACAACATAATAACACCTGTTGGAATGTACAACATAATAACAGGTGTTGGAATGTACAACATAATAACACCTGTTGGAATGTACAACATAATAACAGGTGTTGGAATGTACAACATAATAACAGGTGTTGGAATGTACAACATAATAACACCTGTTGGAATGTACAACATAATAACAGGTGTTGGAATGTACAACATAATAACAGGTGTTGGAATGTACAACATAATAACACCTGTTGGAATGTACAACATAATAACACCTCTTGGAATGTACAACATAATAACACCTGTTGGAATGTACAACATAATAACAGGTGTTGGAATGTACAACATAATAATAGGTGTTGGAATGTACAATATAATAACAGGTGTTGGAATGTACAACATAATAACAGGTGTTGGAATGTACAACATAATAACAGGTGTTGGAATGTACAACATAATAACAGGTGTTGGAATGTACAACATAATAACACCTGTTGGAATGTACAACATAATAACACCTGTTGGAATGTTCAACATAATGACACCTGTTGGAATGTACAACATAATAACAGGTGTTGGAATGTACAACATAATAACACCTGTTGGAATGTACAACATAATAACAGGTGTTGGAATGTACAACATAATAACAGGTGTTGGAATGTACAACATAATAACAGGTGTTGGAATGTACAACATAATAACACCTGTTGGAATGTACAACATAATAACAGGTGTTGGAATGTACAACATAATAACACCTGTTGGAATGTACAACATAATAACAGGTGTTGGAATGTACAACATAATAACAGGTGTTGGAATGTACAACATAATAACACCTGTTGGAATGTACAACATAATAACACCTGTTGGAATGTACAACATAATAACACCTGTTGGAATGTACAACATAATAACAGGTGTTGGAATGTACAACATAATAATAGGTGTTGGAATGTACAATATAATAACAGGTGTTGGAATGTACAACATAATAACAGGTGTTGGAATGTACAACATAATAACAGGTGTTGGAATGTACAACATAATAACAGGTGTTGGAATGTACAACATAATAACACCTGTTGGAATGTACAACATAATAACACCTGTTGGAATGTTCAACATAATGACACCTGTTGGAATGTACAACATAATAACAGGTGTTGGAATGTACAACATAATAACACCTGTTGGAATGTACAACATAATAACAGGTGTTGGAATGTACAACATAATAACAGGTGTTGGAATGTACAACATAATAACAGGTGTTGGAATGTACAACATAATAACACCTGTTGGAATGTACAACATAATAACAGGTGTTGGAATGTACAACATAATAACACCTGTTGGAATGTACAACATAATAACAGGTGTTGTAATGTACAACATAATAACAGGTGTTGGAATGTACAACATAATAACAGGTGTTGGAATGTACAACATAATGACACCTGTTGGAATGTACAACATAATAACATCTGTTGGAATGTACAACATAATAACAGGTGTTGGAATGTACAACATAATAACACCTGTTGGAATGTACAACATAATAACAGGTGTTGCAATGTACAACATAATAACAGGTGTTGGAATGTACAACATAATAACACCTGTTGGAATGTACAACATAATAACAGGTGTTGGAATGTACAACATAATAACAGGTGTTGGAATGTACAACATAATAACAGGTGTTGGAATGTACAACATAATAACACCTGTTGGAATGTACAACATAATAACAGGTGTTGGAATGTACAACATAATAACACCTGTTGGAATGTACAACATAATAACAGGTGTTGGAATGTACAACATAATAACAGGTGTTGGAATGTACAACATAATAACACCTGTTGGAATGTACAACATAATAACACCTGTTGGAATGTACAACATAATAACACCTGTTGGAATGTACAACATAATAACAGGTGTTGGAATGTACAACATAATAATAGGTGTTGGAATGTACAATATAATAACAGGTGTTGGAATGTACAACATAATAACAGGTGTTGGAATGTACAACATAATAACAGGTGTTGGAATGTACAACATAATAACAGGTGTTGGAATGTACAACATAATAACACCTGTTGGAATGTACAACATAATAACACCTGTTGGAATGTTCAACATAATGACACCTGTTGGAATGTACAACATAATAACAGGTGTTGGAATGTACAACATAATAACACCTGTTGGAATGTACAACATAATAACAGGTGTTGGAATGTACAACATAATAACAGGTGTTGGAATGTACAACATAATAACAGGTGTTGGAATGTACAACATAATAACACCTGTTGGAATGTACAACATAATAACAGGTGTTGGAATGTACAACATAATAACACCTGTTGGAATGTACAACATAATAACAGGTGTTGTAATGTACAACATAATAACAGGTGTTGGAATGTACAACATAATAACAGGTGTTGGAATGTACAACATAATGACACCTGTTGGAATGTACAACATAATAACATCTGTTGGAATGTACAACATAATAACAGGTGTTGGAATGTACAACATAATAACACCTGTTGGAATGTACAACATAATAACAGGTGTTGCAATGTACAACATAATAACAGGTGTTGGAATGTACAACATAATAACACCTGTTGGAATGTACAACATAATAACAGGTGTTGGAATGTACAACATAATAACAGGTGTTGGAATGTACAACATAATAACAGGTGTTGGAATGTACAACATAATAACACCTGTTGGAATGTACAACATAATAACAGGTGTTGTAATGTACAACATAATAACAGGTGTTGGAATGTACAACATAATAACAGGTGTTGGAATGTACAACATAATGACACCTGTTGGAATGTACAACATAATAACATCTGTTGGAATGTACAACATAATAACAGGTGTTGGAATGTACAACATAATAACACCTGTTGGAATGTACAACATAATAACAGGTGTTGGAATGTACAACATAATAACAGGTGTTGGAATGTACAACATAATAACAGGTGTTGGAATGTACAACATAATAACAGGTGTTGGAATGTACAACATAATAACAGGTGTTGGAATGTACAACATAATAACAGGTGTTGGG
This sequence comes from Nerophis ophidion, assembly GCF_033978795.1. NCBI lineage: Eukaryota > Metazoa > Chordata > Actinopteri > Syngnathiformes > Syngnathidae > Nerophis > Nerophis ophidion. The sequence goes on from NC_084634.1 coordinate 20,711,191, forward strand.
ATGTACAACATAATAACACCTGTTGGAATGTACAACATAATAACAGGTGTTGGAATGTACAACATAATAACAGGTGTTGGGATGTACAACATAATAACACCTGTTGGAATGTACAACATAATAACAGGTGTTGGAATGTACAACATAATAACAGGTGTTGGAATGTACAACATAATAACACCTGTTGGAATGTACAACATAATAACACCTGTTGGAATGTTCAACATAATGACACCTGTTGGAATGTACAACATAATAACAGGTGTTGGAATGTACAACATAATAACACCTGTTGGAATGTACAACATAATAACAGGTGTTGGAATGTACAACATAATAACAGGTGTTGGAATGTACAACATAATAACAGGTGTTGGAATGTACAACATAATAACACCTGTTGGAATGTACAACATAATAACAGGTGTTGGAATGTACAACATAATAACACCTGTTGGAATGTACAACATAATAACAGGTGTTGGAATGTACAACATAATAACACCTGTTGGAATGTACAACATAATAACAGGTGTTGTAATGTACAACATAATAACAGGTGTTGGAATGTACAACATAATAACAGGTGTTGGAATGTACAACATAATGACACCTGTTGGAATGTACAACATAATAACATCTGTTGGAATGTACAACATAATAACAGGTGTTGGAATGTACAACATAATAACACCTGTTGGAATGTACAACATAATAACAGGTGTTGGAATGTACAACATAATAACACCTGTTGGAATGTACAACATAATAACACCTGTTGGAATGTTCAACATAATGACACCTGTTGGAATGTACAACATAATAACAGGTGTTGGAATGTACAACATAATAACACCTGTTGGAATGTACAACATAATAACAGGTGTTGGAATGTACAACATAATAACAGGTGTTGGAATGTACAACATAATAACAGGTGTTGGAATGTACAACATAATAACACCTGTTGGAATGTACAACATAATAACAGGTGTTGGAATGTACAACATAATAACACCTGTTGGAATGTACAACATAATAACAGGTGTTGGAATGTACAACATAATAACACCTGTTGGAATGTACAACATAATAACAGGTGTTGTAATGTACAACATAATAACAGGTGTTGGAATGTACAACATAATAACAGGTGTTGGAATGTACAACATAATGACACCTGTTGGAATGTACAACATAATAACATCTGTTGGAATGTACAACATAATAACAGGTGTTGGAATGTACAACATAATAACACCTGTTGGAATGTACAACATAATAACAGGTGTTGGAATGTACAACATAATAACAGGTGTTGGAATGTACAACATAATAACAGGTGTTGGAATGTACAACATAATAACACCTGTTGGAATGTACAACATAATAACAGGTGTTGTAATGTACAACATAATAACAGGTGTTGGAATGTACAACATAATAACAGGTGTTGGAATGTACAACATAATGACACCTGTTGGAATGTACAACATAATAACATCTGTTGGAATGTACAACATAATAACAGGTGTTGGAATGTACAACATAATAACACCTGTTGGAATGTACAACATAATAACAGGTGTTGGAATGTACAACATAATAACAGGTGTTGGAATGTACAACATAATAACAGGTGTTGGAATGTACAACATAATAACAGGTGTTGGAATGTACAACATAATAACAGGTGTTGGAATGTACAACATAATAACAGGTGTTGGAATGTACAACATAATAACAGGTGTTGGGATGTACAACATAATAACAGGTGTTGGAATGTACAACATAATAACAGGTGTTGGAATGTACAACATAATAACAGGTGTTGGAATGTACAACATAATAACAGGTGTTGGAATGTACAACATAATAACACATGTTGGAATGTACAACATAATAACAGGTGTTGGAATGTACAACATAATAACAGGTGTTGGAATGTACAACATAATAACAGGTGTTGGAATGGCATCAAATACAATAGCAAATTGTTTGGGAGTCACAGGTATCTTCAATTGGTTGAGAAATTCTTGGTAATTAAAAAGTTGACCTTCCTTATTGAAAAGCTGACTCACTAAAATAATGTTATTGTTAAACCAATTGTTGAGGAAAAGAGATTTCCTTTTGTAACATATGTCTTTATTGTTCCAGATGATATATTTGGTAGGTGAGAAGTGGTGCTTGTATACAAGAGAGCATGCTAGAAGGGCTTGTTTGTGGAAGTTTGAGAGTGCAACAGGAATCCTGTCAATGTGAGAATTACACAATAGCAAAAATGTTAGGCCTCCAAGGTTAGAGAATACATGATGAGAAATAAAGTTCCAAATTGAGGTAGGGTCTTTCAGGTAGTGTCTTATCCAATTAATTTTAAAGGTGTTGTTTAGTGTAGTGAAGTCAAGAAAGTTTAGACCACCCTGATTGTAATTGTTCATTAGAACTGATTTATTAATATAATGAATTGTGTTTTTCCAAATAAAGTCAACCAGTATTAGTAAATAGCTGCATACGTAAGCCTGGAGATACTTTCTGCTTTGGAAAGAAAGGTTCTGCCTTCTAACGATTTTCTGCTGCCTTCCGTTTACCCCGGAAGCTGGGAATGACGTCACAGCCGAGCGGACGAAGAGGTAGCTCTATATAAGATATTGCCTGCTGTCACTGTTACCATGCTTTTATAACCTGTAATATTTATTTGAACAACAATGTGATATAAACGAGTGTCTTGTTTTTCAAAAATAAATTCAAAGTATATCAAACAAAGCTTTAATGTTGGGGTTCAGTGGCGCCCCCGTGCGACATTCATTGCAATGACAAGAGTGAAAGTGCTAGAAATTGTAGCGATATTACTGCCTGATTCCACGTGTTTTTATTGTTGTTCCTTTTTACTCCTAGATCAACTATTTTCATACAAAACATTAATAAAACATTCAAACATCACAGAACGTGATGTCGCAGGAGCTCTGTCATAAAACAAATTGTAAGTCCAGGAAGTGACGTACTCTTCACGCATGCGTGAATCGATCGTTTCGTGAATTTATATCCATTTTTAAAAAGTGTGAAACATTTGCTCTCATAAACAAAAGTGTCTTTCTTAAAGTGAAATCCAAATTCTAACATTGTGCTAATGATTTGAATTTATTAATTCAATCTAGGAAGATTGTAAAAAATAAAAAAAGACCTTATTATATTTACTGAAATGATTTATGTTTATCATTTATTTATATATATTTTATTGTAATCTTATTCGAAGGGTCTCTCATATTTACTTTTACTTTCTTTAACGGGTTTTGTTTGTAAGAGGATTGGATTTAATGTGATGTTTTTTTTATATTGCTGAGTAAAATATTGAAAAAACATTGACTCATTGTCACACCTATGGATCATGTTTTGTTTTGTCATGTTATGTTTTTGATTTTGGACAATCAGTCACGTTTTGCACTTCCTGGTTTTGTTTGTTTCCATGCCAACCTCATGAGTTTTCACCTGTCACATCCCTGTTCTCAGCCTCACACCTGTTTTCACTAATAGTCACAGCTATTTAAGTCACTCTTTTTCTTGTCTTCGTCCTGGGATCTTCACACTCACACGCACCCTACCCATGCTGTCCAAACCTTTACGCCCTGTCCACAGTTCCATGCCGAGTAAGTTTATATATTTATGCCACAGTGCACTCTTTTGTTTCATGTCTTTAGTCTTGCCATTGTGCTGTTTAAGTTTATAGTTAAATTTTCTTTCATGCCCTTGAGCAGGTGTTTTTGTTTCACGTTTGTACTGTTTAGCCAAGTTTCTTCCTCTTTGTGAGCGCCCTTAGTTTGATTATTTTTGATTAGAGTGTTTAAATAAAAACATGTACCTGAATTCACGCCTGGCTCGTCCTGTAATCCCGCTGCGTCGAAGGAGCACACTCAATCCACGTCAAGGCCTGACACTCATATTGTATTGAAAGTACCTTAATGTGTCTAAACATTGTTTATGTGTGTTTAATTGTTCAATAACAAAATAAAATAAATATTCAGAAGTAGAACTGGTTAGCAAATAAACTCTTATTTTAACAAAAATAATGTTGAAGTCATATTACATGACATTATATAAATATGTATATTAAATATAATTTGAATAGTTGGCAAGTAAACAAAATGCATTTGCCATACCTAATTGTATTATATCAATTATAACTCAACCCCACACTTTACAACATGTATTCACACTTTGTTGTGTGAAAATATTTTACACAAACTTACATTCAATTATAGTAATCATTATAATAAGATATATAACAATGTGTGTTCTGGATCTAAATTAATTCATGGAAAATAAATTGATAAACAATCCTTTTTACCTGGAAACTTATCTCCTTAAGTGTGCAAATAAAGTCTTACGTATTACTTGTATTACATTTGAATAGAACCTTATTGAGCATATTAACAAGATTATGTTAGAAAATGTGCTGAGTATGAAAAATGTCATTTTGAATTTGCGTACAGGATGTAGAATGACGATGATCTCGACCCACCATAAAACAAATCAGGAAGATTGGAGCATGTGGAAGGAAGTTATGACTGTTATAATTTCCCACCACAAGGGGGCGATGTTGGTGTCGATATTTATGACTAGTCATGATCGGACCCCGACCTAAAGGCCTGCTGAAAGCCACTACTAGCCACCACGCAGTCTGATAGTTTATATATCAATGATGAAATATTAACATTGCAACACATGCCAATACGGCCACTTTAGTTTACTAAATTGCAATTTAAATTTCCCGGGTGTTTTTTCTTGAAAACGTCGCGTAATGATGACATGTACGCTTGACGTCACAGGCTGTTAGGAAATATGAGCGCTGCACACACACACACACACACACACACACACACACACACACACACACACACACACACACACACACACACACACACAGCTAAAAGTCGTCCGCTTTAACGGCATAATTACACAGTATTTTGGAGATCTGGATCTATGGATCACAGCGAACATGGATCCCGACCCAATGTCAACCAACAGGTTTCGGTGAGAAAATTGTGGTAAAAAGTCTCTTCTTAGGTCAGCTTGTGCCGCCCATAAAGCAGCCGTCGACTTCCCTGAGACACTGGCGTCAACACACCCGTGAACACACACATCTGACTATCAGGTACTGTTAGACTCACTAAAACACTAGCAACACAATAGAAAGATAAGGGATTTCCCAGAACACACACACACACACACATATATATATATACATATATATATATATAATCCTCCATATTGGCAGCCATAGTGATTCATTTATTCAGCAGAGCAATACAACTTGGATCCGACAAAAAAGTAAACACAAATGCTGTCTTCCTCGCTGATAAAACATGATAGCAACATGCATCTGCTAGCTCAGGATCGCCCCCACTTCTCAATGTGGCGAGTTGGAGTACTACAAGAGGCACTCTAATACAGTGCTTAAATCTGTATTTTGATAATGATGATGATGATGATGATGATGATGATGATGTATCTGTTCAAGTGAACAAATTGATCCACAAGGGATAACAACCCTTTCCACAGACTACACACACATAATAAACATCAATCTTAGAAGCATACAACAATATATTTGAAAAAGACTTTAGGGTTGAAAGTGAAGATGTGAGGTGAAATAAGTACAAATGCAGCAATAAAAACAAGCAACTCCACTCACGATGGCTCTAAAGTTCAGTGATGTGTTGCTAACTTCAGCCTTTTTCTTCTTTGTTGATGTTTTGCTGTAGTTAACATCCATGATGTAACAATGCTGCTCATCTATAGAGTCCACATTTTGTTAAATATTTTATTAATTCATACTTTTAATTGGATAATAACATCAATAAAAATACATAGGAAGAAAATGTGTGAAAAAAAACCCCAAGTGAAAATAAAGATGTCCTCTCTTTAACAATGAGAAAATCAAATAAATTAGTAGCTACATACATGATATTCAATACATGCACACAACTTAAAAAGTAACTCCAGGACAACATATAACAGTAGAAGATGAGAAGCACTACATACAACATCAAATATACATTCATATTAAAGGGGGACATTATCACAATTTCAGAAGAGTTAAAACCAATAAAAATCAGTTCCCAGTGGCTTATTTTATTTTCGAAGTTTTTTTCAAAATTTTACCAATCATGGAATATCCCAAAAAAAGGCTTTAAAGTGCCTGATTTTCGCTATCTGTAAATCCACCGTCCATTTTCCTGTGACGTCACATAGTGATGCCAATACAATCAAACATGGCGGATAGACCAGCAAGATATAGCGACATTAGCTCGGATTCAGATTCGGATTTCAGCGGCTTAAGCGATTCAACAGATTACACATGTATTGAAACGGAGGGTTGGAGTATGGAGGCAGATAGCGAAAACGAAAGTGAAGAAGAAACTGAAGCTATTGAGTGAATAGCTATTGAAGCTATTCGGCGATTGCCTTCCAACCAAAGATTGCATCTTTTGACCACTGGAGCAACTTAAATCCGTCGATTGGTAAGTGTTTGTTTGGCATTAAATGTGGGTGGAGGGAAAGGCTGGATGCAAATATAGCTACAAATGTACATACAGCTAGCCTAAATAGCACGTTAGCATCGATTAGCTGGCAGTCAAGCCGCGACCAAATATGTCTGATTAGCACATAAGTCAATAACATCAACAAAACTCACCTTTGTGATTTCGTTGACTTTATCGTTGGAAATGCATCTGCTTTGAGTGTCGCAGGATATCCATACATCTCTGAGCCATGTCTGTCGTAGCATCGCCGGTAAAATGTGCAGACCAAACGAGGGACTTTCGCATCTTTCGACACTGGAGCAACTTAAACCCGTCGATTGGTATGTGTTTGTTTGGCATTAAATGTGGGTGGAGGGAAAGGCTGGATGCAAATATAGCTACAAATGTACATACAGCTAGCCTACATAGCATTTTAGCATAGGTTAGCATGCCGTGCTAATCGATGCAGACTCCACGCAAATCAACTTGAATCCGTCCCTGATCTTGTTGTTACACCCTCTGACAACACACCGACGAGGCATAATGTCTCCAAGGTACGGAAAACAGTCGAAAAAACGGAAAATAACTGAGCTGATATGACTCAGTGTTTGCAATGTGTTTGAAAAAATTGCGGCTTGACTCCCTATGTGACATCATAAAGAATAATAGAAAGGCGTTTAATTCGCGAAAGTTCACCCATTTACAGTTCGAAAATCGGTTAAGAAAATATATGGTCTTTTTTCTGCAACATCAAGGTATATATTGACGCTTACATAGGTCTGGTGATAATGTTCCCCTTTAAGCGATTCCACAGATATCGCATGTATTGAAACGGATGGTTGGAGTGTGGAAGCAGATAGCAAAAATTAAATTGAAGAAGAAACTGAAGCTATTGAGCGAATAGCTATTGAAGCTATTCAGCGATCGCCTTCTAACCAAAGATTGCATCTTTTGACCACTGGAGCAACTTAAATATGTCGATTGGTAAGTGTTTGTTTGGCATTAAATGTGGGTGGAGGGAAAGGCTGGATGCAAATATAGCTACAAATGTACATACAACTAGCCTAAATAGAATGTTAGCATTGATTAGCTGGCAGTCATGCCGTGTACAAATATGTCTGATTAGCACATAAGTCAATAACATCAACAAAACTCACCTTTGTGATTTCGTTGACTTTATCGTTGGAAATGCATCTGCTTTGAGTGTCACAGGATATCCACACCTATGTGCCATGTCTGTCGTAGCATCGCCGGTAAAATGTGCAGAACAAACAAGGGACTTTCGCATCTTTTGACAATGGTGCAACTTGAATCTGTCGATTGGTATGTGTTTGTTTGGCCTTAAATGTGGGTGGAGAGAAAGGCTGGATGTAAATATAGGTGCAAATGAGGCATAGCGATGCGATATGTACCTACAGCTAGCCTAAATAGCATGTTAGCATTGATTAGCATGACGTTCTAATCAATGCACATTCCAACTTGAATCCGTCCCTGATCGTGTTGTTACACCCTCCGACAACACACCGACGAGGCATGATGTCTCCAAGGGACGGAAAACAGTAGTAAAAAAAAAAAAAATAACAGAGCTGATTTGACTTGTGTGTGTAATGTGTTTGAGGAAATGGCGGATTGCTTCCCATTGTGATGTCACGGGTAAAAGGTCATCGCTCTGACAGCGAACAATTGAGAGGTGTTTAAATCGCCAAATTCGCCCTTTTAGAGTTCGGAAATCGGTTAAAAAACATGTGGTCTTTTTTCTGCAACATCAAGGTATATATTGACGCTTACATAGGTCTGGTAATAATGTTCCCCTTTAAACATGATGTGGTATTAGAGTACATTTAGCACAATCACTGTTTATAAGTGTTTTTAAATCCCTGCAGCTTCCATGACTGTTACACACTTGTGTTTACTGACCTGATACTTATACCTGAACCTTTTATCACACACAGTGCAACTCAACGGGTTCTCTCCAGTGTGTGTTCTCATGTGTTTGGTCATGTATTGCTTTCTGGAGAAACTCTTCTTACAAATAGAGCAAGTAACAGGTTTCTCTCCAGTATGTGTTCTCATGTGTGTGGTCATGACAAGCTTTGTGGAGAAACTCTTCTTACAAATAGAGCAAGTAACAGGTTTCTCTCCAGTATGTGTTCTCATGTGTGTGGTCATGACAAGCTTTGTGGAGAAACTCTTCTTACAAATAGAGCAAGTAACAGGTTTCTCTCCAGCATGTGTTCTCATGTGTGTGGACATGACAAGCTTTGTGGAGAAACTCTTCTTACAAACAGAGCAAGTAAAAGGTTTCTCTCCAGTGTGTGTTCTCATGTGTGTGGTCATGTCAAGCTTTCTGGAGAAACTCTTCTTACAAACAGAGCAAGTAAAAGGTTTCTCTCCAGTATGTATTCTCATGTGTATTGTAATATAACTCTTGTGTTTAAATGATTTCCCACATTGAGAGCAGTCCAAGTGTTTGTTGTTAGTGTGATGTCTCGTATCACCTTTAGAGTCATTTTTACTCTCCAAAGGTTTTTGGATGTGGTCACTGTGATCAGAAGAGTGTGACATCATGTGGTCCATGTCTGACAGTGGAGCAAAGATGCTGTCTGGTTCTGACTTTATATCTTCACAATGCTCTCCATCAGCTTCTGTGATGTGTTGACTTACAAGCTCCGCCCCTCTGTTCTCCTCACTTTGACTGTGATGAAGCTGTAAGGACTGAGCTTCATCTTCATCATTAGCCTCCTCCACCCTTTGAAGCTGCTTCGACAGTTCCTCCTCTTCCTCTTTAATGTGGGAGGGGGTCTGTAGCTCCTTCTGTCCCACACTGGAGGTCCACTCCTGCTGCTTGGAGGGAATCTCTTCATGACTCTCTGCTGACACCTGCTGGACGTCTGCAGAACATAAAACACAAATGAGGTGTTACTGTATTGAAGTTTGCAGTATTCAAACTATTCACATGTGAGATAGGCCAAATAGACAGTGATGGGCAAGCGACCTGGAAAATGTAGTAAGCTAAGCTACAAGTTACTCTCCATTAAATGTAGCTAAGCTATCCTCAGAGAATTGTAGCAAGCTACACTACACGCTACACTGCAAAAGTAGCTTGCCACATCAAAGCTACATTTAACAGCATTTCTATCTATTGGCCCACATGTATAATATCAGTGTTAATGTAACTGAGAGTGTACACATGGACCCAGTGAGAGAACTACATGTCTTCAACTCATCACTGAGCTTGTTCCACCATTTAACTCCTAAAACTGAAATACATTTGTATTTTGTATTCCTTCTTACTTTACCTATTTCAAAAATCAATATCCCCGTAAATGATAGTTTTCTCTTCTTAATTGAAATAACCTAATAATACAAGCTGGAAGACTGTTGCTTTACTCGAAATATAATTTCCAAGGTTTTTAAAAACACAATATCTGAAAATTTCGACATATTAGAACTCATAAATAATGGATTGGTATGTCCATAGTAGCACGCTTTGTGTATTACTCTGATGACCCTTTTTTGAAGTTGAATAATTGGGTCTATATTTGTTTTATAAACATTTCTCCAAACTTCAACACAATATGTTAAATATGGAAAAACAATAGAATAATATAACATATGCAGACATGTCTTATTCAGCATGTTTTACTTTATAAAGAGTAGCAATGGATTTGGATTGGTTTCCCTTTACCGTATTTTTCGAATTATAAGTCGCTCCGGAGAATAAATCGCACCGGCCGAAAATGCATAATAAAGAAGGAAAAAAAACATATAGGTCGCACTGGAGAATAAGTCGCATTTTTGGGGGAAATTTATTTGATAAAATCCAACACCAAGAATAGACATTAGATAGGCAATTTAAAATAAACAAAGAATAGTGAACAAAAGGCTGAATAAGTGTAGGTTATATGAGGCATAAATAACCAACTGAGAAGGTGCGTGCTATGTTAACCTAACATATTATGCTAAGAGTCATTCAAATAACTATAACTTATAGAACATGCTATACCTTTACCAAACTATCTGTCACTCCAAATCGATAAATCTGATGAAATCTACTTAGTCGGTGTCGCTTCTAAACAACTCTGCCAACTCCAAAGTAGACAATGTGCCGCTTCATCTTCTATCGGTACGTCTAGGCACTTATGTGAATAAGATAAATATTTTTTGATATTTTACAGTAATGTGTAAATAATTTCACACATAAGTCCCTCCAGAGTATAAGTCGCACCCCAAGCCAAACTATGAAAAATAAATGTGATTTTTTAATCCGAAACATTGCACATTTGCACACGCTCCCAGTGTGTGGACGACACAGCAGTAAGTGACAAGCATGAACGCCAAACTCATTCCTAACCATTTTTATTCAATATAATTATCCATCCATTTTTTACCCCTTGTCCCTTTCGGGGGCACAGGGGCCTATCTCAGTCATTGTGAAAGAAAAATGGACATTTAAAAATATGTATACGTTCTGTTAAAGGCCTACTGAAAGCCACTACTAGCCACCACGCAGTCTGATAGTTTATATATCAATGATGAAATATTAACATTGCAACACATGCCAATACGGCCGCTTTAGTTTACTAAATTGCAATTTTAAATTTCCCGGGAGTTTCGTCTTGAAAACGTTGTGTAATGATGACGTGTACGCAAGACGTCACGGGTTTTTAGGAAGTATGAGCGCTGCACACACACACAGCTAAAAGTCGTCTGCTTTAACGGCATAATTACACAGTATTTTGGAGAACTGTGTTGCTGAATCTTTTGCAATTTGTTCAATTAATATTGGAGAAGTCAAAGTAGAAATATGGAGTTGGGAAGTTTTAGCCACACAAACACACGGTGACTCCTTGTTTAAAATTCCTGGAGGTGAAACTTTCCTATGGATCAGAGCGCGGTCAAGAGAACATGGATCCCGACCACATGTCAACCAGCAGGTTTCGGTGAGAAAATTGTAGTTAAAAAGTTGCTTCTTACCGGAGAAAAGCTGAGCTTGTGCCGTCCATAAAGCTGCCGTCGACTTCCCTGAGACATTGGCGTCAAGACACCCGTGGAGACACACCTCCGACTATCAGGTACTATTTAACTCACTAAAACACTAGCAACACAATAGAAAGATAAGGGATTTCCCAGAATTATCCTAGTAAATGTGTCTAAAAACATCGGAATCCGTCCCAATGCAGTCGCGTTTTTCATTTTTAACTTGTTTTTTTGTTTTGTTTGTTTTTTGTAGTTGTCGATATCCTCAAACACAAATCTTTCATCCTCGCTCAAATTAATGGGGAAATTGTCGTTTTCTCGGTCCGAATCGAAGTTTTGTTGGAGGCTCCCATTAAAAACAATGTGAATATGTGAGGAGCCATCAACATGTGACGTCATCGTCTGCGACTTCCGGTAAAGGCAGGGCTTTTCTGTTAGCACCGAACGTTGCGAACTTTATCGTGGATGTTCTCTACAAAATCCTTTCAGCAAAAATATGGCAATATCGTGAAATGATCAAGTATGACACATAGAATGGACCTGCTATCCCCGTTTACATAAGAAAATCTCATTTTAGTAGGCCTTTAAACCACTAATAATAAACCAAATAATTAAACAAGGCGACGCGGTAAAGAATCTGGGTATTATGTTCCACCCAACTCTCTCCTTTGAGTCACACATTAAAAGCGTTACTAAAACGACCTTCTTTCATCTACGTAATATCGCTAAAATTTGCTCCAAATTGTCCACTAACGACGCCGAGATCATTATCCATGCGTTTGTTACGTCTCGTCTCGATTACTGTAACGTATTATTTTCGGGTCTCCTCATGTCTAGCATTAAAAGATTACAGTTGTTACAAAATGTGGCTGCCAGACTTTTGACCAGAACAAGAAAGTTTGATCAGATTACGCTTATACTGCATATACCTTTATATACATATATACATACATATATACCTATACTGCATATACCTTTATATACATATATACATACATATATACCTGTACTGTATATACCTTTATATACATATATACATACATATATACCTATACTGTATATACCTTTATATACATATATACATACATATATACCTATACTGTATATACCTTTATATACATATATACATACATATATACCTATACTGGCTCACCTGCACTGGTTTCCTGTGCACTTAAGATGTGACTTTAAGGTTTTACTACTTACGTATAAAATACTACACGGTCTAGCTCCATCCTATCTTGCCGATTGTATTGTACCATATGTCCCGGCAAGAAATCTGCGTTCAAAGGACTCCGGCTTATTAGTGATTCCTAGAGCCCAAAAAAAGTCTGCGGGCTATAGAGCGTTTTCCGTTCGGGCTCCAGTACTCTGGAATGCCCTCCCGGTAACAGTTCGAGATGCCACCTCAGTAGAAGCATTTAAGTCTCATCTTAAAACTCATTTGTATACTCTAGCCTTTAAATAGATCCCCTTTTAGACCAGTTGATCTGCCGTTTCTTTTCTTTTCTTTTTCTCCTCTGCCCCCCACTCCCTTGTGGAGGGGTTGGGCGGGGGGGGGGGGGGACACAGGTCCGGTGGCCATGGATGAAGCACTGGCTGTCCAGAGTTGGGACCCAGAATGGACCGCTCGCCTGTGTATCGGTTGGGGACAGCTCTACGCTGCTGATCCGCATCCGCTTGGAATGGTTGCCTGCTGGCTCCACTTTGGATGGGACTCCCGCTACTATATTGGATCCACTTTGGACTGGACTCTCACCGTTATGTTGGATTCACTATGGATTGGACTTTCACAATATCATGTTAGACCCGCTCGTCATCCATTGCTTTTGGTCCCCTGGGGGGTGCCCACATATGCGATCCTCTTTAAGGTTTCTCATAGTCATCATTGCCACTGTCCCCGACGTCCCATTGGATGTGAGTTTTCCTTGCCCTTATGAGGGCTTTACCGAGGGTGTCGTGGTTTGTGCAGCCCTTTGAGACACTTGTAATTTAGGGCTATATAAATAAACATTGATTGATTGATTCTGCCTACAAGAACTTAAAAAGCATCCAAACACCTCCATTAAGGTTTTATGTACATGCAGTAGGTATATATGTCATTTAGTAACAGGTACTTTTTTAAAAAGATGGAATATTTACATATTTTAGCTTATTAGCGCATTACTTTCAAAAAAGCATCACTACATTTGCTTTTTTTTTCAACATCACTGAATATTACACACTGCAGACTTCATGAGAGCCAACCTACTTTCTAAAACACAACTTACTGTAAAAGGTCTGCTGTCACTATGACGCAGACTGATAGACTCTTGTTATATTCTCGTTTGGATGGAGAAAGACTCATAATCGTCGCACGATATGGGGGGTGAAGCCAAGAGTCTTTTCGGGCCTAAATTGGCTGTCAAAGGGTACCAACTTGTCAGAGTACGTCCTCATCCTCTACTATCCAGGTGAGAGGCACGATTCATGATCTGGAATAATCTTTCACCAGCACCGAGGCGAGGAAGGAGCTCACCAGCCGGTGATGTCAACATAGACACACAAGCTATAAATAGTTTGTTTGCGTTATCACTTATAATAAAAATATCACTAATACTTGATTGGTATCCAAACCACGAAATGCAAATGTAGTATTATTGGCACTTTTTTTACTTACATTTATGAGTTAGAATGATATATATATATATATATATATATATATATATATATATATATATATATATATATATATATATATATAGATATATAGATATATATCATCATGTCTTTTATAATGATTGTGAACAATAAAAAAACATTTCTCAAAAAACTGCAGTTCCCCTCTAAATTCCAGTGATTATATTCAAGACTTGATGAGAGGACAAAGGTCTTGTAAGACAAAGTGAAGAGTCCAGTTGTGATGGATTGAATGCCCTGAGAATAAAATGTTGTGCTTACTTGGACTGTGATGAAGCTGTGAGGACTCAGGTGGTTTGTCTTCATGCTCTTCAGTCTTCACAGAGACAACAGTCAGTGGAAACTTGCTGACATCAGCCTCCTCCTGCCCTACAGGACACTCTCCCTCCTGACTCATCCACACTTCCTCCTCTTCCTCTTTCATGTGGGGGGGCTGTGGATCCTCCTCTTCCTCTTTAATGTGGGGGGGTTGTGGATCCTCCTCTTCCTCTTTAATGTGAGGGGGCTGCTGGACGTCTGTTGGGTAAATAAGTAAATAAGATAAAGAGAGAATAGAAATAGTTTTGAACTCACACTGTTAACACAATGACATTATTTGTGTTCTTTCCTGTGTTGTGTTAAAAGTGTGTAGCAAAACAACCAATAAAAACACAGGAAATACCTCCTTTTTTCCTAAAATTAATTCAAAAGTGGTACAGTGAGTACAAAAACAGACTTGGAAGTTTGTCCTTAAATAAAATAGTGAACATACAAGACAAGTTGTCGTTTAGTAGTACGTAAACAAACAAAAGCTCCTAATTTAGTCTGCTCACATATGAAGCAACATATTGTGTCATTTATATTCTATTATTTTGTCAAAATTACAAAAGACAAGTGATAGAAAATTGATTATGAATCTACTTGTTCATTTACTGTTAATATCTGCTTATTTTCTGTTTCGACATGTTCCATCTACACTTCTATTAAAATCTAATAATCACTTATTCTTCTGTAGTTTGGATACTTTACATTAGTTTTGGATGATACCACAAATATGGGTATCAATCTGATACAAGGTAGTTACATGATCATACATTGGTCATATTCAAGTGTTCATGTGTCCAGAGACATATTTCCTGAGTTTATAAACATAATATACATTTTTTTTTTAAATGAAAGAAGATTTGATGCCTAAAAATATTGATGTACTCATAGAAGTAGTACTTTTTAGAGGTGGTATAGTACCCAATATGATTAATTAGTATCGTGGTACTATACTAATACCAGTATACCGTACAACCCTAGTTCTTACATAACAGGATCACCCCGCTGGTGGGTAGAAATACCTGGACACCTGTGAAATATGAATGTATCATTGCGATAAGTATTTTAATCGTACTATTTGCCATCTCCAGTATCAAGAGTATTCCACAGCGTACTCGAACATTAATTGTTACCTTTAGACTTCACATCAGGGTATATCTGAACTCCAATATGCGCTCTTGAAAAAGTTTGATAATCATCCTCTTCAGTGGAATGTCGATAAGAGTTCGAAAAAATGTCCTGTAACACCTGTAACAAAATAATGGGGAGACTTCACTCAGGTTAACCATACCTAAAGAGACAGAAAATACTGCATTACACAAGACTACCCGAATGTACTCGAATGATTGAAAAAAATAAATGTTTTTAAGCTAAATTATTGGTAAACACAGTTTATGTATATTAATTTACGTAAAAAAGCGAGTAATGAATAAAGTTTTCATCTATTAATATATTCTGTAGCCATACTCTCATCCGCTCTCTTTTCCTGAAAGCTGATCTGTCCGGTTTTGGAGTTGATGTCGGCAGGCCAGGGAAACTAGGACCCATATTCTTCACTTGATCATCTTCGGTAGAAGCGGTGTGAGCCAAGACATCCAGGGGGTTTAGCTCGCTCGTCTGCGGGAACAAATTGCCGCCATTGCTTGCCGTGCTATCGAGGTCCTTTGTCCCTGAATAGCTCACACACTTCGGCACGTTCAATGGGGGTCTGGCAGCAGATTTATTTGACTTTATAGTTGGAAATGCATCTGCTTTGAGTGTCGCAGGATATCCAAACATTCTTGCCATCTCTGTCGTAGCATAGCTGTCGTCGGTAAAGTGTGCGGAACAAACCACTGACCATTTCGTCGGCTTTCCCCACACCCTCGTATTTTGAACAAATTTCGTCCAATTTCTTGCCACTTTCGCATCTTTGGGCCAGTGGTGCAACTTGAATCCCTCCTTGTTCATGTTGTTACACCCTCCGACAACACACTGACGAGGCATGATGTCTCCAAGGTACGGAAAACTGTCGAAAAAACAAAAAATAGCAGAGCTGATTTGACTCTGTGTTTGTAATGTGTTTGAGAAAATTGCGGATTGACTCCCTCTATTATTGACTCCGAGAGCCAATAATAGAAAGGCATTTAATTCGGCAAAATTCACCCGTCTAGAGTTTGGAAATCGGTTAAAAAAATATATGGTCTTTTTTCTGCAACATCAAGGTATATATTGACGCTTACATAGGTCTAGTGATAATGTTCCCCTTTAAGACTCTAACACAAGCACTCATTTAACTTCACTTTGACTACGGAGTTCATGTTTGGTACCGTGACGCCTTAAAAGCCCCGAAAAACAAACTCCAGACAGCCCAAAACCAAATGATTGGGCTTCTACTCAACCGTCCATCTCGGGCTCACCTTTCCGCCAACCATTTCCTTAACATGGGGAGGCTCTTGGTGGCCGACAGAGTACATCTTCTTGCAGTTGGTCTGGTGTACAAGATACACCATACCACTAAAATACCCATTTACCGGTCTAGATACTTCAAAATATATTCACCATTATAACACCAGAGGTAGTTGTACACATCACATTCAACCCAGATTTCACTCAAAAAAAGGTTCTAATTTGTTTGCCTGCTATACCACCAACATGAAAAAAGAAACATATTACTGCTTGCGCTACTCGTAACTGGGAATAAACATAGCCTTTTATCTATTTGAAATTATATTTTCATTTATTTTCCTGCAGTATATTTGTATTTTAAAGGCTACTTTCTACATAGTACTGTGTGAATTCGTCCTCATACTTTGCTATGGTTCTTTGGCACATTTTCACACAATCACAACACTTTACACTCACACTTAATGTGGACCCCGACTTAAACAAGTTGAAAAACGTATTCGGGTGTTACCTTTTAGTGGTCGGTTGTACGGAATATGTACTGTACTGTGCAATATACTAATAAAAGTATCAATAAATCACTTGATTTCTACTTAGAGATGTTTTGATAACTTCTGTGTCTTCTGTTAGCAGCTAACAAGCTAAGCTAACTAGCGAGCTAAGCTAACTAACAAGCAAAGATAGCACGAGAAGCTTCTAGCGCATCGAGACGACTTTATCCTTAAATAAAGAATCAAATATGTATTTTATACGACGTTAATATTTCAAACTGGAGAACAAAAATAGGACTGACTTTGTGAAGACTCTTCTTCGGCATTGTAATGCCGGTGTGGTTTTCCCGTGGATGCGTCGAAGCAGAACACAGCATAGGTAAGATAAAGGGTATTTAATAACAAAAGTCTATGAACAAAAATACTGGTGTAAAGAGAAAAAGTAAACAAAAGACGCTAGCGTGAAAGCTAGGATAAAACAAGGAAAACTAGAACTTGGTACGAGGACACAAAAGAGTAAACAAAACATTTAGCATGAAAGCTAGACAATAAAGTGGCTTGGCGTGAGAGCTAGCGAGAAAATACATACGAATGATGAGAGTCGTCACTGATGCGCGTGGGCAAATTAGGATCCGAGAATGAGTGAACAGAAAAGGTGAGCTTAAATAGGAGGGTGATAATAATTAGCAGGTGTGCGGGGCGAGACTAACAGGTGGACTGATGTGTAACCATAGTGATGGATAAAAACAGGAAATAAACGGGTCAGACAGAGAATGAAAAAACAAACACGTGAAGATCTGAGCAGCAGATCGCAACAGACTTATTAACGTCTTTCTCCTTCGATGTGCTCTTTCTGATGTCTTCCGTTTACCCCGGAAGCTGGGAATGACGTCACGGCCAAGTGGAACTGGTTAACAAACTCTTATGGTAACATAAGTATTGTTAAAATCCTATTACATGACATTATATAAACATGTATATTAAATATAATTTGAATAGTTGGCAAGTAGACAAAATGCATTTGCCATACCTAATTGTATTATATCAATTATAACTCAACCCCACACTTTATAACATGCATTCACACTTTGTTGTGTGAAAATATTTTACACAAACTTACATTCAATTATAGTAATGATTATAATATAAGATATATAACAATGTGTTTTCTGGATCTAAATAATGTATGGAAAATAAATAGTTAAACAATTGTTCTTTTCAGGGAGTTAGCATCTTTTTCACCTGAAAACAAATCTACTTAAGTGTGCAAATAAAGTCTTACGTGTTACTTGTATTACATTTGAATAGAACCTTATTGAGCATATTAACAAGATTATGTTAGAAAATGTGCCGAGTATGAAAATGTCATTTTAAATTTGCGTACAGGATGTTGAATGACAATGATCTCGACCCACTATAAATAAACACATCAGGAAGATTGGAGCATGTGGAAGGAAGTTATGACTGTTATCATTTTCCACCACAAGGGGGCGATGTTGAAGTCGATATCAATGATTAGTCTTTGTGGTGTATTAATGTGCATGCTGACTCAGCGTTGTTTGTCCTGACTGACTTGCAGTAGTTGAGTTGTGTCTACTTAGCATGCTCACCAAGTGCTGTACATTGAGTGTTGATGATACCTCTCTAGAGTGTATGCTACTGCTACTCCCAAGTCATATATAAAAGTTACTAAACGTGTGTGCTACCTCGTTATTTGAATACATAACAGTCTTGATCAGACCCCGACCTAAAGGCCTCATTTCAGTTTGCAAGGAGATCCCATCATCTAAAGAGAAGTAAAGACAATTTGATGGTTGATGGCGAGGGGCAGTTTTGGCCGCCAGGCTCCGCCCACCACCAATGGGTACCAACAGGTACTGACCCATTCTGCACGACAGGGTGTCATCATCATCATTTGTACCAACTCTGAGTACAATCTCAGTTTGTGGAGCTGTGTTATAAATGTGTAAAGTTGTGTGGCGAGCCATCAGGTCAAAGTTTGGTCAAAGTCCCGAGGAGGAGTTTGTTCAAGTACCACCCCTTTTTGCCTTCAACATGGCTGACGGAAACCAAAATGGCCGACTTCCTTTTGGCTTTCAAATATGGCTTCTTGAGACTTTTACGTTCCTCCTGTCATGATAGACGCCGCTGGTGATGTTAGTGGCGATACGTGAATCTGGGGCGAGGGGCACAATCATTCACATTTTCAAGAGTTAATATTTGATGTTTGGCTTCGGGGCTCCTAAACTAAATCATTTTTTGCTTGCAAGATTAGGAGAGTTTTGGTGCCAAGTAAGGCCCTGAAAAATGTGATCCAAGAGGATAATTTTTATTCAAGGCCGAATAAAGATTGAAGTCAAATTATGATTGCTAATGTAAAAAAAAAAGTAAACTTTCAGAGTGCTGCCTTGGAGCACTTTTGTGTCCCCACCAATCTCAAAATCAAACCTATTCCCTTGGGTTAGAGTGTCTGCCCTCAGACTGGAGAGTCGTGAGTTCAAATCCTGGCCGAGTCATACCAAAGACTATAAAAACAGGACCCATCGCCTCCTTGCTTGGCACTCAGCATCAAGGGTTGGGGGTTAAATCACCAAATGATTCCCGAGTGCGGCCTCCACTGCCCTCACCTCCCAGAGGGTGAACTTGGGGATGAGGATCATTTCACCACACCTAGTGCGTGACTACCGTTGGGAACTTAACTTTAACTTACATAGGGACTGTGAATGATTCCAAAAAGTGCAGTTCCCCTTGAAATTAGAAAATAGAATAACAAGATATCATGTGAAGTGAAGGGAATTATATTTATATAGCGCTTTTCTCTACTGACTCAAAGCGCTTTACATAGTGAAACCCAATATCTAAGTTACATTTAAAACAATGTGGGTGGCACTGGGAGCAGGTGGGTAAAGTGTCTTGCCCAAGGACACAATGGCAGTGACTAGGATGGCAGAAGCTGGGATCGAACCTGGAACCCTCAAGTTGCTGGCACGGTCACTCTACCAACTGAGCTATACCGCCCCAAGTAACAAGAACAGAATATATTAATAATAAAGTTCCTCATAGCAAATGTGATGAATGGGAAAAGCTGGACGAAGTGGCTGGGGAGAGGGAAGTCTGGGCTTCTCTGCTTAGGCTGCTGTCCCCGCGACCCCACGGAAGACGAGTGATGAATGGAGGAAATGACTGCTGTCTGATAATCACATTAATAACACAATAACAATCATGTGTCTGAGTACACATACTGATCAAATTATTTTAACACATCATTTTCATGTTAATGATAAAATATAAAGTTAGTAAAGATGTGAGAGTAAGAAGTGAACAATCATGTTCTGTGTAACACAACTTGATGTTTCTAATAATCTCCAAAGTTGAGTGAGATGAGTGGAGTTGATGCTGACATGGAGGATGAATAAAGTGTAGTTAGTAGATGTGCCGAGGCTTAGAAGCGTGTGTGGAGTAAAGGAGGACTTTGCTGCGAAGAACATATTCTCCACATGCGTCACTTAGGGGCGGGGCCAACGAGTCATAGTGATGGGCAAGTCGTGAACAAACCATTCAAAATGTATGTTTTCATGGTGCCCACACAAAACATGGCAACAAATGATATTTTAAATATATAAACCGTATTTTACTTTAAATCATGTATGTTTGAAAATAATTAAAGGCCTACTGAAAGCCACTACTAGCGACCACGCAGTCTGATAGTTTACATATCAAAGATGAAATATTAACATTGCAACACATGCCAATATGGACGGTTTAGTTTACTAAATCACAATTTTAAATTTTCCGCGGAGTTTCTTGTTGTAAAAGTCGCGGAATGATGACGTGAATGATGACGCGTGTTTGTGATGCCTTGGGTTGTAGCGGACATATTAGCCCAGCACCACACACGGCTAAAAGCTGTCTCTTTTCATCGCATAATTACACAGTATTTTGGACATCTGTGTTGCTGAATCTTTTGCAATTATACAAGTAATAATGGAGACTATAAATAAGAATGCTGTTGGTGGAAAGCGGTGGATTGCAGCTGCCTTTAGCACCGAAACACAGCCGGTGTTTCTTTGTTTGTTGTGAAGCTTTAACACAGAGCGGTCAAGCGAACATGTTTCTCTATGTCAACCATCAAGTTTTTGGATGGGAAAATTGTGATATTAAGTCAGCTCTTACCGGATACTTCAGTGGATTATGGGACCTCCTCCTGTAGCTGTCAAAAAGGCAGCTGGGATCTTGGCTCCTCGGCTTCTCTCAGAGACACTGGCGTTCACCACAGCCATCCAACTTTCAGGTATGACTTTAGAATCTCACTAAAATACTATTAACACTTTAGGCAGATAAGGGATTTTCCAGAATTATCCTAGTAAATGTGTCTAATTACATCTGAAACGCTACCACTGCCGTCGCCCGGAGCTGTCACTTTTTTTTTGTTTTTTTGGTGCTTCACTCTAACATTCCTTATCCACGAATCTTTCATCCTCGCTCAAATAATGGGAACATTGTCGCTTTCTTGGTCTGAATAGCTCTTGCTGCTGGAGGCTATGATTATAAACAATGTTCAGATGTGAGGAGCCCTACAACCCGTGACATCACGCGCACATCGTCTGCTACTTCTGGTAAAGGCAATGCTTTTTTATTAGTGACCAAAAGTTGCGAACTTTATCGTCGATGTTCTATTCTAAATCCTTTCAGCAAAAATATGGCAATATCGCGAAATGATCAAGTATGACACATAGGATGGAACTGCTATCCCTGTTTAAATAAGAAAATGTCATTTTAGTAGGCCTTTAACTAGTACTGTTTTTAATGCACTTATTGTGTTGTCTGTCTAATTGTAATAAATGCAGACGAGGCGTGTTCAACGTTGACTCACACAGCGTGCTCATAACCACATTCTAGCTGTCCGCATGGCGACATACGACACCACTTCACGGGGCTACCGCGCATGCTCGTCACCAAGCATGCTGGGTAGTGTAGTTCTTATACTCCCTAGCTCAAAGCATCACAACTATTACTCTTTGGCCCCGCCCCTACGGACGCATGCGTGGAGGACATGCGGGTTGCAGCAAAGTCCTCCTTTACTCCACACACGCTTCTAAGCCTCGGCACATCTACTAACTACACTTTATTCATCCTCCGTGTCAGCATCAACTCCACTCGTCTCACTCAACTTTGGACATTATTAGGCCCGCTTAGTTTGTTTGTTGTTTTAGCGCGCTAGTTAGCTTAGCATGCTAGTTAGCTTAGCTTGTTAGCTGCTAACAAAGAGACGCGGATTTGATCAACACATTGCTTAGTTAAGATCAAGTGTGAGTGTAAAGTGTTGTGATTGTGTGAAAATGTGCGAAAGAACGATAGCAAAGTATGAGGAGGAACTTTGTTGTGTGAAAATGTGTGAAAGAACGATAGCAGAGTACAAAGAGGAACTTTCTCGGACAAAAGAAGAGAACGAGAGACTACGTCAACTATTGGAGGCTGTTTTCAAGAAACCTCAAGTTGTGTTACACAGAACAGGTTTGTTTACTTCTTACTCTCACATCTTTCCTAACTTTATATTTCATCATGAACATGACGTGTTTGCAGCAGTCATTTCCATTAGATTAGGGGTGTCCAAACTTTTCCGCAGAGGGCCGAACACGGAAAAATGTTAACATGCGGGGACCATTTTGATATTTTTCATTTTCAAACCATAACAAAATATATGGATTTTTTTTTAATCCTTAGGGCTCCTGGGGAGCATAGATGGCTTCAGTCAGTAAAATGTTAAAAATAAGTAAAATTATTATTCTTTTTTATTTAATGCTTACAGTAAATCTCTATATCAACTTGAGGTTGATATAAAGTAAAACAAATAAGGTTTTATGCCTTTTCTGTCAAAGACAACTTAGTTTTTTATAGTAAAACTGAACTATGCAGTATTTCGATAGATAGATAGTACTTTATTGATTCCTTCAGGAGAGTTCCTTTATTTAGCAATTAAACCTCTCAAAGATCAATAATGCAGGACATCATTGATTTGAATTATATTATATTTTTGAGTAATCACAGTGAAAAGTTAAATAAAATCCTACTAAATATAATTGAGATTCGAACCCCATTAATAAAATGATGCATTTTTATTATAATTTTTTTTTACTTTAAACACTTAAATTTCCAGATCAACTTCCGATATATCTATTGATTTTAAGTTTGAACTATTATTTTGTTTATTTTATGCTCTTTTGTCAAAACTTTGATGTTTTTATATGGCAACCACAAAACATATGCAATATTTTTTCCACATAAAACATTTTAAAAGGATAATTTTTAAGTAATAATTCATTATAACATAGATTTTTTTTGTCCTTTTTTTTGAGCAATGGAAAAAAAAGAAAATAAAGACAAAAGGGGAAAAAAAACTGCCTGCATGGCAGCTTTGTGTCAACATTGCCACTTTTTCTCATTAGATTTCACCTCATTCCACTTTTTTTAAATGTGTTTTTGAATTTTTGCAATTCTATCAATTTGGCAATTTTTGCAGAATGTGTGGCGGGTCGGTAAACGATTAGCTGCGGGCCGCAAATGGCCCCCGGGCCGCACTTTGGACACCCCTGCATTAGATAATGTCCAAATAGAGGTGGTTTGGCACACTTATAATTAAAAAAACAACAATAATATTGTTTTTCATCAGATATGTAGTAGTATTGTATATGTGGATGGAGGCCCTGCTTTGGAAATAATGTGTCCCCCTTTCAGAGATCACATTTAGTTCCACTTCAAACATTCACATGATGGACAATAAGATGAGATGGTATAACGTGAACAGTTGTGGAACCTTTTTACTCGGGGGAAAGAACGGGATCTCGTTGGAAGCGCGATGTATGAGCAGACCCCGTTTGGGTATAACAAAATGGTGTCTGCCAATGTAGTTTACAACGTCACTACATCAGTAGTTGTCAAACTTTTTTCACCAAGTACCACCTCAGAAAATACTTGAATTTCCAAGTACCACCATCATGAACAGCATTAAAATACAGTAGCATAGTAGGCCTTAATTATTCATAAAAAACAAGGAAGACACATTATTTAACAAGTATATTTAATCATTTTAAATACTGTTGCATTACACACAGTTTGAACAGTAACACAGTGTTTGCATGTAGGAATTGATTGGTTGATTGATTGATGCTTTTATTAGTAGATTGCACAGTTCAGAACATATTCCGTACAATTGATCACTAAATGGTAACACCCCAATAAGTTTTTCAACTTGTTTAAGTCGGGGTCCACGTTAATCAATTCATGGTAAAAAATGAATTGATTAGAAAATAAAAGACTGTACTTAAATATTACATAGTGCACACCAGATATTCAGGTGCGCACCATAGTTTCTAGGATGCAGCTTCCTCAGTTGACCTCTGACCTGGTCCACAGAGATGACTAATGTCTGGTGGAGGAGGAGGAGGAGGAGTAGGGGGTTGCAACCATGGCTGGGGGGGAGAAGAAGAGGGGGTGGCTGTGATGAGGGTTGGGGAGGACACCCCCCACTTCAACCGGTTCTGGTTGAACCGGTTGAAGAAGTTCTTAATCTCATTGGCCCTCTCTATTGTCCCCTCTACTGCTCTGGTCTTTGTCTTGTGGCCTGTGATGGTTTTCACACCTTCCCAGACCTCCCTCACGTTGTTCTGCTCCAGCTTCTTCCTGTAGCTGTCCTTAGCCTTCTTTACGTGTCCTTTCACCTCCCGCTGTGCTGCTCTCATTGCCTCCCTGTCTCCACTCCTGAAGGCAGCTTTCTTCTTGTTGAGGACAGCTTGAACCTCCTGTGTTACCCAGGGTTTGTCATTAGGGTAGCACTGAACAGTCTTAGCAGGACAGGTCACGTCTAGGCAGAAGTTGAGGTAATCCGTAGGACAGTGAGTCTGACCATCAATGTCCTCACCATGTGGAAACTGTGTTCCATTTGTCTGTCACAGAATGACATCACACTAAGACGTTCAGTGACAGTTTTCCAATGTTTATCAGTGATGTTTCTTCAGTTATTTAGAATTGTTGTTCAGTATCAATCAATCAATCAATGTTTATCTAGCCC
This sequence comes from Nerophis ophidion, assembly GCF_033978795.1. Lineage (NCBI taxonomy): Eukaryota > Metazoa > Chordata > Actinopteri > Syngnathiformes > Syngnathidae > Nerophis > Nerophis ophidion. The sequence goes on from NC_084634.1 coordinate 20,736,615, forward strand.
TAAATCACAATTGTCTCAAAGGGCTAAAAATGCAGTAAAAACCGTTTAAACAAAGTGTTTGCTCGTGACATTTTCTGAAATTTTTAGGTATATTCTTGCTATCGTTTTCAGAATGTATAATATTGTGTTTCAGAGAAATGCTTTGACATTTTTGCCGATGACATCTATTAAACAAGACAAGGAGCAAAGTAATCAAACACAGACAGGATTCAATTTAGCTCATGAGGAGAAACGTCTGGGCTGCAACTTCGTACAGTTTCCCACCACGCTCTGACGAGGGAGTTCCACACGTCCTCGTCTATTTGGGCCTTTTCTGATTACATAGCTGCAGATGTTTCTAAAGGGAGGGGGGTCGTAAACTGCTGTCGCACTCGATCATAAACAGATAAAAGAAAAGGTGCCTGGTGCTGCGTCAGGTCTGCTCCCTCTCCGCTTTGTAGATCTCGGGTCAAGAAAAGGTCAATAGACAGCCACAGCCACATGCATCCCATCGCAGACAGTGGAGTTTTACAAGCCTTTTGTTTGATAAGATAAAAGACAGCTTTGGTCTCGTCGCAGGGGACCTGAATTCAATGGAACACAAAGTTGTTTTATAACTTATATACAATTATTCTGACAATTTTGTTATTATTGTTAATACTATCTGGAGTCAATTATTGGTTGCAGTAAAGTAGAAAAATGGGTAGTTTTTAGCTCTAAATGGGTATTTCAACAAGTAAACAGTACAGTAGGTACTAGGTTTATATATGTGTAATGCCCATAAGGGTATTCCAGTACAATATGCCGAGATGAGATGTGTAAATATCAAAATATTACTTGAAATCAATTTTGGCACAGCAGAGTGGTTGTTTTGGTATATTTTAGCTTTGTAAAGGGTATTTCTACAAGTATACAGTAGGTACTTGATTTATATATATGTCATGCCCATAAGAGTATTTAGTAAAATATGCAGTGATGAGATGTGTCAGTATCAAAATATTACTTAAAATACATTTTTGGCAGCAGTAAAGTGGCCATTTGGGTAGATATTTGCTCTAAAAATGGTATTTCAACAAGTAAACAGTACAGTAGGTACTTGATTTTGATATATGTAATGGTCATAAGGGTATTTTAGTAAACTAAGCAGAGATGAGATTTGTCAGTATCAAAATATTACTTGAAATCAAATTTTGGCAGCAGCAGAGTGGTTGTTTTGGTATATTTTAGCTTTGTAAAGGGTATTTCTACAAGTATACAGTACAGTAGGTCCTTAATTTATATATGTGTAATGCCCATAAGAGTATTTTAGGAAAATATGCAGAGATGAGATGTATCAATATCAAACTATTACTTAAAATGCATTTTTGGCAGCAACAAAGTGGTCATTTGGGTAGATATTTGCTCTAAAAATGGTATTTCAACAAGTAAACATTACAGTAGGTACTTGATTTTGATATATGTAATGCTCATAAGGGTATTTTAGTAAACTAAGCAGAGATGAGATTTGTCAGTATCAAAATATTACTTGAAATCAAATTTTGGCAGCAGCAGAGTGGTTGTTTTGGTATATTTTAGCTTTGTAAAGGGTATTTCTACAAGTATACAGTACAGTAGGTACTTGATTCATATATACACATGTAATGTCCATAAGAGTATTCTAGTAAAATATGCAGAGATGAGATGTGTCAATATCAAAATATTACTTAAAATACATTTTTGGCAGCAACAAAGTGGCCATTTGGGCAGATATTTGCTCTAAAAAGGGTATTTCAACAAGTAAACAGTACAGTAGGTATGTGATATTGATATATGTAATGCTCATAAGGGTATTCTAGTAAAATGCGTGTGTGTAAATATGCAATGTGTAAATATCAAAATATTACGTCAAATCACCTTTTGATTCAAGATTGTTTATTGTCATATGCACAGTTAAACACACAGTTTGCCGTACAATGAAAATCTTACTTTGCTAGTCCACCCTTCAACAAGTCACACTGTACTTAGCTAAAAATAAAAATAAAAATGTATGTACAAGGCACAGTAAGTAACATAACATTATTGCACATTCTGATTGACAGTCAACAGTATAAATATGGAGGTGACCTTGGGTCACAGCAGCAGTTAAAGTGTCTTTAGTGATCAACGGTGAAAAGTGTCTACAGTGATGGTTCACAGTTCGGGGGTGGTCAAGGTAGCTGTCTTTTGTTCAAAAAGACAAAAGTAAAAACGGGGAGTTGGAGGGAGCTAGCATTCACAAGTTAGCATTCACAAGCCTGATGGCCTGTGGGAAGAAACTGTTAGTCAGTCTGGTAGTCCTGGATTTCAGGCTCCTGTATGGTCTGCCTGATGGTAGGAGGCTGAAGAGACTGTGTACTGTCCTTGATGATGATGTGTGCTCTCCTGGTGGCCCTGGTAGACTACATGTCCTGTAGTGAGGGGAAGGCTGCTCCTGATATGTACTGAGCAGTTTTAATCACTCACTGGAGTGCCTTCCTGTCCTTAGCAGTGCAGTTTCCATACCAGACCGTGATTGAGCTGGTAAGGACACTCTCAACCGTACTTATATAGAAGTTGCTGAGAATTTTGGTTGGCATGCCAACTTTTCTCAGCTTTCTTAGGAAGTACAGTCGCTGCTGGGCTTTCTTTATTATTTGTTGGGTGTTGTGATCCCAGGTGAGGTCCTCGCTGATGTGGGTCCCGAGGAATTTAAAGAGGGTGTACAATAGGGGGCTCAGCACGCAGCCTTGGGGGGTCCCAATGCTTAGAACCTTTGTGCCCGATATCTGGTTGCCGATTCTGATTGACTGGGGCCGGTTTGTGAGAAAGTTCAGGACCCAGTCACAGAGAGTTGGTGTCAGACAAACAGTGAGGAGTTTAGCAGTGAGTTTTTGTGGGATGACCGTGTTAAAAGCAGAGCTGTAGTCGATGAATAATAGCCTGGCATAGGTGTCCTTGCCCTCTACGTGGGTGAGGGTGGTGTGGATGACGGGGTTGACTGCATCCTCAGTGGACCGGTTCTGCCGGTAGGCAAACTGTAGAGCAGGGGTCACCAACTCGGTGACCGCGGGCACCGGTCACCTGTAAGGACCAGATGAGTCGCCCGCTGGCCTGTTCTAAAAATAGCTCAAATAGCAGCACTTACCAGTGAGCCACCTCTATTTTTTAAATTTTATTTATTTACTAGCAAGCTGGTCTCGCTTTGCTTGACCTTTTTAATTCTAAGAGAGACAAAACTCAAATAGAATTGAAAAAATCCAAGAAAATATTTTAAAGACTTGGTCTTCACTTGTTTAAATACATTCCTTTTTTTTTTTGCTTCTTATAACTTTCAGAAAGACAATTTTAGAGAAAATATACAACTTTAAAATTGATTTTAGGATTTTTAAACACATTCACCTTTTTACCTTTTAAATTCCTTCCTCTTCTTTCCTGACAATTTAAATAAATGTTCAAGTATTTTTTTTAAATTGTAAATAATTTTTATTGTCTGTATTGTATTGTGTTGTAAATATTCATGTTCGAAATAAACTAAAGAAAGAAAGAAAGAAAATAGGAATAATAAATACATTTTAATTTAATTCTTCATTTTAGCCTCTGTTTTTTCGACGAAGAATATTTGTGAAATATTTCTTCAAACTTATTATGATTAAAGTTCAAAAAAAATATTCTGGCAAATCTAGAAAATCTGTACTATCAAATTTAAATCTTATTTCAAATTCTTTTGAATTTCTTTTAAAATGTTTGTTCTGGATAATCTAGAAGAAATAACGATTTGTCTTTGTTAGAAATATAGCTTGGTCCAATTTGGTATATATTCTAACAAAATGCAGATTGAATTTTAACCTATTCAAAACATGTCATCAAAACTCTAAAATTAATATTAATCAGGAAAAATTACTAATGATGTTACATAAATAAGTTTTTCACTTTTTTCCAAAAGATTCAAATTAGCTAGTTTTTCTCTTCATTTTTTAATTTTAAAGAGTCGAAATTGAAGATAAAATATGTTTCAAAATGTATTTTTCATTTTTTTCGGGTTTTCTCCTCTTTTAAACCGTTCAATTAAGTGTTTTTCATCATTTATTCTCTACAAAAAAACCTTCCGTAAAAGGAAAAAAAAGTTACGACGGAATGACTGACAGAAATACCCATTTATATATATATATATATATATATATATATATATATATATATATATATATATATATATATATATACATACATACATACATAGATTTATCTATTAAAGGTAAATTGAGCAAATTGTCTATTTGTGGCAATTTGTTTAAGTGTGTATCAAACTGGTAGCCCTTCGCATTAATCAGTACCCAAGAAGTAGCTCTTGGTTTCAAAAAGGTTGGTGACCCCTGCTGTAGAGGGTCCAGTGTGTCTGGGATGGTCTTCTTGATGTGTGACATGACTATCCTCTCGAAGCACTTCATCACTATTGGGGTGAGTGCAACAGACAGGTCACAGTGTTTTTCTTTGGCAGGGGCACGATGGTGGTGGTCTTGAAGCAGGTGGGCACAACAGCTTGTGTTAGTGACAAGTTGTATATGTCAGCAAGTACGTCAGCCAGCTCTGATGAACACACCCTGAGGGCCTGGCCAGAGGTGTTATCTGGGCCGACTGTCTTCCGTGGGTTTGTTTTCTTCAGAACTGTACGTACCTCTGCTGTTGTCACAGTGAGCGGTGGGTCCTGCGTGGGCTCCGTGGTCAGAACCCCTCTCTGTTAGTTGGTGTTGAGGACCTCGAAGCGGGCGTAGAACTCATTCAGCTCATCTGGCAGTGATTGTTGGCTGTTTGTGACCCCCCTGCTCCCCTGCTTGTAGTCTGTGATGTGTTGCAGGCCTTGCCACATGCGCCGGGAATCTGTGGTGGAGTAGAATCCCTCCAGCTTTTGTCTGCATTGTCCCTTGGCCTTGCTGATGGATTTACACAGGTCATATCTGGCCTTCTTGTAGTCCTCAGCGTTGCCTGAGAGAAATGCAGTGGAGCGGGCATGTAGCTTGGACCGAACATTAATCCAGGGTTTTTTAGTTTGGGTATATCTGGTATTGTTTTGTGGGAACAATGTTTTCCACACACGTACTGATGTAGCCAGTTACACTGGAAGCATGTGCCTCTATGTTCACAGTACCATCCTCCCTCTGAGCAGCAGTTTTAAACATGTCCCAGTCTGTACTCCCAAGGCAGTCCTGAAGCACTAGTTCAGTGTCCTCATTCCAAACTTGAACAGTTTTACTCACTGGGGGGGCTTGCTTGAGGCGCTGTCTGTACGCTGGATGTAGAAAAGCTGAAATGTGATCAGATAGTCCAAAGTGTGGTCTGGCTACGGCGTGGCGAAGTTGGTAGAGTGGCTGTGCCTGTAATCTGAGGGTTACTGGTTCAATCCCCACCATCTATCATCCTAGTCACGTCCGTTGTGTCCTTGGGCAAGACACTTCACCCTTGCTCCTGATGGGTCCTGGTGAGCGCATTGCATGGCAACTCCCACCATCAGTGTGTGAATGTGTGTGTGATTGGGCGTATGTGGAAATACTGTCAAAGCGCTTTGGGCTCCTTAAAAAGGGGTAGAAAAGCGCTATACAAGTACAACCCATTTACCAATTTACCATTTGTAGACTCCACTCCCATTGCAGTATACTTGGTCCAGAGAGTTTTTTTCCCCTTGTATGAAAGTTCTCATATTAATGGTATTTAGGGAGGACACTCTTTAGGTTGCGGTGGTTAAAATCCCCAGCTATCGTGAACACAGCATCAGGGTGTGCGGTCTCTTGTTTACTGATGACGTCATGCAGCAGCTTTAGCGCTGTAGTGGAGTCCGCCCGTGGCGGGATGTAAACAGACAGTATAAACACTGCACTGAACTCCCTTGGCAGCTAAAAAGGTCTGCATTTCACCATCAACAACTCAATGTTGTCCGAGCAGTGTCTTTCAACCACCTGGACGTCCGAGCACCAGCTGTTACTCACGTAAACACAGACCCTTCACGGTAAACTGAGTGCATTGTTAGCTGGATAGCAGAGTCTGGGATGCTGTCCGAAAGCCAGGTTTCCGTGTAAATAAGAGCACAGCATTCTCTCAGTTCACGTTGGGATGTAGTCCTGGTTCTCAGCTCATCCAGCTTGTTGTCGAGTGAGCGCACGTTAGCTAGCAGCAGGCTAGGTAGTGGTGGTTGTGTAGCTTTAGTCTCTAGCCTAGCATGTAGCCCCGCTGTCTTGTTGTGGTTGTTTTGTGGTTAGCTGGCTCTCGTCGTAGCAGAAAGTTGAAGTCCGTCAGACTAGAAGTGAGCTCATGGTGAGCTTTTCCGATGTCCAGAAGTGCATCTCTGTTATATCTCACAGTTACGTGCAAAAACTTTGCATTTAGGATGCAAATTACAAACCCGTTTCCATATGAGTTGGGGAATTGTGTTAGATGTAAATATAAACGGAATACAATGATCTGCAAATCATTTTCAAGCCATATTCAGTTGAATATGCTACAAAGACAACATATTTGATGTTCAAACTGATGAACTTTTTTTTTTTTGCAAATAATCATTACCTTTAGAATTTGATGCCAGCAACACGTGACAAAGAAGTTGGGAAAGGTGGAAATAAATACTGATTAAGTTGAGGAATGCTCATCAAACACTTATTTGGAACATCCCACAGGTGTGCAGGCTAATTGGGAACAGGTGGGTGCCATGATTGGGTATAAAAGCAGCTTCCATGAAATGTTAGGTAATTCACAAACAAGGATGGGGCGAGGGTCACCAATTTGTAAGGAAATTGTTGAACAGTTTCAGAACAACATTTCTCAACGAGCTATTGAAAGGAATTTAGGGATTTTACCATCTACGGTCCGTAAAATCGTCAAAAGGTTCAGAGAATCTGGAGAAATCACTGCACGTAAGCCATTATATTATGGACCTTTGATCCCTCAGGTGGTACTGCATCAAAAACTGACGTCAGTGTGTAAAGGATATCACCACACGGGCTCAGGAACACTTCATAAAACCACTGTCAGTAACTACAGTTGGTTGCTACATCTGTAAGTGCAAGTTAAAGTTAAGTTAAAAAGTTAAAGTACCAATGATTGTCAGACACACACTAGATGTGGTGAAATTTGTCCTCTGCATTTGACCCATCCCCTTGATCACCCCCTGGGAAGTGAGGGGAGCAGTGGGCAGCAGCGATGCTGCGCCCGGGAATCATTTATGGTGATTTAACCCCCAATTCCGACCCTTGATGCTGAGCGCCAAGCAGGGAGGCAATGGGCCCCATTTTTTTTTATAGTCTTTGGTACGACTCGGCCGGGGTTTGAACTCACAACCTAACGATCTCAGGGCAGACACTCTAACCACTAGGCCACTGACTCTACTTTGCAAAGCAAAACCCATTTATCAATAACACCAAGGAATGCCGCCGGCGTCGCTGGGCCCGAGCTCATCTAAGATGGACTGATGCAAAGTGGAAAAGTGTTCTGTGGTCTGACGAGTCCACATTTCAAATTATATTTGGAAACAGAGGACGCAGTGTCCTCCATAACAAAGAGGAAAATAACCATCCGAATTGTTATTGGCGCAAAGTTGAAAATCCAGCATCTGTGTTGGTATGGGGGTGTATTAGTGTCCAAGGCATGGGTAACTTACACATGTGTGATGGTATGGGGGTGTATTAGTGCCCAAGGCATGGGTAACTTACACATCTGTGATGGTATGGGGGTGTATTAGTGCCCAAGACATGGGTAACTTACACATGTGTGATGGTATGGGGGTGTATTAGTGCCCAAGGCATGGGTAACTTACACATCTGTGAAGGCACCATTAATGCTGAATGGTCCGTACAGGTTTTGGAGCAACATATGTTGTCATCCAAGAAACATTACCATTGACGCCCCTGCTTATATCAGCAAAACAATGCCAAGCCACGTGTTACAACAGCGTGGCTTCGTAGTAAAAGAGTGTGGGTACTTCCCTTGCCCGCCTGCAGTCCAGACCTGTCTCCCATGGAAAATGTGTGGCGCATTATGAAGTGTAAAATACGACAGCAGAGACCCCGGACTGTTGAATGACTGAAGCTCTACATAAAACAAGAATGGGAAAGAATTCCACTTTCAAAACTTCAACAATGAGTTTCCTCAGTTCCCAAACGTTTATTGAGTGTTGTTAAAAGAAAAAGTGATGTAACACAGTGGTGAACATGCCCTTTCCCAACTACTTTGGCACGTGTTGCAGCCATGAAATTCTAAGTTAATTATTATTCGCAAAAAAAAAAAGTTTATGAGTTTGAACATCAAATATGTTGTCTTTGTAGCATATTCAACTGAATATGGGTTGAAAAGGATTTGCAAATCATTGTATTCTGTTTATATTTACATCTAACACAATTTCCCAACTCATATGGAAACGGGGTTTGTATATTAAATAAAAAACGTATATTTTGTCGGGAGGACGACGCAAAGACGTCAGCCACGGGGGGCGCCATCTTGGAACAAAGTCATTGTTAAAATAATATGCCTTATCTTTTTTGAGTTCAGTGATTATTGACTAGATTATTACTTTGGGAAGTTGAGAGAAGAAGAGTTGTGGTCTTGTGAGAATTGTCTGGTTTGTCCATCCTAGGCCACCGTAGGTCACGTGTGGTGCATCACCAGACCTGCTAATGTTAGCCAAGTTAGCTGCTCATGCGTGTTGGAGTGGAGACGTTTGGGCCCCCAGACCCGCTTTATTTTAGCAGAAATGAGGCAGCGCTTTTTTACGCTTTGGGACCAAATGAACAAAAGAAGACCTTTTGTATGCAGTTTGAGAGCCGCAGCCGGAGAAAATAAACACACAGTGTATCCATGACTGCAAAGTTCATTGACCGTTTGTGTGATTGATTGACTAATGTTTTAATACCTCTGGACATTGACTTGAAATATTTCTGTCAATCACACAAACATGCTTGTGGGGGAGTTTTCTGTGTCTACGTACCTTCCACACATGCGTACACCCACCGGAGTGACATTTGTCCAAGTTGCACCATCCCCACATTTTTCAACCTATTCAAACCATTCCAACATCAACACATTCCACTCATCCTGGACATTCAAACTCACACTTTCCCAAGTTCCAAACCAAATTCCGGTTTTCCTTGAAATTCAAACTCTTCAACATTTAAACCATTCCAACATTCAAACTATTCTTACATTCACACTACATTCTGTCAGCATTTCAGTTCAATTCCAACATTGGAGCATTCACATGCAATTCCTTGAACAATTGCCTCATCTACTTATTATTATTATTGTTATTATTATAATTAATTATTATTATTATTAAACCATATATACCATCACGAAAAGCACATTTAATAAAAAAAACTTCATTATGGTCTTACCTTTACTTATAAATGATGTCTATGCACAGCTCCTTCTGATCAAAAGCATCGATAACTTGTTTATAGAAGTCTTCCTTATCTTTCTTCAGTTTTAAAAATCTCTCTGTCTCGATGGAGATCTCCCTTTATTACCTCCTGCTTCGATTTAAAGTCCAGTTTAGAAAACTGTTTTATTTTAGATATGTAATCCTCCATGTTAAAAGTGCAAGCGAGAGGAAAAAATAAACACACGCTGCTCACTCTTGCTACTTGTTGTCACTTCTTCTTCAGCCGAGTAGTCACAAGAAGGATCACTAGCGCCCTCTACCACCAGGAGGCGGGAGTCATTTAATGACTCATATTTGACACACGCAGCTACGGTATATTAATAAAACATAGCTGCTTACTGTTCTTTTTAGCATATTCAATAGCTTGGACCTTAAATCCTACTGAATAGCTCTTAATCTTCTTCCCTTTATGCGATTTCAAATGATTGAAATCAGCCTCCTCCATTTTGAAAATGATGACAGGTGAAGTGTCACTCGTGACGTGACTAGTGTGACCCAGCGGGAATTCTAGACATGCGCTAATAAAAATAATATTTTGCAAAACGAGTTTGACCCGACGTTAATCCTGAGCCGGCGGTAATGCTAAGCATGCGCTAATTAGTTTGCGAAACGAGTTAGACCCAGCAGTAATTCTAGGCAGGTGCATACTATATACCCGGCGGCAATTCAAGGAAATACGGTCTGTCTGATACTGATTTTGATTGAATGTGTGGACTGCATGAATGATGCCTTCTCAGTTCTCACTCTAACGCAATTTGAGTGTCTGGAAACGCACTAAATTAATATAATCCATTATTACTATTATTAATAAAGTAAACACGTTATCTTTTGAAGGTGTAGTCAGTAATCTGATTACTTCTTCCCAGTTTAACTGTGGTGACACTATCTAAATGAAAGCAACACAGATGTCATCTTTCTTGGCCAACATGTTGACTGTGCTCATGCTTCTTTTATAACAGACATGTCTCTAAAGATGAATAGGAAAATGAGAGTAATTATTGTTCACCAGCAGGGGGAGCTCATCACTAGTACTACTGTGTGGAGGCTGGCATGTGGTACATTATTTCCTGTGTGTGTATGACTTATTCAGAGGGAGAACAGCACACTTTCATGTATGGCGTCTACCATTAAGGATTGCAGGAATGACTTTTAGGATGTTTTTATATGAATAAGGTGGATTGGACGTTGGCCTGGGAAGACATTCCCCTGAAAGTCTTCTTCATGTGTCAGCTGGAAGTACCCTGACTGCTGTGAGGGGGAAACTGATGAGATTGTGAGATCATATGTTGGTGCAGGACAATGTCTCATGTGACTGAGCAAAGCTGGACTTTTATCAAGAATGTTTGTTTCCTCCTGTCCCGCAGACATCGATGAAGCACATCGTCCTCGTGAGCAGGAGGAGGAACCACAGTCCCCCCACATACACGAGGAAGAAGAGGTACCACATTCCCAACACATCAAAGAGGGAGGAGAGGAGCCACAGCCCCCCCACATTAAAGAGGAAGACGAGACGCCACAGACCCATAATGTTAAACTGACCCTTCACATTAAAGGGCAAGCGGAGGACCCACTGATCTTACACATCAAAAATGAAGAGGATGATCCACTGACCCCTCACTTTAAGGAGCAAGAGAACCCACTGAACCCTCACATTAAAGAGGAAGAAGAGGACCAGAGCCGCCGCACATTAAAGAGGAAGAGGAGGAAAAGGGCATCAGTCGGCCTAAATGGTTGGAGGAGTTCCCAGTGACTGGTGTCCCTGTGAAGAGTGAAGATGATGAGGTGAAAGGTGAAAGTGAGGAGAGGGGAGGGGGGGAGCCTCCAAGCAGCAGCTCAACACAACACATGACAACAGAAGCTGATGGAGACCACTGTGGAGGATCACAAGCAGACAAGCTCTTAGCTCCACTATCAGATAGTGAGGACACAACGTCACACTCTCCTGACACTGATGATGAAGACTCTAAAGATGATAAGACATGTCACACTGACAACACTCACTTCACATCTTCTCACTGTCACAAAACCTTTAAATACCATAGTCTTCTGAAAACCCACATGAGAACACACACTGGAGAAAAACCCTTTTCTTGTTCACTCTGTGGTAAAGGTTTTGGACTTAGTCACGATTTGAAAAGACACATGAGAACACACACTGGAGAAAAACCTTTTTCCTGTTCAATCTGCGGTAAAGGTTTTACAGAAAGTCAACATTTGAAAAGACACATGCGAACACACACTGGAGAAAAACCTTTTTCCTGTTCAACCTGTGGTAAAGGTTTTACACAAAGTACAGATGTGAAAGTACACATGAGAACACACACTGGTGAAAAACCTTTTTCCTGTTCAACCTGTGGTAAAGGATTTACACAAAGTACAGATGTGAAAGTACACATGAGAACACACACTGGTGAAAAACCGTTTCCTTGTTCAATCTGTGGTAAAGGTTTTACACAAAGTCAGAGTTTGAAAAAACACGCTAGAACACACACTGGTGAAAAATCACATTCCTGCTGAATCTGCAACAGAAGCTTTTGTTGACAATCAAGCCTTGTAGCACACATGAGAAGACACCCATGAGAGAAAGTGTTGAGTTGCAGTGTGTGTGGTGAAAGATTGTCTTCTAAGTACCAGTGTAAGAAACACAAGTGTGCTGGTGAGAACAGCAGCAGCAAATGAAACTGCAGGATTTGAAATAAACTGTCCAGACTTTCATTTTGACTTTCTAACAACATCAGCACATATAACATGTGTGACATTCAGAGGTGGGTAGAGTAGCCAGAAATTGTACTCAAGTAAGAGTGCTGTTACTTTAAAGATTTATTACTCAAGTAAAAGTAAGGAGTAGTCACCCAAATATTTACTTGAGTAAAAGTAAAAAAGTATGTTGTGAAAAAACTACTCAAGTACTGAGTAACTGATGAGTAACCTGTTTGTTTAATGATTACGGCAAAATATAATGCACAAAAACATAAAAATAGCAATGAGCAAATTCAGAGCCAGGAATATCTCTTAAGCAACTAAAACAATAATATGTATTAAATAATAGTACATTAAAATAAAATTTAAAAAATGGCCCATTGAGCCACAATAACTTAACAGCACCATAGGCTCAGTAGGCATTCATTGATTTGATTGATTGATTGATTGATTGATTTATTGATTGATTGAAACTTGTATTAGTAGATTGCAGTACAGTACATATTCCGTACAATTGACCACTAAATGGTAACACCACAATAAGTTTTTCAACGTTTATCAATTACTTAGTAAATGACCAAGTCGAGGTGATCTACCTCATATATACATATACATACACACACATAACATTTATACACACACATAACATTCATACACACACATAACATTCATACACACACATATTATATATATATATAAGTAATATGTATATATGTATATATGTACACATTTATATATACAGTATATAATTTATATGTATTTATTTTGCCGTTTTTGTTGACATGTTGAAGGTGTTTTAATGAATATACATGCATGTTTAACATATAGATTCCTATCTTTCATGAAGACAAGAATATAAGTTGGTGTATTACCTGATTCTGATGACTTGCATTGATTGGAATCAGACGTCCACGTTTTCAAATGGAGGAAAAAAAAATTGCTCCTTCCTGTCTAATACCACATGAAAGTCGGTGGTTTTTGGCATCTTATTTGTCCAGCTTCCATATTTGTTTTTATACACTTGACAAGAAATACATTGGCGGCAAACTCCGTGGCTTGCTGGCTTGTTTGCGCTGGCTTTCGGAGACTCTTATTTTGTTAGCGCAGGCGTGATGGAGCGGCGCTTTTATTGTGAAGACAGGAACTGTGCGATCAGTCTTTAGGCTTTTGACGGGAAGTACGGTTGAAATAAAAAGTGTCTTTTTTCCTTTACACTTTTGATTGATTGATTGAAACTTGTATTATTAGATTGCACAGTACAGTACATATTCCGTACAATTGACCACTAAATGGTAACACCCCAATAAGTTTGTCAACACGTTTAAGTCGGGTTTTACGTATCACGGTCATGTGACCGCCTGGCTCTGTTTGATTGGTCCAAGGTCACCAGTGACTGCATGTGATTGGTGAAACGCAGGCATGTGTAGTTCCTACTTTGAAGCTCTGTCATTAACCAAAATAAACATTAATAGATCCATAAAAAAAAGTAGCGAGTAGCGAGCTTAATGTAGATAAATGGAACGGAGTAAAAGTAGCGTTTCTTCTCTATAAATATACTCAAGTAAAAGTATGTTGCATAAAAACTACTCGTAAAAGTACAATTTATCCCAAAAGTTACTCAAGTAAATGTAACGCGTTACTACCCACCTCTGGCGACATTGTTGTTTGAGTAACAATATTTTTAATGTGCTTCTACATTTATAGATTAGATATTTTATATTAGTGCTATTTTAAGTCTAGCACATGCCTTAATATGCAATAATGTGTACTTTTATTAAAAAAAAATGAAAGAACAATTTGAGTAAACAGTACGAGACTTATTTTACATGGAAAAAACATTTTGTGTGTATGTACACACACACACGCGCACACATACACACACACACACACACATATATATATATATATATATATATATATATATATATATATATATATACATATATAGATAGATTTCGTCATGCAATTTCAGATTCATATGAAATATTGAAGTATTACATATTTTATTTCTAATTGTTAATAACCCCATAGATTATCACCTTTATATGATATACATATGTACTGGTTCACATCTGAAACATCTTCTGGACCACTTCAGGAAGCATATTGTTATTTACTTTATACATCATTTGAACAGTTGTCTTTTATACAATTTTAAAATGTGTGACTTTATGAATCATTTGTTGGTTCTCTATAATCTATTTTATTCATTATCGTTATTACTCAGTATTATAATGATTGTGTTGTGATTGTTTTATATGTATGTCCCCAGACCTTTATGCAATATAAATGTGAAAGGATGTTTTTTTTTTTACAAACTTACATTTGTGGATACATCAAATAAATCCAGTATTGTGTTTTAAACATTTTTTATGTGTTTTTTTTTTTTCTTTTTCAACATCCCCAAAACAACATCAGCATCAGTCAAAGTTTGGAGTGTCAGACAAAAGCCAATATTGTACATCATCCCACAGAGATTTACTTTGCATACATTCTTAAAATAAACTGTTTATTGTGTTTCCCAGTCACAGAACCAACAAATATTGTCTTCAATTGCAAAACAACATCCAACATATTATTTTAAGTGCTCAATTCCATCTTTTTTTTCTGTGATTAACTCTTTTGCCTTAGAAAGAATGGAAACTTTTAAGTTATGAGTACTTTTTTGTTCCAGAGAAAATAAGAAGAAGAAATAGTAAAGAATTAAAAAAGATGCAGTAACTAGAATATTTTAAATAAAAGCCTTTTTAAACTTTGTAATATTTTTTATTTGCAGGTCATACTTAATGAAATCTTCAAATAATAAAATACTTTTAAAACTCAATAAGTGCATCCGTGACCAAATGCCTTTTTCAAACCATTGCTGTACAAAGATGGATTTGTTTCTCATTTTAATATAAGAACAATTCCATAGTGGAGTATTGTGTGTGATGAAGTTGTGTTTGTAAATTAGTTTCCAGTACAACAACACTTGCTGGTAGGGATGGGTACTGTTCACTTCTAATTCCATGTTTTATGTGTTATATATGTCAATATATTGTGTGTTTATATTTTGCCAACATGGTAGAATCACATGATAGGCAGGTTGTATCATGTTTTTCTGTCACCTTGAGGAAATGGCATAAAGAGGAAGATGACAATATAATGTCACTTGGACAATGATGTACAGAACAGAGGAGATTTAGTTCATTTTTAGTTTTGCTTTTAGACTATTCGTTTTTTTGTGTTTTTTTTTACAAAACCTCTCCCTTATTCAGCTATGGATTTCTGGTAGCTGCTTAACAATAATAAATACGGAAAGCTTTACTTTAATAAGTGTATTGTTTTCCATTGATAAACACAATTGGGAACTGACGTTGCCAAGAATGGAACTCACGTCTTGTAGAAAAAAAGGCCAACGCACCAACCTTTGTGCTATCAAAGTTTTGTTGACGTTACCAACAACAATCAGTAATCTAATGTTTATGAAATGGACATCAAGTTTGTTGTTTTGATTCAGTTTGTCATCCTTCTTTGATTCTAGTGGCATTTAAAAAACTGTTTTTATTCTCTCTCCATATTCCCAACTGACCACAAGACTCAAAAGACAACATTTTCGATGGAGCTTGGGCGGTTTATAAGTTGTCAAATTTCCCGGCAAATCTGTACTGCTTCCCGAAGCGGTCACGGGGCTTCTTACGTCATCATTTCTGGCTCCTCCCCTGAATGAAATAGGCCTCCATACACGCCTGGTGGAAACACCCCCTCCATTAGTCCACACACGCCTCCAAGCCTCCGCACCATCGGAAGCGGACCAAGGATCGCTGGCTGACACCGATATATCAATTTAATAGCATCACACATAGATAGAAAAAATAGAAAAAAATGGAAAAAAGTCGATACGGTTGGGCGATTAAACGATGTCAATAAATATTGCAAAAGACATCAAATCGAAACCAATTAAAAAAACAGTCATTTGAAAAAATACATAGGGCTGGGCTGTAAAACAATACAATATATATAATGATAGACACATGACTGATGTTAAAAAAGTAGGACAATGGCCAATAGGGCTGGCTGATAAAACTAGACACATAACTTATGTGGGGGGAGGGGGCACCAGACTTTTGAAGAGGGAACGTACGCCCTCCTGTGGACTTCTGCCAAAACTGCACACACTAGCAAATTCATTATTTCCAAGTGTGCCTTATTTAGTGTCCAAGACTTCGAATTTGTCATTTACATGTTTAGTGTATAAATATTAATTAAACAACTGTTTAATATATGAATATTAAATACTTGTTTAGTGTATAAATAATAAATACTTATTTAGTGTATAAATAGTAAAAACATGTTTAGTGCATGAATATAAGTGTATGAGAAACCTAACTTATGTAAAAAAAATATATAATTACAAAAAAATTGAATAAAAAAAGGAAAAAGGCCAATAGGGCTGAGCAATGAAACGATATCAATAATTATCAAACAAGATCAATTAAAAAAATATTATTTCTGAAAAAAATCCCTAAAGGGCTGGGCCGTTAAACTAAACCAATATATAACATGACACATAGAGAGAAACAAATAGAAAAAAATGGAAACAAGCCGATAGAGCTGGCCGATAAAACGATGTCAATATATATTGCAAAAGACATCAAATCGAAATCAATTAAAAAAACAGCAATTTGAAAAAAAAAAAACAATAGGGCTGGGCTGTGAAACAATATAATATATATAATGATAGACACACGGGCTTCACAGTGGAAGAGGGGTTAGTGCGTCTGCCTCACAATACGAAGGTCCTGCAGTCCTGGGTTCAAATCCATTAATGGTCCCTAGTGTGTGAATGTGAGTGTGAATATTGTCTGTCTATCTGTGTTGGCCCTGCGATGAGGTGGCGACTTGTCCAGGGTGTACCCCGCCTTCCGCCCAATTGTAGCTGAGATAGGCGCCAGCGCCCCCCGCGACCCCAAAAAGGGAATAAGCGGTAGGAAATGGATGGATAATGATAGAAACAAAACTGATGTAAAAAAATAGGAGAAGGGCCAATATGTGGGGGGAAGGTGGGGGAGAGGGAGAAAGAGGAGAGAGAGAGAGAGAGAGAGAGAGAGAGTGAGAGAGAGAGAGAGAGAGAGAGAGAACCAGACTTATGAAGAGGGAACGTGCGCCCTCCTGTGGACTTCTGCCGCAACTGCACACACGAATAAATTCATTACTTCCAAGTGTGCCTTATTTAGTGTCCCAGACTTCCAATTCCTCCTTTACATGTTTAGTGTATAAGTATTAATTAAACAACTGTTTAATATATGAATATTAAAAACTTGTTTAGTGTATAAGTATTAATTAAACAACTGTTTAATATATGAATATTAAAAACTTGTTTAGTGTATAAATATTAAATACATGTTTAGCGTATAAATTACATATATATATATTTATATATATATATATATATATATAAAAATATGTATACATATAGAGAGAGAAAGGTAGAAAAAAAGAGAGAGCAAGAGAAAGAGAGAGAGAGAAGACGAGAGAAAGAGAGAGAGAGAGTGAGAGAGAGAGAGTGGAATAGTGAGAGAGAGAGGAAGAGAGAGAGAGAGAAAAGAGAGAGCGAGAGAGGGAGAGAGAGAAAGAAAGAGAGAGAGAGAGGGAGAGAGAGAGATAGGGAGAGAGAGAGAGAGAGTGAGAGAGAGAGAGACAGAGAGAGAGAGAGAGAGAGAGCGAGCAGAGAGAGAGAGAGAGAGAGAGAGACCAGACTTATTAAGAGGGATGGTGCGCCCTCCTGTGGACTTCTGCTGCAATTGCACACACAAAGAACTTCATTACTTCCAAGTGTGCCTTATTTAGTGTCCCAGACTTCCAATTCCTCCTTTACATGTTTAGTGTATAAGTATTAATTAAACAACTGTTTAATATATGAATATTAAAAACTTTTTTAGTGTATACATTTTAATCAAATAACTGTTTAATGTATGAATATTAAAAACTTATTTAGTGTATGAATATTAAATACATGTTTAGTGTATAAATTATATATATATATATATATATATATATATATATATATATATATATATATATATATATATATATATATATATATATTGAGACACTAGTGATTTAGGGCTATATAAGTAAACATTGATTGATTGATTGATATATATATATATATATATATATATATATATATATATATATATATATATATATATATATATATATACATATATATATATATATATATATATGTATGTATATTTATATATTTAGAGAGAGAGAGAGGGAGAGAGAGAGAGAGAGAGAAAAAGAGATAGACCAGACTTATTAAAAGGGAGCGTGCGCCCTCTTGTGGACTTCTGCTGCAACTGCACACACGAATAAATTCATTACTTCCAAGTGTGCCTTATTTAGTGTCCCAGACTTCCAATTCCTCCTTTACATGTCTATCCATCCATCCATTTTCTACCGCTTATTCCCTTTCGGGGTCGCGGGGGGCGCTGGCGCCTATCTCAGCTACAATCGGGCAGAAGGCGGGGTACACCCCGGACAAGCCGCCACCTCATCGCAGGGCTTAGTGTATAAGTATTAATTAAACAACTGTTTAATACATGAATATTAAAAACGTGTTTAGTGTATAAATATTAAATACACGTTTAGCGTATGAATTAAATATACATTTATATATATATATATATATGTATATAAAATATATATATATATATATATATATATATATATATATATATATATATATATAAATAAATAGAGAGAGAGAGAGCGAGAGGGGCAAAGAGAGTGAGAAAAAGAGAGCGAGAGAGAGAAATACAGAGAGAGAGAGAGAGAGAGAGAGAGAGAGAGAGAGAGAGAGAGAGAGAGAGAGAGAGAGAACCAGACTTATTAAGAGGGATCGTGCGCCCTCCTGTGGACTTCTGCTGCAACTGCACACACAAAGAACTTCATTACTTCCAAGTGTGCCTTATTTAGTGTCCCAGACTTCCAATTCCTCCTTTACATGTTTAGTGTATAAGTATTAACCCTTGTGTGGTGTCCATATTGTTGTTACTCAGCCAGTGTTTTTGGGTCTGATGGACCCATTGCATTTTGTGACTTTTAATGCCTCACAAGCAAACAATTTATGTTAAAATACTGAACAGATGTTTACCTTATTCCAATTACAAGGAGTATAAACAATACATACGGTTAATATCTGCCCTTTACCTTTGTTAGGTCACAATTACAACGTATTATTTAAAACATAATAAAGAAAATAAATTAAAATCAAGATAAGAGTGGAAACAAATTTACAAGTGAAGCCAGCTTTTTAGAAACTACTGACTTTTATTTTGTTGAACTTGAAATGTAAGCCATTGAGGTGCACAACACAAGCTGAACAACATGAACACAGAGTAAACATAGCAGTGAAGACAACACATTGAACACATGGCCTGTAGCCACTAGCCTATACAACACTTGAGGGGCAGAGCTTTACTGTGTGTGTGTGTTGCAGATATACGTGTTGTTTTCCTCTCCATCTTGGGTCCGTACACTTCTTCTTGTTGCTGGTGTTCACAACCCAGAATAATGAAAAGATCAGGAATTTTACTAAGACTTCTGTCTCTCTTTAAGAAGACATGAGTGGCAGACATGTATCAACAGCATCACACACTTACTTCAGGCTCTGCAGACAGGCCACCAGCATTCTCCTCCTGAATCCTCCTCACCATGGCTGCAGAGGCTGGGGTTCTGGGGACATAATCTCTTCTCTCCATTTGTGGTCTCACCAATGCCATTCCCAGATCCTCAAGGAAGGGCCGTCTTTTCTGGAGCTTCACTCGTTTCCACTCTGGGTTCAGTGCCATCCAAATGACAAAGGAGTTGTACGCTGAGATGTCCAACATGTCAAATATTATCACCAGTGGTCAGTGTAAAGTCCTCCGTTTGCAGCTGTAGGCCGTCACCAGCTTGTCCATGTTGTCTACCCCTCCTTTTGTGGCGTTATAATCCATGATGATCTCTGGTTTGTGATGTTCCTGGTCACAGATTCTTCCTTCCCCGTGCAGTGTACACATGAGCACCACATTCTGGCCTTTCTTCGGCACAAAGGATACCCGGGATGTGTCAGCCGTGTATACAAACTTGGAAGACTTGACACGCCTGTTCTTTGAAGTCAGCAGTTGAGGTGGGAGCTCTGACCTGTTTTTCCTTATTGTTCCCACCATGGTCAGCTTCCTCTTCAGGAGCTCCTGTCCCAGTTTGTGCAAAGTAAAAAAAATAGTTGCATGTGTTGTTGTGTCCACGGAGTCCCTGAGACATGTCGAGGACTACTCTCATTCCTTGTTTTTTCTCAGGGGCTCCTCCCTCAAGTTCCAAGCATATGAGGAAGTGACATCACAGGCAGCCCAGATCTTTGTACCATACTTGGCAGGTTTGGATGGTATTTACTGCCGAAAGGAGCAGCGGCCCCTTAAAGGCATCAGCTGTTCATCAATGGAGATATTTGGCCCAGGGTTGTACAGCAAGGGGAGAGCGAACAGCGTTGGCAGGTAGTGTTGCAACCTTGCGTTTGACCCTCTGATGTTCTGTGTACATACACTCTGTCCTCCTCCTGTCTAGGCCTGCTGTGTGTGTGTGTGTGTGTGTGTGTGTGTGTGAACAGAACATCAATTTCCACACTTCTATTAGCCCCGGGTCCAGGGGACCCCGAACATCCTATATGTAACAGAAATGTGTAGGGGGGTGTATGGTGTGTGTTCATTAAATATGTATTCTGATATATGTTCTTCACAGAAAATGAGCCAGAGCCAGTGAGTCTCAGTTTGGAAAATTCATTAATTGTATTTTTTTTCTTTTAATAAACATTAAAAACGGGTCCCACAGAGCCGAACACCACACAAGGATTAAGACAACTGCTGAAATTATATATAAAGTAAATAATAATATGCTTCCAGAAGTGGTCCAGAAGATGTTTCAGATGTGAACCAGTAAATATGAACTAAGAGGGATTTATGAGTACTCAAAAGCAAATGTATTAACAAATGTAAAACAAATATATACACC
The DNA here is from genome assembly GCF_033978795.1 of Nerophis ophidion. Lineage (NCBI taxonomy): Eukaryota > Metazoa > Chordata > Actinopteri > Syngnathiformes > Syngnathidae > Nerophis > Nerophis ophidion. The sequence continues at coordinate 20,757,748 of NC_084634.1, forward strand.
ATATAATGTTACTCTATAACATCAATAATAATTAAAAATGATTTCTGAATATCTCTATACACATATAAAAGTATTTTGTCCTGTTTATTCTCACCTTTACAGTCAAAGTGTTGTTTATTTTTGAATAAAGTACACAATGTTGTATATTAAAACATGTACTTGACTTAAAAATGCAAAATATCTAATCTATAAATGTTAGGATCTATGTGCTGATTTTGTTAGAAAGTCAAAGTCTGGACAGTTTATTTCAAATCCTGCAGTTTCATTTGCTGCTGCTGTTCTCACCAGCACACTTGTGTTTCTTACACTGCTACTTAGAAGACAATCCATCCATCCATTTCCTACCGCTTATCCCCCTTTGGGGTCGCGGGGGGAGCTGGTGCCTATCTCAGCTACAATCGGGCAGAAGGCAGTGTACACCCTGGACAAGTTGCCACCTCATCACGGGGCCAACACAGATAGACAGACAACATTCACACTCACATTCACACACTAGGGACCATTTAGTGTTGCCAATCAACCTATCCCCAGGTGCATGTCTTTGGAGGTGGGAGGGGCCTATCCCCAGGTGTATGTCTTTGGAGGTGGGAGGGGCCTATCCCCAGGTGCATGTCTTTGGAGGTGGGAGGGGCCTATCCCCAGGTGCATGTCTTTGGAGGTGGGAGGGGCCTATCCCCAGGTGCATGTCTTTGGAGGTGGGAGGAGCCTATCCCCAGGTGCATGTCTTTGGAGGTGGGAGGGGCCTATCCCCAGGTGCATGTCTTTGGAGGTGGGAGGGGCCTATCCCCAGGTGCATGTCTTTGGAGGTGGGAGGAGCCTATCCCCAGGTGCATGTCTTTGGAGGTGGGAGGGGCCTATCCCCAGGTGTATGTCTTTGGAGGTGGGAGGGGCCTATCCCCAGGTGCATGTCTTTGGAGGTGGGAGGGGCCTATCCCCAGGTGCATGTCTTTGGAGGTGGGAGGAGCCTATCCCCAGGTGCATGTCTTTGGAGGTGGGAGGAGCCTATCCCCAGGTGCATGTCTTTGGAGGTGGGAGGGGCCTATCCCCAGGTGCATGTCTTTGGAGGTGGGAGGAGCCTATCCCCAGGTGTATGTCTTTGGAGGTGGGAGGGGCCTATCCCCAGGTGCATGTCTTTGGAGGTGGGAGGAGCCTATCCCCAGGTGCATGTCTTTGGAGGTGGGAGGAGCCTATCCCCAGGTGCATGTCTTTGGAGGTGGGAGGAGCCTATCCCCAGGTGCATGTCTTTGGAGGTGGGAGGAGCCTATCCCCAGGTGCATGTCTTGGGAAATGTCACACTTGCCACTGACAGTTTGTGTTTTAGTTTCTCCTCTATGTGTTTAGAATATCCTGTCCTTAGTTCCTGTCAGCACTCTTATTTTGGTCCAGCTTCCTGTTTGTCTCCCTGTGTGCTGTTTTTCCCTCAGCTGCGGCTGATTGGCACCTGGCTACACCTGGCTACAATCAGCCCGCTCCTATTTTACCTGCTTTTTTCCTCCGGTCAGTGCTGGATTATTGTCGTTGCCACATGTCGCACTTGTCTTTGCTACCTGTCGTATCTTGTCTTGTCCATGCAGCGTTGCTGTAAGCTATGTTTGATTGCGGTTTTTAGCTTACTGCCTTTTGTTCCCTGCTTCCAGTTTGTTTTCTAAGTACAAGTACGACTTCTGTTTTCCAAGCTAAAGTTCCTTTTTGTTTTCTAGCTCCCATGCTAGCTCTCTTGGGTTGTTATCCTCCCATGTGGGTGCTTTTTGTTTGTACCCTTTGTTTGGTTTTGTTCTAGTATTTTATATTAAAACCATGTTTCCTTATTCAATGCCTGACTCCGTCTCCGCATCATGGGGTTCGTCAACAACAAACTTTGACAGGAAGTGGGAGGAAGCCGGAGTACCCAGAGGGAACCCACACATTCACGGGGAGGACATGCAAACTTCACACAGAAAGATCGCGAGCCCGGGATTGAACACAGGACTACTCAGGACCTTTGTATTGTGAGGCAGACGCACTCACGCCTCTTTCACCGTGAAGCCTAGAAGAGAATCTTTCACCACACACACTGCAACTCAACACTTACTTACCAGTGTGTATTCTCATGAGTCTTTTCAAAAGCAGACTTTGTATAAAACGTTTACAATATATGTATAATGTAGCCTGCATGTTACTTAAGTAAAGCACTGTACAAGTATTAAGTAAACAATGAATTATATAACTGGGCTAGATCAGAAGAAACTCAATTCAGCTCTAGGAATGGAGAGTAATGAAGACTGAACACAGGTTTTATGTTTAAATGGTACCAAATTATATTAAAGAATTATAGGGAAAATAAACAACAACAAAAAGACATGTAAATTGGAATGGCCATTCACATTTTCAACATAAATTACAGAACGTTCAATATTTACAATGTGATGCAGTACTTGATTCAGTCCTTGTTTTTACCAAAAATGGTATAGGCGCAACACGACACTTCATTAAACGACCTCGCAAAGTCCACGTTGTGGTGGCAGTGTCCAGAGGGGTTTTAGTGAAGGTAACGGGGTAAATGTGAAAGTTCAGGAGGACAGAAATGAACACGTTGCGTTATGGAAAACCAAAGGGAAAAAACAGAGCGGCTGCTGAGGATTCAGTTGGGTTGGTTCAGTTCCAGGCTCTAGTTCAGGCTCTAGCTCGCCATCCAACATGGCCAATTCCGCAGATAAATCCCACTTAAACACTCTCGCACGACGACCCACGGCTTCAGTAGTTGGCTCCTGCAGCAACGTCCCTCTCGCTCTTCCTGGAAGCAGCCCACTACTGGATTTTATGCTTCCCGCAATAGGTCACATGACCGCGTGACGCAATGACGCACGCAAAGACACGAAAATAAATAGGATATTTAAGTAAAATGATATTTAGATAGAAAGATATTTAATTAGAAATAATATTCAATGGGGTTTTGAGAGGATATTTAAATACAATTATTTAAATAGGAAGATTTAATTAGAAAGAATATTCAATGGGGTTTTAAAAGGATATTTAAATGAGGATATTTAATGGGGTCTTGTCACCCAGGTTACAATAAGGTATGTCTCCAGTGTGTGTTCTCATGGCTACTTTCAATGTGCTTTTTCACAAAAAACGCTTTAACACATTCTGAGCAGGAAAAAGGTTTTTCTCCAGTGTGTGTTCTCATGTGTACTTTCAAAGTGCTTCATTGTACAAAAGCTTCACCACATTCTTAACAGTGAAAAGGTTTTTTATTCATTGTGTATTCTCATATGTGCTTTGAAATGGTCCCTTCGGGTAAAATCTTTACCGCGGATTGAACATAAAAATGTTTTTCTCCAGTGTGTATTCTCATGTGTGCTTTGAAATGGTCACTTCGAGTAAAAGCTTTACCACACATTGAACATGAAAAAGGTTTTTCTCCTGTGTGTCTTCTAATGTGTGCTTTGAAAAGGTGCCTTTGAGTAAATCCTTTACCACAGATTGAACATGAAAAAGGTTTTTCTCCAGTGTGTGTTTTTGTGTGGTTTACCAAATGTCCCTTCTGGGAGAATCCTTTGCCACAAATTGAGCACATGAATGGTTTTTCTCCAGTGTGTATTCTCATGTGTCTTTTTAATTCTGCTTTTCGCGCAAATCTTTTACAGCATTCTGAGCAAGTAAAAGGTTTTTCTCCAGTGTGTATTCTCTTGTGTGTGTTCAAATGTTGCCTATGAGTAAAATCGTTACCGCAGATTGAACATGAAAAAGGTTTTTCTCCAGTGTGTGTTCTCATGTGTCTTTTCAAATCGTACCTCTGAGTAAAATCTTTACCGCAGATTGAACATGAAAAAGGTTTTTCTCCAGTGTGTGTTCTCATGTGTCTTTTCAACTTACTAGGAGATTTAAACGTTTTGTGACAGAGAGAAGATGTGAAGTGAGTGTTGTCAGTGTGACATGTCTTATCATCTTTAGAGTCTTCATCATCAGTGTCAGGAGAGTGTGACGTTGTGTCCTCACTATCTGATAGTGGAGCTAAGAGCTTGTCTGCTTGTGATCCTCCACAGTGGTCTCCATCAGCTTCTGTTGTCATGTGTTGTGTTGAGCTGCTGCTTGGAGGCTCCCCCCCTCCCCTCTCCTCACTTTCACCTTTCACCTCATCATCTTCACTCTTCACAGGGACACCAGTCACTGGGAACTCCTCCAACCATTTAGGCTGACTGATGCCCTCTTCCACCTCTTCCTCTTTAATGTGGGGCATCAGTGAGCCTTCCTCTTCCTTTTTACAGGGAAGGGTCTGTGTCAAAGAGGAAAAAGAGACACCAGAGGGTCCGTGGCGCCTGGTCTTCCTCTTTGAAGGATCCTCCTTCACCATCCTGAAGCTACACTCCTTTTTTTCAGGCAGAAGTTGTTCTCCACAGACGTCTGCAGGACACACAATGACAAACATGCTTGAGAAATGTCCAGTTTTGCTCAGTCACATGAGGCATTCAGTAAGTTTACATGTACTTAAAATAAAAAGTGATTATATGAATTGGCCTGAAAACAAACACATTGCTCTTTACAACATTATTCACAGGAATAGAAGACCACTTTTTACGTGGGGTGGGCAATATGGCCTAAAATCTAAATTAAGATAAATTCCCTTTAACCTGAATGCAGCTGGGATAGGCTCCAGCGCCCCCTGTGATGTTAATGTCACTTACTGATGTATAAGCTTGGAGAAAAGATGAGGTTGTTTACAGTGTAAATCTGTATTCTGTATTGTTGTCTCAGCTCTGCCGACATCTTGTGGTCGAGTTTGCTCACTGCGAGTGCTGTGGGTTGAAAGTGTATTTCCTTTTGCTTTCTTCCTTGAACCCGAAGTAATGTTTCGTCATTGATCTCACCAAGCAACGTATGGAAGTGAAACCGGAGATTTCCATTTAATCGGGAACGGCGCCGCCATAGCGACAGACTTGATCCGTTTTTTGTCAATGTGTCAGTGTCGACCGCCTGGCTTCTATATTTAGTGGTCGACACAACAAAGCGGTTCAATTGAGCTAAAATCTGCTCGTGTGGGACAGGAAGTCATGTATAAACACTAAATAAATGATCCAGTTTACTTTCAAAGTATAATATTCTGTTTAAGGTGGATGGTATTTTACACGTTGAAAAGTCCTAATGGACATGAAGTCAACTTGTCAAAAGGTTGTCAGACCTAATTTCACTTAATTGACACAAAGGGATGAAAACATTCCGATTCTAAAAGGCCCAAAATTAAAGAATCATAAAACAGGCATATCCTGGGCAGCTATACGGAGGTCTGTACTACAGCGTTGTATTAAAATGACTATTTCCATCTCCAACATGAAAGCGAGTGTCGCTAACACTACTGCACACAGGAAATCATGTGGAGGAGAATTGCAAGTAGTTGAAACAAAGATTGTGAATGACTGACAAGAGGCCCACTTTGTTCATGTAAGTCTACTGTGGAATAAACATACTCAGGTGCTGAGAGGGATGCACAAAGTAAGACCTCTTAGTCCAGTTTAAAATCCACAGACCAAGAAGGACACACTCGGATATAGCAATATATTGATGAGGGCAAGAATTAAGTTATTAGGTTTATTTTCATTTATATCGGTCCCGGCCTACGATTGCGTGAATATTTTAATGCCTCTGGAATTCGTATTTAATTCTTTTTAATACCATTTAAGGCTTTAATTTAGGCAAAGTCCATTCAATGACTTTTAATGCTTTTTAATGACGCACAGAAACCCTGCTAAAGCTCTTAAAAATAAACAAATGTGGACCGATCCATACAAAAATCAACAATAACAATACCAAGCATAATATCAATATAAGGTAATTATAGCAGTTTGATCGATATTTTGTATTACATATATTTTGTTGAGTTTTTTTTATTGTTTACAAACTCAGTAAAAGGGAAGACTTTAAGGGCATAAACCTAATGATTTAATTCAGAGCCATATTTTAATATTCAATTGATATTCTAACACCAGCATCCTGTGTTTTTGTCTGATTATGATTGCCAACAAAAATGTAATCATTCAATTATCCTGATGACTTTAAATACCAGTATCCGCATTGATATGACCCATACTGCTTCTGAAACTATTTGGTACTGGATCGATACCAACATTTGTATTATCAGCCAAAACTAAAGTATCAAACAACAAAAACAGTGATTATTACATTTGAACAAAAGAGAAGACTAAGTGATTACTACATTTTAACAGAAGTGTAGATAGAAACACATCACATTACAAAGTTCCTAAATAAAAATATTCTTCATGGAATTATTGAGACATTTCTAGGATGTGTTTAGGATTTTTACGAGATTTTGATAGAATTTAATACAGTCTAAGGCAACTGGACGGTTTCAGGTTCGATTCTACTCACTGCTGTTGTGTCCTTGAGCAAGGTACTTTACCCACCTGCTCCCAGGGCCACCCACACTGGTTTAAATGTAACTTAGATCATGGGTTTCAATATGTAAAGCGCTCTGAGTCACTAGAGAAACGCGCTAAATAAATATACTTCACTTCATTTAAAAGGAAACCGCACTTTTGTAATTTATTTTGCCTATCAAGAACACATAATTTTATTTTTTATGCATTCTAAATAGTAATAAATGCGATCACAATCTGTTTACAATAGAGGCTATTAGAGTCGCACTATTCTGCCTAAAAATAACTTGAAAAGCATCCAAACACCTCCATTAAGGTTTTATGTACATGCAGTAGGTATATATGTCATTTAGTAACAGGTACTTTTTAAAAAGATGGAATATTTATGTATTTTTGCTCATTAGCGCATCACTTTCAAAAAAGCATCACTACATGTGCTTTTTTTTTCAACATCAATAAATATTACACACTGCAGACTTCATGAGAGCCAACAAATATAATAAAACATCACTTACTGTACAAGGTCTGCTGTCACTATGACGCAGACTGATAGAATCTTGTTATATTCCCGTTTAGATGAGGAAAGACTCATAATCGTCGCACGGTATGGGGGGTGAAGCCAAGCCTCTTTTCGGGCCTAAATTGGCTGTCAAAGGGAACCAACTTGTCAGAGTACGTCCTCATCCTTCTACTATCCAGGTGAGAGGCCACTTATAATAACAACATCACTAATACTTGGTTGGTATTCAAGCCACGAAGTGCAAATGGAGTATTGTTGGTGCTTTTTGGATGGTTATAGAGGACCTCTCATTGGCTCCATTGCAAGTGGACTTTTATTTACATTCATGAGTTAGAATGGGATTTAAAAATATATATATCAATAGTCATGTATTTCATAATGATTGTGACGGATAGAAAAAATTCCCCCCAAAAAGTGCAGTTGTCCTCTAAATTCAAACGATTAGATTTAAAGGCCTACTGAAATGAGATTTTATTTAAACGGGGATAGCAGGTCCATTCTATGTGTCATACTTGATCATTCACGATATTGCCATATTTTTGCTGAAAGGATTTAGTAGAGAACATCCACGATAAAGTTCGCAACTTTTGGTCGCTAAGAGAAAAGCCCTGCCTTTACAGGAAGTCGTAGACGATGACGTCACATGTTGATGGCTCCTCACATATTCACATTGTTTTTAATGGGAGCCTCCAACAAAAACAGCTATTCGGACCGAGAAAACGACAATTTCCCCATTAATTTGAGCGCGGATGAAAGATTCGTGTTTGAGGATATTGATAGCGACGGACTAGAAAAAAAAAAAACGCGATTGCATTGGGACGGATTCCGATGTTTTTAGACATATTTACTAAGATAATTCTGGGAAATCCCTTATCTTTCTATTGTGTTGCTAGTGTTTTAGTGAGTTTAATAGTACCTGATAGTCGGAGGTGTGTCTCCACGGGTGTTTTGACGCCAATGTCTCAGGGGAGTCGACGGCAGCTTTATGGACGGCACAAGCTCAGCTTTTCTCCGGTAAGAAGCGACGTTTGAACCACAATTTTGTCACCGAAACCTGCTGGTTGACATTCTGTCGTGATTCATGTTCTCTTGACCGCGCTCTGATCCATAGGAAAGTTTCACCTCCGGGAATTTTAAACAAGGAATCACCGTGTGTTTGTGTGGCTAAAGGCTAAAGCTTCCCAACTCCATCTTTCTACTTTGACTTCTCCAATATTAATTGAACAAATTGCAAAAGATTCAGCAACACAGATCTCCAAAATACTGTGTAATTATGCCGTTAAAGCAGACGACTTTTAGCTGTGTGTGTGTGCAGCGCTCATACTTCCTATAAACCCGTGACGTCTTGCGTAGACGTCATCGTAACACAACGTTTTTAAGACGAAACTCCCGGGAAATTTAAAATTGCAATTTAGTAAACTAAAAAGGCCGTATTGGCATGTGTTGCAATGTTAATATTTCATCATTGATATATAAACTATCAGACTGTGTGGTGGCTAGTAGTGGCTTTCAGTAGGCCTTTAGGAACCAGTACTAAAAAAAAAAAAAATGGTACTTGGTATACAGCTCTTATCTTCACCACTAAACCTTTGAAATATGCTGACATATGTGCTGCTAAGGTAAATAAACAGTAGCCATATTGAATGTTTGCCTTCATTTGACCACGTGAGGTAAGGAGGACGGCCTCTAGGTCACATGGTTACACCCCAGCAATTACACTGTTGATGATTGATGAGCATTCATTTTTAAATGGTGGTGTTAAAAAGCAAATATACCTCCATCTTTAGTGATAAATGTGTCCCCCGGATGAACATGTGTCACAAACATTGTATTAGATGATATGTGGATGTTGTGCTTACTTGGACTGTGATGAAGCTGTGAGGACTCAGGTGGTTTGTCTTCATGCTCTTCAGTCTTCAGTGGAAACTTGCTGACATCAGCCTCCTCCTGTCCTGGAAGAAACTCTTTTTCCTGAGTAACCCAGAGATCCCCCTCTTCCTCTTTAATGTGGGGGGGCTGTGGATCCTCCTGCTGCTGAAGGGGACGTTCTTCTTGACGAGCGTTCATCTGTTGGACGTCCGCAAGACAACACAAACAAACTTCAGCTCAGATGTGTCAAATGTTGTTTAGTCTATCAAATATAATATTTTCCAAGTGGACTGACACCACTCTGTGGTGATGTTCTTCTACACATGGAATAATCATCAGTAATTGATTATTATGAATTGTGTCATTGATCCTATTTTCTGCATTTACATTAATTATTGTTTAAAAAGTAACAACTTATAGAAAACCTCCTGCTGGGATTTTAATACCGTCATGACTGCATGAAGTCAGTCTGCACGTATAAAAGTGTCATTGTGCTGCAGCATCAAGTGACGCCAACTGGCTCCTCCCACTACCAACCTACCAGCCAACCTTGACGTGCACCTCCAAAATAGTCCCACCTCACGTCAACGGTGACCAGGACTACAGAGCTGTGGTCGGTTGGCTTTACTTTTACACACAATATCCTCTCCTTGTTTTTCCTTCTGCAAAAGCAACATTTTTAGCCCAACAGACAAGAAACAGAAGTGCAGCGAAGTACGTGGAACAAGTGCCAGCGAGTGTGGCCGTGTGATAGTATGTTGCTTGAACCTCACTCACACCTTAAGAAATGTGCTGGCGTGAGAAATATATATATATATATATATATATATGTATATATATATATATATATATATATATATATATATATATATATATATATTAGGAGTGGGCAAATTAATGTGTTAATTACGAGTTAATTCATCACTCTATTATTTGATCGCACATTTGCGTATGTTGTTTACATGCTTTTATTTTGTTAACGCCTTTTCTTAACAAGATGGCAACTCCCGGATGTACTTCGGCGTCGATGGGCTCTTGGTAAAGATGGAACATTTGGCAAAAATACCGGACAATTCTGCAAATGTCATGGCTGGCTTACAGCGTGGTCACTCCGGGATCACTTACGACCGCCAGACAATTCTGGATGTGGATAGATCGGGCCGTTTTGGACCGAATGACGCGTGCTTGCTAGACCGGCTAGCTAGCATGGGAATACTTTGCCGGCTACATCCAGCGGCCTGTGAAGCAGCGGAGTATATGTGTTGTCGGTCTATTTATGAATAATGCAGACCAGGAGTGTCGGCTGAGTTCATAACGTTTGCTTTCAGAGCGTGCATATCACAACATACAAGATGCCGTCATGGCGACACAACCTATACCGGGCTACCGCGCATGCTCGTCACTCCTGTTGCATGCTGGGTAGGGTAGTTCTTTTTTTCCCTGGCTCATAACATCACAATATAGTACCATGTATATGATGCGTTCAGTTAATTAAAGCACCAAGCAAACAATCGGAAAATTCCCATCATATCAATTCCTAGATAAATGATAAATAAATAAATAAATGGGTTGTACTTGTATAGCGCTTTTCTACCTTCAAGGTACTCAAAGCGCTTTGACACTACTTCCACATTTACCCATTCACACACACATTCACACACTGATGGAGGGAGCTGCCATGCAAGGCGCCAACCAGCAACCATCAGGAGCAAGGGTGAAGTGCCTTGCTCAGGACACAACGGACGTGACGAGGTTGGTTCTAGGTGGGATTTGAACTAGTGACCCTCGGGTTGCGCACGGCCACTCTGCCACTGCGCCACGCCGTCCTATGGTCATAATTATTTTAAGTGCACTACGCAGAATAAACACAACATTATTAATATTGCTAGAACAGATAATTTGATCAAACATTCCCTAAAACAGCCCACTACCTGTAATATAGTTTTTTTAAACATAAGATCCCTGATTAGAAAAATGTTTCTGCTGTTACCTCAGAAATTGCCTGTTCAGATGTTATGATTGTGGCTCAGAGATTTGTATGTAGATTATATTTATTTTCCATAACAAACAGGATAACTTAAATACCCTGGCAGTGGCAATTAGCTTAAATGTTTGTATTTACATTTTTTGAGTTGATTTTCATAAAATATGCTATTTAACTGCTACTGTTTAACAAGGACTGATTTAAATTGTTTGCACAACAAATGTTTTGGCGCTTTTGTTCATGTGAGAGAATATTCCAATAAAGGTGCACTACACACTACTTTTGAATTCATTATTGGGCTTTGTGTATACAATGCAGTTAATCGCGATTAATCGGAGAAATAGTGCGATTAACTTCGATTACAATTTTTAATCGTTGCCCAGCCCTAATATATATATATATATATATATATATATATATATATATATATATATATATATATATATATAAGAATATTTGGGTACCTCATGATTTGATTACAAACAAAATATTGATGCATATTCAACTTGTGTGCAGTATATTAAAGCCATTTTTCATATTTAACATTTATTTAATTAAACATTTATTTTAGTCTGACTGAATAAGCATTAATCGCTTACAATTGTGCAAATAGTGTTTTCGTAATAACAAACACCAGCTGATTTAATTTCCATGATATGTCCACCAAATGCAGCTGAGATAGGCTCCAACACCCCCTGTCCCCCCTCGCAACCCCAAATAGGGACAAGCGGTTGAAAAATGGATGGATGGATGGATGTTATCAAGGTAATAGAAGTGCGTGCAAACATCATTTGTATTTATTGCTAATAAAGTTGACACCAACATAAAGCAGACCACTGCAATAATACATTATATTACACTGTCATCACAATAACAATAATATAATTCTTTTGTTCATCCTGTAAAGCATCTTTGAGTACACTGAAAAGCGCTATACCAAATAAAATGTATTATTATTATTATTATACCATGTGACTTATTCCAGACTTAAATTACGAGACGTTCGTTTCTTTCTAGTAACAAATATTTAATGATGTTAAGCGTGACTGTAATATACAACAAAAAAACAGTTAAAGTATTAAATAAGTCAATATAATTCTCATAGAGAACATATAAAATACACTCCTCAAAAAAAAAAAAACGCTCGCATTTGCTACAAAGGCCTGCTAGCGGGCTAACGCTAGCACGTTAGCTTCGAACAACATATGAGTTAAATAAGATAAATAATATGAAAATATATCATGTATATTACCTCATAAGCCGCGTGTACAAGAGAGGAGTGGAATATATTCTTCCTATTGTTACACCAGCAACTCTTTTTTGTCTTCTGTGGCCGGGCGAAGGAAGTGTGCACCACTCACTATTGTCCCAGTGAAACACGTGTTTGAAGGAAGTGTGCACCACTCACTAGTGTCCCAGTGAAACACGTGTTTGAAGGAAGTGTGCACCACTCACTATTGTCCCAGTGAAACACGTGTTTGAAGGAAGTGTGCACCACTCACTATTGTCCCAGTGAAACACGTGTTTGAAGGAAGTGTGCACCACTCACTATTGTCCCAGTGAAACACGTATTTGGCCAACATTTGTTCTGCGGTTGAGAACACCTCGATGACGTCACACAGGAGGAAGAACAAAACAAGACGTTATATTGGTTATTATGGTTACAGGTCTTAATTACAACGTACATGTGCACATGTGTGTCGTTTAACATAGTAAACGTCCTTATTAATTGTTTGTATGCGGATACATTAGTCTGAGTGCACTTTGACGTGCTAGCCTAGCCTGCTGGTTAGCTTAGCTTGTTAGCTGCTAACAAAGAGAGGCGGAAGTGATCGACACATCAAAGCAGAGATCCAATGTAAGTGTAAAGTGTTTTTATTGTGTGAACATGTCTATATTACAAATGATGTGAGTGTTGGTGAATCAGCGACTAACTGCTGCTGTTGAAGAAAAATGTGTGATGTTAGAAAAAAAAATGATAGCAGAGTACAAGGAGGAACTTTGTCCAACAAGAGAGGAGAAGGAGCGACAACATCAACTACTGGACGCTGTTTTCAAGAAACATCAAGTTGTGTTACACATCCTTCCATCCATCCAACCATCCGTCCATCTTCTTCTGCTTATCTGAGGTCGGATTGCGGGGGCAGCAGCCTAAGAAGAGAGGCCCAGCCTTTCTTTTCCCCAGCCGCTTCGTACAGCTCTTCCCGGGGGATCCCAAAGCGTTCCCAGGCCAGCCAGTTTCTAACATAATAGTGAGAGTCCAAGCCATAGTGGGGCCAGCCGGAGACCATCCCGAGCAGGGACAGGTCAGCAACGCAGAGATGCCCCCAACCGATGCACAGACGAGCAGACCACCCTGGGTCCCGACTCTAGGCAGATATATATATATATATATATATATATATACACACACACACAATAAAAACTAAATAAGATAAGGCTCAGAATTGGTTTCTTAACCAAACCTTTTGTTGTGTACCAGAGAAGGGAAGGAGGCAACAACCAGGGCAGGACTGCGGTTTACAAGGTTTATTTAAAACCTTTGATGAATGCGTGGCGTGTGTATGCTACTCAAAGTGAATGAGTACCCACCTGCTCCCAGTGCCACCCACACTGGTTTAACTGTAACTTAAATATTGGGTTTCACTATGTTAAGCGCTTTGAGTCACTAGAGAAAAGCGCTATATAAATATAATTCACTTCACTTCACTATGTGTAATATTAAATATGTAAATGTTACCAAGGGTTGTTGTCTGTAAATGTTGGTTGTATCTTTGGTCGTAATCCAAGAGGGCAAGGCGAAGAGGCAGGTCGTGGACAGGCAGGAGGTCATGGGCAAGAGCAGGGCAGCGTGGTCTGGGTCCGAGCAGGGAGGTCGTGGATCGAGGAGAGCAGTCAGGAATCCGGATGCGAGTTGAGTGACAAGGCACAAATAAGGAAGGATAGCGTAGTCACTGAGGAAATACAAAAGGACATGAACCAGGGGAAAACAGAGAGATAGAGCAAAACAAGGGCAAGAAATTCACTGGGAAAACAGGGAATGTCAGACGTGATGCTTACTGGAAGGTTAGCGACGTTCTGGCAAAGGGTCCTCGGGTCTGCTGGTCTTTATGCTGCTCCCTCTCATCAAGTCCAGGTGTGTTGATTATTGATAGCGTGTAGGCTCGTTGCTGCGTGGGCGTGGTGCCCTCAGCACGAGCGAGGGCGCTTCTTGGTGCGCTGTCAGCAGAGGCGCCTCTTGGCTCACTGTCAGCAGAGGCACACGCAGCTCCAGCCGCTGAGGTAACGCGGGTTCGACTCCGCGTCATGACACCTTTCTACATATAAAGTGCAACATTCTCACATATAAAGTGCAACATTAAACTGCTTCAAGTTGTTGCTCAGATTAAATAAAATGACAAAACTTTTCTTCTACATACAAAAAGTGCAGCATTAAACAATTTCAAGTCAACTCAGCCTCATATTAACTTTTCTTTTTCCCATCCTCCAGCCTTTAACCCTGATGACTTTCAATCAATTTTCATGTTTTCTGCCAGAACAATCAGTTCATCCACCTTGTCTGCAGAAAGAGCAGACCTGCTTGCAGTTACAATGTCTCCAGCTGTGAAAAATACCCTTTCGCTGGGCACGGAGGTAGCAGGTATGGTGAGGTAGTGCCTGGCTAACTTGGCAGTAAGAGGATATGTGGGCTCATTGTTCTTCCACCATAGAAGTGGGTCAAAATCGAGTTTTTAATGCACTATGGTCTTAAATCTGCTGCTGTAAAAACACCAACAGCATTTGTTATTGCTTTAGCCCTGCCTGAGTCGCCTAGTAGAAGCTGCTTGAATGCAGTGGGAGCAGTGTTTGTTCGTCTTTCTCTTCGTTGAAGCCATGTTACCCATTGTTGTATCGCACTGCAAAGCCGAAGTGTTCCCAAACGGGAGATCTTAACGATGCAGGAGTGTCTTCCAGCTCTGGCTTTTACACTTTGTAGTAGCCCGGTCGTTGTTAGCATGCTGTGTGTTGTGCCTCAGTGTGCATTGTTGACACAACGTGTGGTGCGCTACTTAATATGTCCGTGTGGAAACTTGTTCAATACACCTCCGAACCAGAACCCCCGTACCGAAACGGTTCAATACAAATACACGTACCGTTAAACCCTTAATACACACACATCTGAAGATTATAAAAAAAAAATATATTTGGTGGGCCAAACAAAATGACTCGGCAAACCAAAGTTTGGTATGAGTGATATGACCTCAAATCTATATCTTAATAACAATATATGTCACGATACATCATTTGATATATGATTGATGATAGAAAAAATTCAAAGCGGGTTACAAAAGCTCCTAATTTGGCAGTTGACATATGCAGTAACATATTGTGTCTTTTCTAATTGTATTATTTTGTCAAAACAATTATTATTAATGTACTTGTTTATTTACTATTAATATCTGGTTTATTTATTTGACAAAATAATACTGGAAATTATGTAATATTTGACTGCATATTTCAGCAACTAAATTAGGAGCCTGTGTAGTGTTAGAATAATTGTTTCTAAGTTATCACAAAAACTGTGTTGCATTGAGTGACTGGTGAGAAGCAAAAGCTGTCTTTGCAACCTACCAAGAGTAAGGCTCGTAAAACTCCACTGTGTTGGGGAAAGCAAGATGAAGGTGTTCCTGTTTTCTTTCATGTATTATAATCAAACATAAAGATATTGTCTGACCCAAGTACTACAAAAGCAAAGAGGAAGCAGAACCAGTGAGGGGGACCTCTTTTTGAACCTCCTTTTTCAACTGTTTTACGAACCTCTTTTTGAACTGTTTTACGAACCTCTTTTTGAACTCATTTACCACCTTTTCTTTTGAACTGTTCCGTAACCAAAGGCAACGCTGTTTACGACACACTTCCTTCTCGAAGCAGCTGTGGTCATGTGGTCGAAGAAAGTAAAATAAAGAAGGGGGAGTACAATCTTTCGCCAGAGCGTGGGTGACACTGTAAAAAGTTAGAGGTCGACACGTTTCTCCTCAATTGAATCCAAATTTAATTATGTCTCTGTTTGATTCTTTGCATCTTGTCTTGTTTAATTGATGTCATCAGTGTTTGAACCTGACATGTAGCCTGTTTTAAAATGGTTTTATTACTAATTCTATATGAAATAATGTATCGCAAAATACATTTTAAACCATATCGTCTATCCATAGTAGAATGTCCTGTCGTCCTGGTTTGTTTTTCTATTCCTGTAAATAATGTTGTAAAGAGCAGCGTGTTTGTGCGTCACTGAGATTTCAAGAGAGTTCATACGATAACTTGTTTTTCCTAAGTGCATGTAAAAGTACTGAATGCATTGTGTGACTGAGCACAGATGCTGTGTTTGTCTTGCAGACGTCTGTGAAGAACATCTTCACCCTGAGCAACAGAAGTGCAGCTTCAGGATGCGGACGGAGGAGCCACAGCCCTCCCACATTAAGAAGGAAGAGGAATACCTACTGATGCCCCATTTTAAAAAGGAAGAGGAGGACCCACTGACACCCCGATTTAAAGAGGAATATGTGGATCCACTGACCCCTCACATTCAAGAGGAAGAGGAGGACCCACTGACACCCCGATTTAAAGAGGAAGAGGTGGATCCACTGAGCCCTCACATTCAAGAGGAAGAGGAAGAGCACAGCATCAGTCAGCAGAGAGAGCATCTTGAAGGACTGGAGGAGGTTGATGTCACCAAGATGCCAGTGACTGGTGTCCCTGTGAAGAGTGAAGGAGGTGAGGTGAAAGGTGAAAGTGAGGAGAGGGGGAGGGGGAGCCTCCAAGCAGCAGCTCAACACAACACATGACAACAGAAGCTGATGGAGACCACTGTGGAGGATCACAAGCAGACAAGCTCTTAGCTCCACTATCAGATAGTGAGGACACAACGTCACACTCTCCTGACACTGATGATGAAGACTCTAAAGATGATAAGACATGTCACACTGACAACACTCACTTCACATCTTCTCACTGTCACAAAACTTTTAAATATCCTCGTAAATTAAAAAGACACATGAGAACACACACTGGAGAAAAACCTTTTCATGTTTTATCTGTAGTAAAGATTTTACTAAAAGACAAAATTTGAAAAGACACATGAGAACACACACTGGAGAAAAACCTTTTTCATGTTCAATCTGCAGTAAAGATTTTACGCATTGGCACAATTTGAAAACACACATGAGAATACATACTGGTGAAAAACCTTTTTCCTGCTCAGAATGTGGCAAAAGTTTTGTAATAAATCAAAGGTTAAAAGTACACATGAGAATACACACTAGAGAAAAAACTTTTTCCTGCTCAGAATGTGGTAAAAGTTTTGTAACAAATCAAACCTTAAAAGCACACATGAGAACACACACTGGTGAAAAACCTTTTTCGGGTTCAATCTGCGGTAAAAATTTTACTCTAAGGCCCCTTTTAAAAACACACGTGAGAACACACTCTGGTGAAAAACCATACTCCTGTTCAAGATGCAACAAAAGCTTTCGTCACCGACAATCTTTCACAGTACACATGAGAAGACACCCAGGAGAGAAAGTGTTGAGTTGCAGTGTGTGTGGTGAAAGATTGTCTTCTAAGTAGCAGTGTAAGAAACACAAGTGTGCTGGTGAGAACAGCAGCAGCAAATGAAACTGCAGGATTTGAAATAAACTGTCCAGACTTTCATTTTGACTTTCTAACAACATCAGCACATATAACATGTGTGACATCATTGTTGTGTGTGTACAATAATGTTAATATGTTTCTAACATTTATAGATTAGACACTTCAAATTAGTGCTTTTATTTCAGTCAAGTACATGAGTTAATATACACATTTGTGTACTTTGAAATGAACAGATTTTTGACTGAAAAGGTGAGAATAAATAGTATATAAAATATGTTACTTACAGTAAACATTTTAAGTGTAGATATCCATAATTTACTTTTATACTTATTCATAATAGTGTTTCATATGTTTTTTGTAATAATGAAGAGTTGCATTTTTTTTTCTAATTGTAGATGATTCCATAGATGAACTCCTTTATATGATGTACATATTTGTTTTACATGTGTTCATACCTTTGCTTTTGAGTACACATAAATCCCTCTTAGTTCATATTTACTGCTTCACATCTGAAACATCTTCTGGACCACTTCTGGAAGCATATTATTATTTACTTTATACATCATTGGTGCAGGGAACGGTGCTGGCCCCTCTTCTCTTCACCCTGTACACCGCTGACTTCTGCTACAACTCAGAGCTGTGTCACATCCAGAAGTACGCGGATGACACAGCCATCGTCGGGTGCATCAGGGACGGCAGAGAGGAGGAGTTTTGAAACCTGGTGAGGGACATTGTTGTCAGGTGACCAAAGACTTTGGGAGGTCGAGTCCACGGTCACAACCTATTGTGATCGAGGGAGTTGAAGTACAGACCGTGGACTCATTCAAGTACCTCGGGGTTTGGGTGGACAATAAGCTGGACTGGACTGTTAACACGGACCACCAGTACAAGAAAGGACAGAGCAGGCTGTACTTCCTCAGGAGACTGCACTCCTTCAACATTTGTAGAAAACTCCTGTGGATGTACTACCAGTCTGTGGTTGCCAGTGTTCTGTTCTACATGGTAGTGTGCTGGGGGGGCAGTACATCTAAGAAGGACAGCTCCAGACTTGAGAAACTGATCAGGCGGGCCGGTTCTACAATGGGAATGAAACTGGACTCACTGGTGACGGTGGCAGAGAAGAGGACTGTGGACAAACTAGTGAGCATCCTGGATGATGCCAGTCACCCTCTGCATAGTGTTATCAGTAGCCAGAGGAGCCTGTTCAGTTCTAGACTGCTTCATCCCAAGTGCAGGACTAATAGACTCAAGAACTCCTTTGTCCCACACGCCATTAGACTGTACAACTCCTCTCTGGGGCGGGGGGCGGGGGGTATTAGGATGACAGGGGATGCAAAACAATAACAGTGCAATACGTTTTCATAACATGGTCACTACTGCCTACTTTGTCTTGTTATATTCTTATTAGTGCTAAATATTATAAACTTATCACTCTCCTCGGGCACTGTTCCCCTAGCATTCAAAAAAGCGGTTATTCATCCTCTTCTTAAAAGACCTAACCTCGATCCTGACCTCATGGTAAATTACCGACCGGTGTCTCACCTTCCCTTTATTTCAAAAATCCTTGAAAAAATTGTTGCAGGGCAGTTAAATGAACACTTAGCGTCTAACAATCTATGTGAAACCTTTCAATCCGGTTTCAGGGCAAATCACTCCACGGAGACAGCCCTCGCAAAAATGACTAATGATCTATTGCTAACGATGGATTCTGATGCGTCATCTATGTTGCTGCTCCTCGATCTTAGCGCTGCTTTCGATACCGTCGATCATAATATTTTATTAGAACGTATCAAAACACGAATTGGTATGTCAGACTTAGCCCTGTCTTGGTTTAACTCTTATCTTACTGATAGGATGCAGTGTGTCTCCCATAACAATGTGACCTCGGACTACGTTAAGGTAACGTGTGGAGTTCCCCAGGGTTCGGTCCATAGCCCTGCACTCTTCAGCATCTACATGCTGCCGCTAGGTGACATCATACGCAAATACGGTATTAGCTTTCACTGTTATGCTGATGACACCCAACTCTACATGCCCCTAAAGCTGACCAACACGCCGGATTGTAGTCAGCTGGAGGCGTGTCTTAATGAAATTAAACAATGGATGTCCGCTAACTTTTTGCAACTCAACGCCAAAAAAACGGAAATGCTGATTATCGGTCCTGCTAGACACCGAACTCTATTTAATAATACAACTCTAACATTTGACAACCAAACAATTAAACAAGGCTACACGGTAAAGAATCTGGGTATTATCTTCGACCCAACTCTCTCCTTTGAGGCACACATTAAAAGCGTTACTAAAACGGCCTTCTTTCATCTCCGTAACATCGCTAAAATTCGCTCCATTCTGTCCACTAAAGACGCTGAGATCATTATCCATGCGTATGTTACGTCTCGCCTCGACTACTGTAACGTATTATTTTGGGGTCTCCCCATGTCTAGCATTAAAAGATTACAGTTGGTACAAAATGCGGCTGCTAGACTTTTGACAAGAACAAGAAAGTTTGATCACATTACGCCTGTACTGGCTCACCTGCACTGGCTTCCTGTGCACTTAAGATGTGACTTTAAGGTTTTACTTCTTACGTATAAAATACTACACGGTCTAGCTCCATCCTATCTTGCCGATTGTATTGTACCATATGTCCCGGCAAGAAATCTGCGTTCAAAGGACTCCGGCTTATTAGTGATTCCCAAAGCCCAAAAAAAGTCTGCGGGCTATAGAGCATTTTCCGTTCGGGCTCCAGTACTCTGGAATGCCCTCCCGGTAACAGTTCGCGATGCCACCTCAGTAGAAGCATTTAAGTCTCACCTTAAAACTCATTTGTATACTCTAGCCTTTAAATAGACTCCCTTTTTAGACCAGTTGATCTGCCGTTTCTTTTCTTTTTCTTCTATGTCCCACTCTCCCGTGTGGAGGGGGTCCGGTCCGATCCGGTGGCCATGTACTGCTCGCCTGTGTATCGGCTGGGGACATCTCTGCGCTGCTGGTCCGCCTACGCTTGGGATGGTTTCCTGCTGGCTCCGCTGTGAACGGGACTCTCGCTGCTGTGTTGGATCCGCTTTGGACTGGACTCTCGCGACTGTGTTGTATCCATTGTGGATTGAACTTTCACAGTATCATGTTAGACCCGCTCGACATCCATTGCTTTCCTCCTCTCTAAGGTTCTCATAGTCATCATTGTCACCGACGTCCCACTGGGTCATTATTGTCACCAATGTCCCACTGGGTGTGAGTTTTCCTACCGAGGATGTCGTGGTGGTTTGTGCAGCCCTTTGAGACACTAGTGATTTAGGGCTATATAAGTAAACATTGATTGATTGATTGATTTTACTGTTATATTTTTATTCCCATTGTTTTTATTCTTTTTGTAATATTTCTCTATTTTGTTTCCTTTTAAACCCCCATTATTTACTTTTTACTATTTTTTTTTTTTAAATTGATCTCAACTCTGTACACTGCTGCTGGAATTTTTAATTTTCCTGAAGGAACTCTCCTGAAGGAATCAATAAAGTACTATCCATCTATCTATCCATCTATCTATCTATCTATCTATCTATCTATCTATCTATCTATCTATCTATCTATCTATCTATCTATCTATCTATCTATCTATCTATCTATCTATCTATCTATCTATCTATCTATCTATCTATCTCTCTATCTATCTATCTCTATTATTTGAACAATTGTTTTTTCATTTACTTTTAAAATGTGTGACTTTATGAATTATTTGTTGGGTCTCTATAATCCATTCTATTAATTGTCCTTTTTACTTTCTTGTGTAATATGAATATTGATGTGTGCTTGTTTTATATGTATGTCCCCAGACTTTTATGCAATAAACAATGTATGTTTCAACTGAAGTTGGCTACAATAATTATAGTTAATATTCATAAGTATGTATTTTATTCTATTTCGTATTGCACTCCATTTTTTTATGTTTTCTTTATATGACTTACATGTAGTGTCCAGCTTACTTCATCATCTATATTAACTCCTAAAAATGTGATGACCTTTATTCCTTTCATTTCAATATTATCCATCATAATTTGTGTTTTACATTTTTACAATCTCCAAATATGGTATATTTAGTTTTAAGTGGAAACAAGTGGAAAGGGGATCAATTGGAAGTCTCCTATCAAATTTTAAAAGAAAACTGTTGAAATTATCAAAGTGTGGTTAAAGCTGAGAAAACAAAATATTTGTCAGACTTAATTTTAAGTAGCATCAGTAAGCCATGTGTTCTTTTTAATACTATTAGTAATGTTCTTAAACCGAATCCAGCCACTTCACTGGAGATGACAAGTGAAACTTGTGAAAAATTTCTCTCCTTTTTTAATCAATCAATCAATGTTTATTTATATAGCCCCAAATCACAAATGTCTCAAAGGACTGCACAAATCATTACGACTACAACATCCTCGGAAGAACCCACAAAAGGGCAAGGAAAACTCACACCCAGTGGGCAGGGAGAATTCACATCCAGTGGGACGCCAGTGACAATGCTGACTATGAGAAACCTTGGAGAGGACCTCAGATGTGGGCAACCCCCCCCCCCTCTAGGGGACCGAAAGCAATGGATGTCTAGCGGGTCTAACATGATACTGTGAAAGTTCAATCCATAGTGGCTCCAAGACAGCAGCGAGAGTCCCGTCCACAGGAAACCATCTCAAGCGGATCAGCAGCGTAGAGATGTCCCCAACCGATACAGGCGAGCGGTCCATCCTGGGTCCCGACGAGCGGTCCATCCTGGGTCTCGACTCTGGACAGTCAGTACTTCATCCATGGTCATCGGACCGGACCCCCTCCACAAGGGAGGGGGGGACATAGGAGAAAGAAAAGAAGCGGCAGATCAACTGGTCTAAAAAGGAGGTCTATTTAAAGGCTAGAGTATACAGATGAGTTTTAAGATGAGACTTAAATGCTTCTACTGAGGTAGCATCTCGAACTGTTACCGGGAGGGCATTCCAGAGTACTGGAGCCCGAACGGAAAACGCTCTATAGCCCGCAGACTTTTTTTGAGCTCTAGGAATCACTAATAAGCCGGAGTCTTTTGAATGCAGATTTCTTGCCGGGACATACGGTACAATACAATCGGCAAGATAGGCTGGAGCTAGACCGTGTAGTATTTTATACGTAAGTAGTAAAACCTTAAAGTCACATCTTAAGTGCACAGGAAGCCAGTGCAGGTGAGCCAGTACAGGTATATATGTATGTATATATGTATATAAAGGTATATACAGTACAGGCGTAATGTGATCAAACTTTCTTGTTCTTGTCAAAAGTCTAGCAGCCGCATTTTGTACCAACTGTAATCTTTTAATGCTAGACATGGGGAGACCCGAAAATAATACGTTACAGTAATCGAGACGAGACGTAACAAACGCATGGATAATGATCTCGGCGTCTTTAGTGGACAAAATGGAGCGAATTTTAGCGATATTACGGAGATGAAAGAAGGCCGTTTTAGTAACGCTTTTAATGTGTGACTCAAAGGAGAGAGTTGGGTCGAAGATAATACCCAGATTTTTTACAGAGTCACCTTGTTTTATTATTTGGTTGTCAAATGTTAAAGTTGTATTATTAAATAGAGGTCGGTGTCTAGCAGGACCGATAATCAGCATTTCCGTTTTTTTTGGCATTAAGTTGCAAAAAGTTAGCGGACATCCATTGTTTGATTTCATTAAGACACGCTTCCAACTGACTACAGTCCGGCGTGTTGGTCAGCTTTAGGGGCATGTAGAGTTGGGTATCATCAGCATAACAGTGAAAGCTAATACCGTATTTGCGTATGACGTCACCCAGCGGCAGCATGTAGATGCTGAAGAGTACAGGGCCAAGGACCGAACCCTGGGGAACTCCACACGTTACCTTAACATAGTACGAGGTCACACTGTTATAGGAGACGCACTGCATCCTATCAGTAAGATAAGAGTTAAACCATGACAGGGCTGAGTCTGACATACCAATTCGTATTTTGATAGGCTCTAATAAAATATTATGATCGACGGTATCGAAAGCAGCGCTAAGATCGAGGAGCAGCAACATAGATGACGCATCAGAATCCATCGTTAGCAATAGATCATTAGTCAATTTTGCGAGGGCTGTCTCAGTCGAGTGATTTGCCCTGAAACCGGATTGAAAGGTTTCACATAGATTGTTAAACGCTAAGTGCTCATTTAGCTGCTCTGCAACAATTTTTTTCGAGGATTTTCGAAATAAAGGGAAGGTGAGACACCGGTCGGTAGTTTACCATGAGGTCAGGATCGAGGTTAGGTCTTTTAAGGAGAGGATGAATAACCGCTTTTTTGAATGCAATGGGAACAGTGCCCGAGGAAAGTGATAAGTTTATAATATTTAGCACTGATGGACCTAATAATACAAAAAGCTCCTTGATAAGTTTCCCAGGAAGTGGGTCAAGTAAACATGTTGTTTGTTTTATTCCATTTACACGTTGTAACAATCCTTCTAATGTTATTTCATCAAAACGAGAGAAACTATTTTGGATATAATGATAAGGTTGCTTCTATTCTGGCAAATCTTTCTCGTTTTCCATTAAGTTTTAATGTGGCCACTCAGTGCTCGACTGTGTTCTGTCACTTTGAGCCTGTGTCCATGCCTGAACTTACAGGAATAGTCGGCAAGCTAAAACCCTCGTTATGTTCCACAGACCCAGTCCCCCCTCGCTTTTTTAAAGAAATCTGGGACACTATTGATGTGTCTGTTAGGAACATCATCAACAGCAGCTTGATTTCTGGCTGTGTCCCCTCCTTTTGTGAAAGAGCTGTTGTTGAGCCTTTGATTAAAAAACCAGGTCTTGATCAGACAAGTTTGTCAAATTATCGGCCCATTTCCAAATTACCTTTTGTGTCAAAGATTTTGTAGAAATGTGTTCTGGCACAACTGCAGCCTTTTTTAGATGAAAATAGCACTTTAGATCCATTTCAGTCTGGATACAAAGCTTTGCACAGTACTGAATCTGCACTTTTAAAAGTTTTTAATGACTTGCTTTTAATGTCTGATTCTGGCAGCTCTGCCATTTTAGTTCTTTTAGATCTTACAGCTGCCTTTGACACAGTTGACCACACAATTCTTTTAGAGCGCCTGAGAGACTGTGTGGGTGTCAGGGGGACTGCGTCACAGTGGTTCAGATCTTACCTGTCTGAGAGGTCCTTCTCTGTCAGGCTGGGGGACGCCACCTCCTCTTCTGCCCCGCTTTACTGTGGTGTCCCCCAAGGATCTATTTTAGGCCCCATCCTGTTCGCTCTTTATTTCCTCCCTCTTGGAGATATTTTTAGGAAACATGGAGTGTTTTATCACTTTTATGCAGAAGACTGCCAAATTTATATGCCGATTTCAAAAGGCCACGGCCCCCTGACACCCCTTCTTAACTGTCTATGTGACGTCAAGGCTTGGTTAGCCCAGAATTTTTTAATAATGAATGAGGGAAAAACGGAAATTTTAGTTTTTGGTCCGGCCCTCACTGACTTGGGACCATTGCAAAA
Organism: Nerophis ophidion; assembly: GCF_033978795.1. Classification (NCBI taxonomy): domain Eukaryota; kingdom Metazoa; phylum Chordata; class Actinopteri; order Syngnathiformes; family Syngnathidae; genus Nerophis; species Nerophis ophidion. The sequence continues at coordinate 20,782,633 of NC_084634.1, forward strand.
TGATGTGTGTCCCAAAGTCACCAGCCTTGGCGTCACTATAGACAGCCATTTTAAACTAGACAAACAAGTCAAGTGCGTTTTAAAATCGTGTTTTTATCACCTTTGTCTTTTAGTAAAGGTTAAACCGTTTTTATTTTTTAACCTTTTTGAAGAAGTCGTGCATGCTTTTATTTGAAGTGGCCTGGACTACTGCAATGCACTTTATGCTGGCATTAGCCAAAAAGCTCTCTCCCGGTTGCAGTTAGTCCAGAACGCGGCAGCACGACTATTAACAGGGGCCAGGAAGCGCCAGCATATAAGCCCAATTCTTCAGAGTTTGCACTGGCTCCCTGTTCATTTTAGAATTGATTTTAAAACATTGCTGTTTGTTTTTAAATCTTTACATGGACTGGCACCTCAATATATCTCAGACTTCATCCAAATTTACATTCCTGCGCGCGCTCTGAGGTCCGAGAGCCAGCTTCAGCTCGTGGTGCCCAAAACCAGACTTAAGACCAGGGGAGACAGGGCCTTCTCTGTGGTCGGCCCTAAGCTCTGGAACACTCTGCCCCTCCATGTTCAAACTGCTTCCACAGTGGAGTGTTTTAAGTCTCGTCTTAACACCCACTTTTATTCTTTGGCTTTTAACACTACGTGAGTTGTGTGGTCCTCTGTCCTCTGTTGTCCTCTGTGTTTTTTATACACTTTGATTATTATTTTACAGTTTTAATTGATTTTACCCTTTAAAATAGTTTTTAATCATATTTGTTTTTGTATTGTTTTTATTGGTTTTATTTGTATTTATTTTTGTTTTATTCAGTCATTGGTGGAGCATAATATTGTTTTTAACATGGCTGTGCAGCACTTTGGAAACGTTATTGTTGTTTAAATGTGCTATATAAATAAAGTGGATTGATTGGATTATTGAAGTTTAGTGACAGTTTATTGATGTTAAGCCATCTTTTTACGGTCAAGTTCTCTCTGGATTAAATAAGATGAGAGTTAAATCAAGCGGTAATGAAGGTGAAGAATGGAAGATTATTATATACATAATTATATATAGATAGTAGTGACAATTAAAAACACTTTCATCCTGTTCATTTGAGCAAAGAAAGAGAGTAAAGTGTAATATTGTAAACAATAGAAGAATGTTAATATCCGCAGTCAATATTCCAACATTGTGAAGCTGAGCTATGGTAAAAAACATATTCAGCTTTGAAGGCTTTATGAGAGTGATGTAATTATCAGAATCAGAATCAGAAATACTTTATTAATCCCTGAGTGGAAATAAACATTTTCATTAACATGTGAATATTCAATGTAATATCGTATGATATTAATACAATAATAAAATGGTACGTTTGGGGATGTGTAATATTGTTTGAATTAACATCCTGAATGTTTTCATGCTGGAATAGTTTTAATTAGTAGAGAGTGAAACAAATGAGGAAGTAGTCATAATAATGGTTTGTTTGTAGCCTGTTTATGAATAATTAAAGATAATTAAAATACAAAAAACAGAGCTTACATCCTCAGTGAGCTGAACTTCAGCTGTAAAAATAAGATAAATAATGTGGAAAGGTCAGAAGTCAAATGTTTATTCAGGTAATACATGGAGCCTCTGCTGTCAACTATTTATATAAAAAAAACTATATATATATATATATATATATATATATATATATATATTAGGGGTGGGCAAATTAATGGGTTAATTATGCGTTAACTCATCAATCTATTAACACCGACAATTATTTTATTGCACATTTGCGTATGTTGTTTACATGCTTTTATTTTGTTAACGCCTTTTCTTAACAAGATGGCAACTCCCGGATGTACTTCGGCGTCGATGGGCTCTTGGTAAAGATGGAACATTTGGCAAAAATACCGGACAATTCTGCAAATGTCATGGCTGGCTTACAGCGTGGTCACTCCGGGATCACTTACGACCGCCAGACAATTCTGGATGTGGATAGATCGGGCCGTTTTGGACCGAATGACGCGTGCTTGCTAGACCGGCTAGCTAGCATGGGAATACTTTGCCGGCTACATCCAGCGGCCTGTGAAGCAGCGGAGTATATGTGTTGTCGGTCTATTTATGAATAATGCAGACCAGGAGTGTCGGCTGAGTTCATAACGTTTGCTTTCAGAGCGTGCATATCACAACATACAAGATGCCGTCATGGCGACACAACCTATACCGGGCTACCGCGCATGCTCGTCACTCCTGTTGCATGCTGGGTAGGGTAGTTATTTTTTTTCCCTGGCTCATAACATCACAAATAGTACCATGTATATGATGCGTTCAGTTTATCAAAGCACCAAGCAAACAATCGGAAAATTCCCATCATATCAATTCCTAGATATGGTCATAATTATTTTAAGTGCACTACGCAGAATAAACACAACATTATTAATATTGCTACTACGGATAATTTGATCAAACATTCCCTAAAACAGCCCACTACCTGTAATATAGTTTTTTTAAACATAAGATCCCTGATTAAAAAAAAAATGTTTCTGCTGTTACCTCAGAAATTGCCTGTTCAGATGTTATGATTGTGGCTCAGAGATTTGTATGTAGATTATATTTATTTTCCATAACAAACAGGATAACTTAAATACCCTGGCAGTGGCAATAAGCTTAAATGTTTGTATTTACATTTTTTGAGTTGATTTTCATAAAATATGCTATTTAACTGCTACTGTTTAACAAGGACTGATTTAAATTGTGTTTGCACAACAAATGTTTTGGCGCTTTTGTTCATGTGAGAGAATATTCCAATAAAGGTGCACTACACACTACTTTTGAATTCATTATTGGGCTTTGCGTATACAATGCAGTTAATCGCGATTAATCGGGGAAGTAGTGCGATTAACTTTGATTAAAATTTTAAATTGTTGCCCAGTCCTAATATATATATATATATATATATATATATATATATATATATATATATATATATATATATCGATATATAGGTATATAGATAGATATAATATAAATAACTACAAAGGAAATTTTAAAAGGACATGAAAACCTCCCACATTCTAAAATACATTATAAAAACGATTACCATCAAAGACAAAAAGAATACCATGAGTGTAATATTTATTTTGTTTCTTGTTTTTCTTTCCTGATACTACTGTTGTTTCAAAACATTTTCAAATATTTAAATATTTTTATGGAAATAGGTTTTTTTTTTTTTTTTTTTTTGGTTGATTTGAAATGGACAAGTTTACTTTTATTTTCACAAGAAGTAAACCGGGGGTGGAAAGCTGGTTGTACTTATTCCTCTCGCGAGATTTGGAAAAGAGCTGGTTACTTGTTTCTCTCGCGAGATCTGACAACACTGCGCGCGAACCAAACACGGCGAGGACAAAGCAAGATGGCGTCTGACGGTGAAGACGTTATTGCAGTCGTCACAGTTCAGTGTTCTTAATCTGTGCCTCCATGTACACATATATGTCCTTTATTACACTCTAGTAAATAGAGTAAACATCGTTAATAACTGTTTGCATCCGGTTGTATTAGTCTGAGCGCACTTTGATGCTTCTCGAGCTAGCTTAGCTTGCTAGTTAGCTTAGCTTGTTAGCTGCTAACAAAGAGAGGCGGAAGTGATCAAAACACATCACTAAGTAGAGATCAAGTGTGAGTGTAAAGTGTTGTGATTGTGTGAAAATGTGCCAAAGAACCATAGCAGAGTACGAGGAGGAACTTTGTCCAACAAAAGAGGAGAAGGAGCGACAACATGAAAAACATCAAGTTGTGTTACACAGAACAGGTTTGTTTACTTCTTACTCTCACATCTTTACTAACTTTATAATTCATCATTAACACTATTCCTAAATAGATTGTCTGTAGGAAGATTAATTGTTATGTGAGGATGATGCACTGATTGTTTTACATTGTTCATAAGAAGGAGACATTGTCAGACACACAATATTTATGAGAGGTTGATGTTTGTAACAATGTGTATCAACATGTTTACACAAAACTCACACAGTCACCGGGGGAATATTCCAGAGAGCAGGTTAAGTGTAACGTCCTGAGTATGTAAAGCTTAAGAGTTTTACCTCGAAAAATAAGAGAGGTAAGACAAAGTCAGAGTCAGTTACCATGGTGACTGACGCTGTAAACCTAGCCTGCTAGCTGGCAGGTTTGACAAGTTATATATGTGTGTCAAAGCTATTATTTCCTTCATATTGGTGCAGCCATTAACCTACTACAACACCTACTATATCCACCTACTCAGTGTTCTAGTGGTTAGAGTGTCTCCCCTGAGATGGGTAGGTTGTGATTTCAAACCCCAACTGAGTCATACCAAAGACTATAAAAATTGGACCCATTACTTTCCTGCTTGGGACTCAGCATCAAGGGTTGGAATTGGGTTTGGAATTGGGGGTTAAATCCCCATAAAACAGATTCCTGGGCGCGGCCACCGCTGCTGCTCACTGCTCACTTCACCTCCCAAGGGTTGATCAAGGGTGATGGGCCAAATGCAGAGAATAATCTCCCCACACCTAGTGTGTGTGTGACAATCATTGGTACTTTAACTTTTTAACGTGGCAGTGATTGTGGAAAAACCAAGCCTGATCTAAAGATGACATCTTGATCTCATACCATCTCAGACTAATTGACCGTTCATTATTAAGTGAAGTGTCTTATAGTTGCTTAAATTTGTCTTTAACCAAGCAACACTATGTTTTATCCAGTTACACGATTAATCGAAAACGTTCCCAGTGGAACACTTGATTAATAACATTTTCAATAGCCACAGCACATTATTTCATAGCATGTAGGAGTTAAAATGTGATTTGTTTGTGTCCTGTAGACATCCATCAGCTGATTGGACACCAAGAAGAATGTCTCCCTCATCTGCAGGGGGACAGTTTCACTTTAGAGTATCCACAGCCCTCACATTTTAAAGGGGACAAAGATGAGCCACAGCCCTCTTATTTCAAAGAGGAAGAGGGGGGAGAGTGTCCTGTAGGGCAGGAGGAGGCTGATGTCAGCAAGTTTCCACTGACTGTTGTCTCTGTGAAGACTGAAGAGCATGAAGACAAACCACCTGAGTCCTCACAGCTTCATCACAGTCCAAGTAAGCACAACATCCACATATCATCTAATACAATGTTTGTGACACATGTTCATCCGGGGGACACATTTATCACTAAAGATGAAGATATGTTTGCTTTTTAACACCACCATTTAAAAATGAATGCTCTTCAATCATCAACAGTGTAATTGCTGGGGTGTAACCATGTGACCTAGAGGCCGTCCTCCTTACCTCACGTGGTCAAATGAAGGCAAACATTCAATATGGCTACTGTTTATTTACCTTTAACAGCACATATGTCAGCACATTTCAAAGGTTTAGTAGTGAAGATTGGGGATGTATTTGTGTATACGTGTATTTGTATTGAACCGTTTCGGTATGGGGGTTTCGGTTCGGTTCGGATGTGTAACGAACGAGTTTCCACACGAACATATTAATCTAAAGTCTTAACAAGCTGCGCCACTTCGTTCTGCCTGTTTCCATCAGTACTCTACACAGCACCCAGCATTGTCCCACCCACACAACCATCTGATTGGTTACAGACAGAGCAGTAACAGCCAATCAGCAGTGTGTATTCACAGTGCAAGGAGTCAGTGCTCCACCGTCGTCATGAGCAGGTAGGTGTTTAGCAGGTAAGCATCAGCCAGCGGACTCTCCCCAAATTATAGTAAACACCTCCCAGTCAACTACAAACCCCGTTTCCATATGAGTGGGGAAATTGTGTTAGATGTAAATATAAACGGAATACAATGATTTGCAAATCATTTTCAAGCCATATTCAGTTGAATATGCTACAAAGACAACATATTTGATGTTCAAACTGATAAACCTTTTTTTTTTTTTTTTTTTTTGCAAATCATTAACTTTAGAATTTGATGCCAGCAACATGTGACAAAGAAGCAAAGAAGTTGGGAACGGTGGCAATAAATACTGATAAAGTTGAGGAATGCTCATCAAACACTTATGTGGAACATCCCACAGGTGTGCAGGCTAATTGGGAACAGGTGGGTGCCATGGTTGGGTATAAAAGCAGCTTCCATGAAATGCTAAGTAATTCACAAACAACAATGGGCTGAGGGTCACCAATTTGTAAGCAAATTGTCGAACAGTTTTAGAACAAAATTTCTCAACGACCTATTGCAAGGAATTTAGGGATTTTGCCATCTACGGTCCGTAAAATCATCAAAAAGTTTAGAGAATCTGGAGAAATCACTGCACGTAAGCGATGATATTACGGACTTTTGACCCCTCAGGCGTTACTGCATCAAAAAGCGACATCAGTGTGTAAAGGATATCACCACATGGGCTCAGGAATACTTCATAAAACCACTGTCAGTAACTACATTTCAAATTATATTTGGAAACAGAGGACGTGGTGTCCTCCAGAGCAAAGAGGAAAATAACCATTCGGATTGTTGTAGGCGCAAAGTTGAAAAGCCAGCATCTGTGATAGTATGGGGGTGTATTAGTGCCCAAGGCATAGGTAACTTACACATCTGTGAAGGCACCATTAATGCTGAAAGGTCCATACAGGTTTTGTAGCAACATATGTTGTCATCCAAACAACGTTATCAAGGACGCTCCTGCTTATTTCAGCAAGACAAGTGTTACAACAGTGTGGGTTCGTAAAAAAAGAGTGCGGGTACTTTCCTATTCTGCCTGCAGTCCAGACCTGTCTCCCATGGAAAATGTGTGGCGCATTATGAAGCGTAAAATACGACAGTGGAGACCCCGGACTGTTGAACGACTGAAGCTCTCCATAAAACAAGAATGGTAAAAAATGATCCACTTTCAAAGCTTCAAAAATTAGTTTCCTCAGTTCCCAAATGTTTATTGAGTGTTGTTAAAAGAAAAGGTGATGTAACACAGTGGTGAACATGCCCTTTCCCAACTACTTTGGCACGTGTTGCAGCCATGGTATTCTAAGTTAATTATTATTTGTAAAAAAAATAAAGTTTATGACTTTGAACATCAAATATCTTGTCTTTGTAGTGCATTCAATTGAATATGGGTTGAAAAGGATTTGCAAATCATTGTATTTCGTTTATATTTACATATAACACAATTTCCCAACTCATATGGAAACAAGGTTTGTACTAGTAACATCACTATGAGCCCTTTGACGTTCTAGAAACAAACAGCAGCTCAGCTCGCTCGCAGTCCTGGCTTGAGGTGAAGGCTAATTAGCTTTTAACATTAGCGCATTTTGCTGTGTGTGTGTGTGTGTTACAAACAGCAAAGCCCTGTCCGTCTGTTATTTCACTTTTCCTTTTTATGTGTTAATTGAGCTGTTTTGAAGCATCAAACAAGGACATTATGTTAAATGAAGAGTTTCTGTCTCTGATCGTTGATATAATAATGAGTTTTAGGTATTTCAAAGATGGCGCTAGTATGTGCTTTGGCCTGCTGTGTCTCGCTGTCAGCTCTGTTCGTTTTTGTGTTGTTTGCGTCTATTTTCGTCTCTGTCAGCTCACTGCTTGTGTATGACGAAGAAGGCCCAGCAAAGGATGTACTTCCTGCGGCAGCTGAGGAAACTTAAGGTGCCGACCAAGATGCTGGTGCAGTTTTATTCAGCCATCATCGAGTCCATCCTCACCTCCTCCATCACTGTGTGGTTCCCCGGCACCACAGTCCAGGACAAGCATCGACTGTGTAATTGCTGGGGTCCAAGTCAGCTTTTTCACCTGCATGGATTCCTGCCTTCCTTTCCCGCCCCCTGGTTCCTCTCCCCCAGCGGCAGTGTCTCCGGCGCCGTGGTAAACGTGGCGGCCAGCTGGTGAAATTTAGGGCACTCCTGGCCCGGCTTCCCATGGCTTCCCGAAGGAGGAATGGTGCGGTATCCGGTCTCCTCCTGCACCCATGCTCGCTGGATCCCATTGGTTCCTGGCTTGTTCCTATATCGTTGGTTTGGAGGATGAGACTTGCCGCCGTTGCTCCTGCTGTCCCCGCCCCCGGAGGCGCGGGGTGGATTCCCGCCACCTGCGGGCTGTCTGTCGGGCCCCACCTGGAATAGCTGCGGCCTTGGACGTGGTGGCCCCTGCCAGGTTCAGTCTTGTGAACGCAAAATCTTTGACAAACAAAACGATTATCCTGAACTTCCCGCAGACTTGACCAATTCTGTGTGACGGAAACATGGCTGAGAGCCGGTGAGTCCGCCCCTCTTAATGAACTTCTGCTTCCAGAGTGTTCCTACGTTTATTCTCCGCGGTCGTCTGGTCGAAAAGGAGGAGGATTAGCAGTGGTTTTTAAAAATGAATTTAAATGCCGTCTGATACGCCTGCAATCCTCCTTTTCAAGCTTGGAACTGTGCATGTTTGAACTGGGTCTTTCTGATGTCGTCCTGTGTGCCGTCGTCCATCGACCACCCAAGTACCACAAAGACTTTATAACTGACTTTTCTGAAATTTGGGCTGAAATCCTGCCTAAATATAATCTTGTCCTTATTGCTGGTGATTTTAATATTCACACCTAAGCCCAGACGAGTCGCTTTCCAGGAGCTTCCTGACTCATTTAACTTTGTACAGTCTGTGTGTGGTTCCACACATGAACGCAGGCATAAACTCCATTTAGTGCTCTCGTATGGTTTGCGACGCTGTGTTCTCTGATCATATGCCGATCCTGTTTGATATTCCCACTCAGTGTCCGTTACATTGTGCGCTCCGCCTCAACGCTCTCGCATGTTTAATTCTTGGTCTCCTGCTCTGTTTTCTCTTCCATTTTTTAGAATCTTTGTGATGATAATTCTGCAGCCTCTGTGTGTCTGAATACTGAAGAGTTGGTTTCTGGGTTCAACTCTATTTGTTTACAAACACTGGATACTATCCCTCCTTTCAAGTTCCGCCGCGCCAAACCCACACCTGAGCCCTGGTTGAATGACATCACTCGTGCGGCCAGGCGCGAATGTAGGAGAGCAGAGAGAACAATGGAAAAAAGACAGGCTGCATGTGTCTTTTGCCATTTTTAAAGAGAGCATGTTGTCCTCCAGCAAAGATGAATAAATATCTATCTGAGATTATAGCTTCTAACTGTAACAACCCCAGAGTTCTGTTCAAGACCATTAGCATTGTCATTGATGCTCCCAAATCTGTTGGTTTTGATGCTTCTTCAGAATTCTGTGAAAATTCTGTCCACTTTTTCACTGACTAAATTGTGTCACCTAGAGCCAGTTTATCTCAGCTTTCCTAGGACCTTTCTATTCCTCTGCACTTTTCTTCTGTTTTCCATCAGTTTGAGCCGGTGTCCTTTTCCTTTCTAAAGGACACGGTTAGTCATATGAAGCCCTCTGGTTCTCCTGCAGATGCCCTCCCACCTTACCTGTTTAAGGAGGTACTTGCTACTATTGGATCAAGCGTCCTTAACATTATCAATAGTAGCCTCTCTTCTGGAATAGTACCAGCAGAGTTTAGAGGATGGAAGAGGGGTTAGTGCGTCTGCCTCACAATATGAAGGCCCTGAGTAGTCAGGGTTCAATTCCGGGCTCGGGATCTTTCTGTGTGGAGTGTGCATGTCCTCCCCGTGAATGTGTGGGTTCCCTCCGGGTACTCCGGCTTCCTCCTACTTCCAAAGAAATGTACCTGGGGATAGGTTGATTGGCAACACTAAATTGGCCCTAGTGTGTGAATGTGAGTGTGAATGTTGTCTGTTTATCAGTGTTGGCCCTGTGATTTTATGTTGTTTAGTCCAAGTCGCTCTCCCTCCCCTCGGCACTTATAACTACTGTACGTAGGGATTTATCTCGACTCGTCTTGACGACTGCAACGCCCTGTATGTAGGCATTAGCCAGGCCTCCCTCGCCTGCCTGCAGCTCGTGCAGAACTCTGCTGCTCGTCTGCTAACACAGACCCACAGGCGTGAGCACATCACCCCCATACTAGCGTCCCTTCACTGGCTCCCTGGGCTCTACCGAATCAATTAGTAGAACTACTATTTGTTTTCAAATGTCTAAACAACATCGCTCCAACATACATCTCCGACCTCCTTCGGCCTTGCTGAACACGCCCCCCCACCTGATCCCTTAGATAATGGGGGGGGGGGGGGGGGGGCAGTAACGTCAGCTGCTGTTGACGGTCCCTGACACAAGGCTGAAGCTAAGCGGTGACAGAGCTTTCGCCGCTGCTACTCGCAAGCTCTGGAACAACTTAACTTTGAGTGTTAGACAGGCCTCCTCTCTTCCTGTTTTTAAATCACTCTTAAAAACACACTTTTATTCCATGGCCTTTAACATTCTGTGATCTCCATTTTGCAATGGCAGCCCATTATGCACCTGCTGTGAACCTGTTTCTATGTTTTATTTATTATCTATCGGGCTTTGTTTGTGTTGTGGTGTGTTTGCTAGTTTCCCTTGTGTTATCTTTTAACCTGTCTATTGTACAGCATTTTGTGGTAAATATTAAATGTGCTTTATAAGTAAAGTTGATTTGGTTTGATTTGAGCAAAGCTGGACTTTTCTAAAGAATGTTTGTTTTCTCCTGTCCCGCAGACGTTGAAGAAGAACCTCTACCCCATGAGCAGGAGAAGGAACCACAGTCCCCCAACATACGCGAGAAAGAAGAGGTACCACATTCCCAGCACAGCAAAGAGGGAGGAGAGGAGCCACATCCCCCCCACATTAAAGAGGAAGGCGAGACGCCACAGACCCATAATGTTAAACTGACCCTTCACATTAAAGGGCAAGCGGAGGACCCACTGATCTTACACATCAAAAATGAAGAGGAGGACCCACTGACCCCTCACTTTAAGGAGCAAGAGAACCTACTGACCCCTCACATTAAAAAGGAAGAGGAGGACCCACTGACACCCTACTTTAAAGAGGAAGAGGAGGACCAAGAGGCGCCGCACATTAAAGAGGAAGAGGAGGAAGAGGGCATCAGTCAGCCTAAATGGTTGGAGGAGTTCCCAGTGACTGGTGTCCCTGTGAAGAGTGAAGATGATGAGGTGAAAGGTGAAAGTGAGGAGAGGGGAGGGGGGGAGCCTCCAAGCAGCAGCTCAACACAACACATGACAACAGAAGCTGATGGAGACCACTGTGGAGGATCACAAGCAGACAAGCTCTTAGCTCCACTATCAGATAGTGAGGACACAACGTCACACTCTCCTGACACTGATGATGAAGACTCTAAAGATGATAAGACATGTCACACTGACAACACTCACTTCACATGTCCTCACTGTCACAAAACTTTTAAATACCATTGTAGTCTGAAAGTACACATGAAAACACACACTGGAGAAAAACCTTTTTCTTGTTCAATCTGTAGTAAAGGTTATGCACAAAGTCAGAATTTGAAAAGACACATGAAAACACACACTGGAGAAAACCTTTTTACCTGTTCAATATGTGGTAAAGGTTTTACAGAAAGTCAACATTTGAAAGTACACATGAGAACACACACTGGTGAAAAGCCTTTTTTCTGTTCAACCTGTGGTAAAGGTTTTACAAGAAGTACAGATGTGAAAAGACACATGAGAACACACACTGGGAAAAAAATCGCATTCCTGTTCAATCTGCAACAGAATCTTTTGTCGACAATCAACCCTTGTATCACACATGAGAAGACACCCAGGAGAGAAAGTGTTGAGTTGCAGTGTGTGTGGTGAAAGATTGTCTTCTAAGTACCAGTGTAAGAAACACAAGTGTGCTGGTGAGAACAGCAGCAGCAAATGAAACTGCAGGATTTGAAATAAACTGTCCAGACTTTCATTTTGACTTTCTAACAACATTGGCACATATAACATGTGTGACATTGTTGTTTGTCTAACAATCTGTTTAATATGATCTTTACATTTATAGATTAAGATAGTTTGAAATATGAAAGTATTACATATTTGTACTTGTAATTGTTAATAATCCCATAGATTATCACCTTTATATGATATACATATGTACTGGTTCACATCTGAAACATCTTCTGGACCACTTCAGGAAGCATATTATTATTTACTTTATACATCATTTAAACAGTTGTCTTTTATACAATTTTAAAATGTGTGATTTTATGAATCATTTGTTGGGAATCTGTAATCCATTTTATTATTATCTTTATTACTCTCTTTTGTATTATGATAATTGTGTTGTGATTATTTTAAATGTATGTCCCCAGACCTCTATGCAATAAAAAGTGAGAGAAAATGTCTGAATTGTTTGTGGAAGGATGGTTTTGTTTTTCAAACATACATTTGTGAATTAAAAACATCCATCCATCCATTTTCTACCACTTTTCCCTTTGGGGTCACGGGGGGCGCTGGTGCCTATCTCAGCTACAATCAGGCGGAAGGCAGTGTACAACCTGGATAAGTCGCCACCTCATCGCAGGGCCAACACAGATAGACAAACAACATTCACACATTAGGGACCATTTAGTGTTGCCAATCAACCTATCCCCAGGTGCATGTATTTGGGGGTGGGAGGGGCCTATCCCCAGGTGCATGTCTTTGGAGGTGGGAGGGGCCTATCCCCAGGTGCATGTCTTTGGAGGTGGGAGGAAGCCGGAGTACCCGGAGGGAACCCACGCAGTCACGGGGAGAACATGCAAACTCCACACAGAAAGATCCCTTATTGTGTTTTAGACATTTTTTTTTGTTCTTTTTCAACATCCCCAAAACAATATTAATATCAATCAAAGTTTGGAATGTCAGGGAAAAGCCGATATTGTACATCGTCTCACAGGGATTTCATTTCATTCATAAAATATAGTGTTTATTTTGTTTCCCTATCACAGAACGAACAAGTGTTGTCTTCAATTGCAAAACAACATCTTAAAAATTATTTAAAGTTATCAATCCGGGGCTTTTTTTCTTAAATTAACCCTTTGGCGTTTGGAAGAATGGAAACTTTCAAATTATGGGTATTTTCTATTTTTTTTGTTCCAGAGAAAATACAGTAAAGAAGAAATAGTAAAGAAGTAAAAAAAAAAAGATTTACAGGAATCACAATATTTTGAACAAAAGCCTTTATAATTGCTTAAAATATTTTGTCTGTTTGCAGGTCGTACTTAATGAAATCTTCTAATAATAAAATATTTTATCAGTCAATAAGTGCATCAGCGACCAAATGCCTTTTTCAAACCATTGCTGTACAAAGATGGATTTGTTTCTCATTTTAATATAAGAACAATTCCATAGTGGAGTATTGTGTGTGATGAAGTTGTGTTTGTAAATTAGTTTCCAGTACAACAACACTTGCTGGTAGGGATGGGTACTGTTCACTTCTAATTCCATGTTTTATGTGTTATATATGTCAATATATTGTGTGTTTGTATTTTGCCAACATGGTAGAATCACATGATAGGCAGGTTGTATCATGTTTTTCTGTCAGAAGAGCAAGGTTTTGTTTGGACGAGCAATATGTAGCTGTATTGACAAGTATGGCAAGTTCCTGTAAGCGTTGTAAGAAAAGCAAAAGGGTGCATTGCCAAAGGCGTAAAGCACATGGTATTCCCGCTCACTCTCCCATCCAAATACTAACCAGGCCTGACCGGGCTTACATTCTCAGAGCTGACCAGATCCGGCATGCTCAGTGTAGTCTGGCCGTAAACTGAGCAAATAACCTCAACATCAGATTGTTAAATGTGACAAGCTGCTTGACAGGACCTTTCTGCAATGAGCAAGGTGCGTGTGATACAATAATCACTGCTCTTTTTCTCAGCCTCTCCAACTCTTTGGACGTTTACGCCACTGCTAGCACTGAAGTGCCTTGAGGGCACGTGGGTCACTGTTGGTGATACTGCAAACCTTGCAATCAATCTCAAAGCCGGTCCAAAGTAAACAAACATGTATGAGTTGAAAGTGAGAGTAGTAAAGCGGGGCTCAGTGTGACATGAGGGTGCATCCAACACACTTACAGTCCAAAGTAAACAAACATGTATGAGTTGAAAGTGAGAGTAGTAAAGCGGGGCTCAGTGTGACGTGAGGGTGCATCCAACACACTTACAGTCCAAAGTAAACAAACATGTATGAGTTGAAAGTGAGAGTAGTAAAGCGGGGCTCAGTGTGACGTGAGGGTGCATCCAACACACTTACAGTCCAAAGTAAACAAACATGTATGAGTTGAAAGTGAGAGTAGTAAAGCGGGGCTCAGTGTGACGTGAGGGTGCATCCAACACACTTACAGTCCAAAGTAAACAAACATGTATGAGTTGAAAGTGAGAGTAGTAAAGCGGGGCTCAGTGTGACGTGAGGGTGCATCCAACACACTTACAGTCCAAAGTAAACAAACATGTATGAGTTGAAAGTGAGAGTAGTAAAGCGGGGCTCAGTGTGACGTGAGGGTGCATCCAACACACTTACAGTCCAAAGTAAACAAACATGTATGAGTTGAAAGTGAGAGTAGTAAAGCTGGGCTCAGTGTGACGTGAGGGTGCATCCAACACACTTACAGTCCAAAGTAAACAAACATGTATGAGTTGAAAGTGAGAGTAGTAAAGCTGGGCTCAGTGTGACGTGAGGGTGCATCCAACACACTTACAGTCCAAAGTAAACAAACATGTATGAGTTGAAAGTGAGAGTAGTAAAGCGGGGCTCAGTGTGACGTGAGGGTGCATCCAACACACTTACAGTCCAAAGTAAACAAACATGTATGAGTTGAAAGTGAGAGTAGTAAAGCGGGGCTCAGTGTGACGTGAGGGTGCATCCAACACACTTGCAGTCCAAAGTAAACAAACATGTATGAGTTGAAAGTGAGAGTAGTAAAGCGGGGCTCAGTGTGACGTGAGGGTGCATCCAACACACTTACAGTCCAAAGTAAACAAACATGTATGAGTTGAAAGTGAGAGTAGTAAAGCGGGGCTCAGTGTGACGTGAGGGTGCATCCAACACACTTACAGTCCAAAGTAAACAAACATGTATGAGTTGAAAGTGAGAGTAGTAAAGCTGGGCTCAGTGTGACGTGAGGGTGCATCCAACACACTTACAGTCCAAAGTAAACAAACATGTATGAGTTGAAAGTGAGAGTAGTAAAGCGGGGCTCAGTGTGACGTGAGGGTGCATCCAACACACTTACAGTCCAAAGTAAACAAACATGTATGAGTTGAAAGTGAGAGTAGTAAAGCGGGGCTCAGTGTGACGTGAGGGTGCATCCAACACACTTACAGTCCAAAGTAAACAAACATGTATGAGTTGAAAGTGAGAGTAGTAAAGCGGGGCTCAGTGTGACGTGAGGGTGCATCCAACACACTTACAGTCCAAAGTAAACAAACATGTATGAGTTGAAAGTGAGAGTAGTAAAGCGGGGCTCAGTGTGACGTGAGGGTGCATCCAACACACTTACAGTCCAAAGTAAACAAACATGTATGAGTTGAAAGTGAGAGTAGTAAAGCGGGGCTCAGTGTGACGTGAGGGTGCATCCAACACACTTACAGTCCAAAGTAAACAAACATGTATGAGTTGAAAGTGAGAGTAGTAAAGCTGGGCTCAGTGTGACGTGAGGGTGCATCCAACACACTTACAGTCCAAAGTAAACAAACATGTAAGAGTTGAAAGTGAGAGTAGTAAAGCTGGGCTCAGTGTGACGTGAGGGTGCATCCAACACACTTACAGTCCAAAGTAAACAAACATGTATGAGTTGAAAGTGAGAGTAGTAAAGCGGGGCTCAGTGTGACGTGAGGGTGCATCCAACACACTTACAGTCCAAAGTAAACAAACATGTATGAGTTGAAAGTGAGAGTAGTAAAGCGGGGCTCAGTGTGACGTGAGGGTGCATCCAACACACTTACAGTCCAAAGTAAACAAACATGTATGAGTTGAAAGTGAGAGTAGTAAAGCGGGGCTCAGTGTGACATGAGGGTGCATCCAACACACTTACAGTCCAAAGTAAACAAACATGTATGAGTTGAAAGTGAGAGTAGTAAAGCTGGGCCCAGTGTGACGTGAGGGTGCATCCAACACACTTACAGTCCAAAGTAAACAAACATGTATGAGTTGAAAGTGAGAGTAGTAAAGCGGGGCTCAGTGTGACGTGAGGGTGCATCCAACACACTTACAGTCCAAAGTAAACAAACATGTATGAGTTGAAAGTGAGAGTAGTAAAGCGGGGCTCAGTGTGACGTGAGGGTGCATCCAACACACTTACAGTCCAAAGTAAACAAACATGTATGAGTTGAAAGTGAGAGTAGTAAAGCGGGGCTCAGTGTGACGTGAGGGTGCATCCAACACACTTACAGTCCAAAGTAAACAAACATGTATGAGTTGAAAGTGAGAGTAGTAAAGCGGGGCTCAGTGTGACGTGAGGGTGCATCCAACACACTTACAGTCCAAAGTAAACAAACATGTATGAGTTGAAAGTGAGAGTAGTAAAGCGGGGCTCAGTGTGACGTGAGGGTGCATCCAACACACTTACAGTCCAAAGTAAACAAACATGTATGAGTTGAAAGTGAGAGTAGTAAAGCTGGGCTCAGTGTGACGTGAGGGTGCATCCAACACACTTACAGTCCAAAGTAAACAAACATGTATGAGTTGAAAGTGAGAGTAGTAAAGCTGGGCTCAGTGTGACGTGAGGGTGCATCCAACACACTTACAGTCCAAAGTAAACAAACATGTATGAGTTGAAAGTGAGAGTAGTAAAGCGGGGCTCAGTGTGACGTGAGGGTGCATCCAACACACTTACAGTCCAAAGTAAACAAACATGTATGAGTTGAAAGTGAGAGTAGTAAAGCGGGGCTCAGTGTGACGTGAGGGTGCATCCAACACACTTGCAGTCCAAAGTAAACAAACATGTATGAGTTGAAAGTGAGAGTAGTAAAGCGGGGCTCAGTGTGACGTGAGGGTGCATCCAACACACTTACAGTCCAAAGTAAACAAACATGTATGAGTTGAAAGTGAGAGTAGTAAAGCGGGGCTCAGTGTGACGTGAGGGTGCATCCAACACACTTACAGTCCAAAGTAAACAAACATGTATGAGTTGAAAGTGAGAGTAGTAAAGCTGGGCTCAGTGTGACGTGAGGGTGCATCCAACACACTTACAGTCCAAAGTAAACAAACATGTATGAGTTGAAAGTGAGAGTAGTAAAGCGGGGCTCAGTGTGACGTGAGGGTGCATCCAACACACTTACAGTCCAAAGTAAACAAACATGTATGAGTTGAAAGTGAGAGTAGTAAAGCGGGGCTCAGTGTGACGTGAGGGTGCATCCAACACACTTACAGTCCAAAGTAAACAAACATGTATGAGTTGAAAGTGAGAGTAGTAAAGCGGGGCTCAGTGTGACGTGAGGGTGCATCCAACACACTTACAGTCCAAAGTAAACAAACATGTATGAGTTGAAAGTGAGAGTAGTAAAGCGGGGCTCAGTGTGACGTGAGGGTGCATCCAACACACTTACAGTCCAAAGTAAACAAACATGTATGAGTTGAAAGTGAGAGTAGTAAAGCGGGGCTCAGTGTGACGTGAGGGTGCATCCAACACACTTACAGTCCAAAGTAAACAAACATGTATGAGTTGAAAGTGAGAGTAGTAAAGCTGGGCTCAGTGTGACGTGAGGGTGCATCCAACACACTTACAGTCCAAAGTAAACAAACATGTAAGAGTTGAAAGTGAGAGTAGTAAAGCTGGGCTCAGTGTGACGTGAGGGTGCATCCAACACACTTACAGTCCAAAGTAAACAAACATGTATGAGTTGAAAGTGAGAGTAGTAAAGCGGGGCTCAGTGTGACGTGAGGGTGCATCCAACACACTTACAGTCCAAAGTAAACAAACATGTATGAGTTGAAAGTGAGAGTAGTAAAGCGGGGCTCAGTGTGACGTGAGGGTGCATCCAACACACTTACAGTCCAAAGTAAACAAACATGTATGAGTTGAAAGTGAGAGTAGTAAAGCGGGGCTCAGTGTGACATGAGGGTGCATCCAACACACTTACAGTCCAAAGTAAACAAACATGTATGAGTTGAAAGTGAGAGTAGTAAAGCTGGGCCCAGTGTGACGTGAGGGTGCATCCAACACACTTACAGTCCAAAGTAAACAAACATGTATGAGTTGAAAGTGAGAGTAGTAAAGCGGGGCTCAGTGTGACATGAGGGTGCATCCCAACACACTTACAGTCCAAAGTAAACAAACATGTATGAGTTGAAAGTGAGAGTAGTAAAGCTGGGGCCCAGTGTGACGTGAGGGTGCATCCAACACACTTACAGTCCAAAGTAAACAAACATGTATGAGTTGAAAGTGAGAGTAGTAAAGCGGGGCTCAGTGTGACGTAGAGGGTGCATCCAACACACTTACAGTCCAAAGTAAACAAACATGTATGAGTTGAAAGTGAGAGTAGTAAAGCGGGGCTCAGTGTGACGTGAGGGTGCATCCAACACACTTACAGTCCAAAGTAAACAAACATGTATGAGTTGAAAGTGAGAGTAGTAAAGCGGGGCTCAGTGTGACGTGAGGGTGCATCCAACACACTTACAGTCCAAAGTAAACAAACATGTATGAGTTGAAAGTGAGAGTAGTAAAGCGGGGCTCAGTGTGACGTGAGGGTGCATCCAACACACTTACAGTCCAAAGTAAACAAACATGTATGAGTTGAAAGTGAGAGTAGTAAAGCGGGGCTCAGTGTGACGTGAGGGTGCATCCAACACACTTACAGTCCAAAGTAAACAAACATGTATGAGTTGAAAGTGAGAGTAGTAAAGCGGGGCTCAGTGTGACGTGAGGGTGCATCCAACACACTTACAGTCCAAAGTAAACAAACATGTATGAGTTGAAAGTGAGAGTAGTAAAGCGGGGCTCAGTGTGACGTGAGGGTGCATCCAACACACTTACAGTCCAAAGTAAACAAACATGTATGAGTTGAAAGTGAGAGTAGTAAAGCGGGGCTCAGTGTGACGTGAGGGTGCATCCAACACACTTACAGTCCAAAGTAAACAAACATGTATGAGTTGAAAGTGAGAGTAGTAAAGCGGGGCTCAGTGTGACGTGAGGGTGCATCCAACACACTTACAGTCCAAAGTAAACAAACATGTATGAGTTGAAAGTGAGAGTAGTAAAGCGGGGCTCAGTGTGACGTGAGGGTGCATCCAACACACTTACAGTCCAAAGTAAACAAACATGTATGAGTTGAAAGTGAGAGTAGTAAAGCGGGGCTCAGTGTGACGTGAGGGTGCATCCAACACACTTACAGTCCAAAGTAAACAAACATGTATGAGTTGAAAGTGAGAGTAGTAAAGCGGGGCTCAGTGTGACGTGAGGGTGCATCCAACACACTTACAGTCCAAAGTAAACAAACATGTATGAGTTGAAAGTGAGAGTAGTAAAGCGGGGCTCAGTGTGACGTGAGGGTGCATCCAACACACTTACAGTCCAAAGTAAACAAACATGTATGAGTTGAAAGTGAGAGTAGTAAAGCGGGGCTCAGTGTGACGTGAGGGTGCATCCAACACACTTACAGTCCAAAGTAAACAAACATGTATGAGTTGAAAGTGAGAGTAGTAAAGCGGGGCTCAGTGTGACGTGAGGGTGCATCCAACACACTTACAGTCCAAAGTAAACAAACATGTATGAGTTGAAAGTGAGAGTAGTAAAGCGGGGCTCAGTGTGACGTGAGGGTGCATCCAACACACTTACAGTCCAAAGTAAACAAACATGTATGAGTTGAAAGTGAGAGTAGTAAAGCGGGGGCTCAGTGTGACGTGAGGGTGCATCCAACACACTTACAGTCCAAAGTAAACAAACATGTATGAGTTGAAAGTGAGAGTAGTAAAGCGGGGCTCAGTGTGACGTGAGGGTGCATCCAACACACTTACAGTCCAAAGTAAACAAACATGTATGAGTTGAAAGTGAGAGTAGTAAAGCGGGGCTCAGTGTGACGTGAGGGTGCATCCAACACACTTACAGTCCAAAGTAAACAAACATGTATGAGTTGAAAGTGAGAGTAGTAAAGCGGGGCTCAGTGTGACGTGAGGGTGCATCCAACACACTTACAGTCCAAAGTAAACAAACATGTATGAGTTGAAAGTGAGAGTAGTAAAGCGGGGCTCAGTGTGACGTGAGGGTGCATCCAACACACTTACAGTCCAAAGTAAACAAACATGTATGAGTTGAAAGTGAGAGTAGTAAAGCGGGGCTCAGTGTGACGTGAGGGTGCATCCAACACACTTACAGTCCAAAGTAAACAAACATGTATGAGTTGAAAGTGAGAGTAGTAAAGCGGGGCTCAGTGTGACGTGAGGGTGCATCCAACACACTTACAGTCCAAAGTAAACAAACATGTATGAGTTGAAAGTGAGAGTAGTAAAGCGGGGCTCAGTGTGACGTGAGGGTGCATCCAACACACTTACAGTCCAAAGTAAACAAACATGTATGAGTTGAAAGTGAGAGTAGTAAAGCGGGGCTCAGTGTGACGTGAGGGTGCATCCAACACACTTACAGTCCAAAGTAAACAAACATGTATGAGTTGAAAGTGAGAGTAGTAAAGCGGGGCTCAGTGTGACGTGAGGGTGCATCCAACACACTTACAGTCCAAAGTAAACAAACATGTATGAGTTGAAAGTGAGAGTAGTAAAGCGGGGCTCAGTGTGACGTGAGGGTGCATCCAACACACTTACAGTCCAAAGTAAACAAACATGTATGAGTTGAAAGTGAGAGTAGTAAAGCGGGGCTCAGTGTGACGTGAGGGTGCATCCAACACACTTACAGTCCAAAGTAAACAAACATGTATGAGTTGAAAGTGAGAGTAGTAAAGCGGGGCTCAGTGTGACGTGAGGGTGCATCCAACACACTTACAGTCCAAAGTAAACAAACATGTATGAGTTGAAAGTGAGAGTAGTAAAGCGGGGCTCAGTGTGACGTGAGGGTGCATCCAACACACTTACAGTCCAAAGTAAACAAACATGTATGAGTTGAAAGTGAGAGTAGTAAAGCGGGGCTCAGTGTGACGTGAGGGTGCATCCAACACACTTACAGTCCAAAGTAAACAAACATGTATGAGTTGAAAGTGAGAGTAGTAAAGCGGGGCTCAGTGTGACGTGAGGGTGCATCCAACACACTTACAGTCCAAAGTAAACAAACATGTATGAGTTGAAAGTGAGAGTAGTAAAGCGGGGCTCAGTGTGACGTGAGGGTGCATCCAACACACTTACAGTCCAAAGTAAACAAACATGTATGAGTTGAAAGTGAGAGTAGTAAAGCGGGGCTCAGTGTGACGTGAGGGTGCATCCAACACACTTACAGTCCAAAGTAAACAAACATGTATGAGTTGAAAGTGAGAGTAGTAAAGCGGGGCTCAGTGTGACGTGAGGGTGCATCCAACACACTTACAGTCCAAAGTAAACAAACATGTATGAGTTGAAAGTGAGAGTAGTAAAGCGGGGCTCAGTGTGACGTGAGGGTGCATCCAACACACTTACAGTCCAAAGTAAACAAACATGTATGAGTTGAAAGTGAGAGTAGTAAAGCGGGGCTCAGTGTGACGTGAGGGTGCATCCAACACACTTACAGTCCAAAGTAAACAAACATGTATGAGTTGAAAGTGAGAGTAGTAAAGCGGGGCTCAGTGTGACGTGAGGGTGCATCCAACACACTTACAGTCCAAAGTAAACAAACATGTATGAGTTGAAAGTGAGAGTAGTAAAGCGGGGCTCAGTGTGACGTGAGGGTGCATCCAACACACTTACAGTCCAAAGTAAACAAACATGTATGAGTTGAAAGTGAGAGTAGTAAAGCGGGGCTCAGTGTGACGTGAGGGTGCATCCAACACACTTACAGTCCAAAGTAAACAAACATGTATGAGTTGAAAGTGAGAGTAGTAAAGCGGGGCTCAGTGTGACGTGAGGGTGCATCCAACACACTTACAGTCCAAAGTAAACAAACATGTATGAGTTGAAAGTGAGAGTAGTAAAGCGGGGCTCAGTGTGACGTGAGGGTGCATCCAACACACTTACAGTCCAAAGTAAACAAACATGTATGAGTTGAAAGTGAGAGTAGTAAAGCGGGGCTCAGTGTGACGTGAGGGTGCATCCAACACACTTACAGTCCAAAGTAAACAAACATGTATGAGTTGAAAGTGAGAGTAGTAAAGCGGGGCTCAGTGTGACGTGAGGGTGCATCCAACACACTTACAGTCCAAAGTAAACAAACATGTATGAGTTGAAAGTGAGAGTAGTAAAGCGGGGCTCAGTGTGACGTGAGGGTGCATCCAACACACTTACAGTCCAAAGTAAACAAACATGTATGAGTTGAAAGTGAGAGTAGTAAAGCGGGGCTCAGTGTGACGTGAGGGTGCATCCAACACACTTACAGTCCAAAGTAAACAAACATGTATGAGTTGAAAGTGAGAGTAGTAAAGCGGGGCTCAGTGTGACGTGAGGGTGCATCCAACACACTTACAGTCCAAAGTAAACAAACATGTATGAGTTGAAAGTGAGAGTAGTAAAGCGGGGCTCAGTGTGACGTGAGGGTGCATCCAACACACTTACAGTCCAAAGTAAACAAACATGTATGAGTTGAAAGTGAGAGTAGTAAAGCGGGGCTCAGTGTGACGTGAGGGTGCATCCAACACACTTACAGTCCAAAGTAAACAAACATGTATGAGTTGAAAGTGAGAGTAGTAAAGCGGGGCTCAGTGTGACGTGAGGGTGCATCCAACACACTTACAGTCCAAAGTAAACAAACATGTATGAGTTGAAAGTGAGAGTAGTAAAGCGGGGCTCAGTGTGACGTGAGGGTGCATCCAACACACTTACAGTCCAAAGTAAACAAACATGTATGAGTTGAAAGTGAGAGTAGTAAAGCGGGGCTCAGTGTGACGTGAGGGTGCATCCAACACACTTACAGTCCAAAGTAAACAAACATGTATGAGTTGAAAGTGAGAGTAGTAAAGCGGGGCTCAGTGTGACGTGAGGGTGCATCCAACACACTTACAGTCCAAAGTAAACAAACATGTATGAGTTGAAAGTGAGAGTAGTAAAGCGGGGCTCAGTGTGACGTGAGGGTGCATCCAACACACTTACAGTCCAAAGTAAACAAACATGTATGAGTTGAAAGTGAGAGTAGTAAAGCGGGGCTCAGTGTGACGTGAGGGTGCATCCAACACACTTACAGTCCAAAGTAAACAAACATGTATGAGTTGAAAGTGAGAGTAGTAAAGCGGGGCTCAGTGTGACGTGAGGGTGCATCCAACACACTTACAGTCCAAAGTAAACAAACATGTATGAGTTGAAAGTGAGAGTAGTAAAGCGGGGCTCAGTGTGACGTGAGGGTGCATCCAACACACTTACAGTCCAAAGTAAACAAACATGTATGAGTTGAAAGTGAGAGTAGTAAAGCGGGGCTCAGTGTGACGTGAGGGTGCATCCAACACACTTACAGTCCAAAGTAAACAAACATGTATGAGTTGAAAGTGAGAGTAGTAAAGCGGGGGCTCAGTGTGACGTGAGGGTGCATCCAACACACTTACAGTCCAAAGTAAACAAACATGTATGAGTTGAAAGTGAGAGTAGTAAAGCGGGGCTCAGTGTGACGTGAGGGTGCATCCAACACACTTACAGTCCAAAGTAAACAAACATGTATGAGTTGAAAGTGAGAGTAGTAAAGCGGGGCTCAGTGTGACGTGAGGGTGCATCCAACACACTTACAGTCCAAAGTAAACAAACATGTATGAGTTGAAAGTGAGAGTAGTAAAGCGGGGCTCAGTGTGACGTGAGGGTGCATCCAACACACTTACAGTCCAAAGTAAACAAACATGTATGAGTTGAAAGTGAGAGTAGTAAAGCGGGGCTCAGTGTGACGTGAGGGTGCATCCAACACACTTACAGTCCAAAGTAAACAAACATGTATGAGTTGAAAGTGAGAGTAGTAAAGCGGGGCTCAGTGTGACGTGAGGGTGCATCCAACACACTTACAGTCCAAAGTAAACAAACATGTATGAGTTGAAAGTGAGAGTAGTAAAGCGGGGCTCAGTGTGACGTGAGGGTGCATCCAACACACTTACAGTCCAAAGTAAACAAACATGTATGAGTTGAAAGTGAGAGTAGTAAAGCGGGGCTCAGTGTGACGTGAGGGTGCATCCAACACACTTACAGTCCAAAGTAAACAAACATGTATGAGTTGAAAGTGAGAGTAGTAAAGCGGGGCTCAGTGTGACGTGAGGGTGCATCCAACACACTTACAGTCCAAAGTAAACAAACATGTATGAGTTGAAAGTGAGAGTAGTAAAGCGGGGCTCAGTGTGACGTGAGGGTGCATCCAACACACTTACAGTCCAAAGTAAACAAACATGTATGAGTTGAAAGTGAGAGTAGTAAAGCGGGGCTCAGTGTGACGTGAGGGTGCATCCAACACACTTACAGTCCAAAGTAAACAAACATGTATGAGTTGAAAGTGAGAGTAGTAAAGCGGGGCTCAGTGTGACGTGAGGGTGCATCCAACACACTTACAGTCCAAAGTAAACAAACATGTATGAGTTGAAAGTGAGAGTAGTAAAGCGGGGCTCAGTGTGACGTGAGGGTGCATCCAACACACTTACAGTCCAAAGTAAACAAACATGTATGAGTTGAAAGTGAGAGTAGTAAAGCGGGGCTCAGTGTGACGTGAGGGTGCATCCAACACACTTACAGTCCAAAGTAAACAAACATGTATGAGTTGAAAGTGAGAGTAGTAAAGCGGGGCTCAGTGTGACGTGAGGGTGCATCCAACACACTTACAGTCCAAAGTAAACAAACATGTATGAGTTGAAAGTGAGAGTAGTAAAGCGGGGCTCAGTGTGACGTGAGGGTGCATCCAACACACTTACAGTCCAAAGTAAACAAACATGTATGAGTTGAAAGTGAGAGTAGTAAAGCGGGGCTCAGTGTGACGTGAGGGTGCATCCAACACACTTACAGTCCAAAGTAAACAAACATGTA